>NC_091282.1:1044169750-1044541625 GCF_032444005.1 Ranitomeya imitator | reverse complement strand
ACATGGTGAAAACATCCCCAAAAAAACAAAAAACAAAACCCATGAGGATAAGCTGATCATCTTATGCGCATATTTGCCACCCGATCCTCCATTAAATAACGTCATGGAAATTTGGGATCCGGTAGGTTAATGTTAAATATTCTCCATTAGCTCCAGAACATGTTATTCATATTTTTTTTTTTTTTTTTTTTTTTTACACATGCAACATAAAAACCTGATTGAAACAATAAGTCGTTTTCTGACAAGACATCTCCTTTACAAGCCCTTAAGGTACCGTCACACATAGCGACGCTGCAGCGTTACCGACAACGATCCGGATCGCTGCAGCGTCGCTGTTTGGTCGCTGGAGAGCTGTCACACAGACCGCTCTCCAGCGACCAACGATGCCGGTAACCAGGGTAAACATCGGGTAACTAAGCGCAGGGCCGCGCTTAGTAACCCGATGTTTACCCTGGTTACCATCCTAAAAGTAAAAAAAAACAAACACTACATACTTGCCTACAGCCGTCTGTCCTCCAGCGCTGTGCTCTGCACTCCTCCTGTACTGTCTGTGTGAGCACAGCGGCCGGAAAGCAGAGCGGTGACGTCACCGCTCTGCTTTCCGGCTGACCGACGCTCACAGCCAGAGCAGGAGGAGAGCAGAGCACAGCGCTGGAGGACAGACGGCTGTAGGTAAGTATGTAGTGTTTGGTTTTTTTTACTTTTAGGATGGTAACCAGGGTAAACATCGGGTTACTAAGCGTGGCCCTGCGCTTAGTTACCCGATGTTTACCCTGGTTACCAGTGAAGACATCGCTGAATCGGTGTCACACACGCCGATTCAGCGATGTCTACGGGGAGTCCAGCGACAAAATAAAGTTCTGGACTTTCTTCCCCGACCAGCGACAGCACAGCAGGGGCCTGATCGCTGCTGCCTGTCACACTGGACGATATCGCTAGCAAGGACGCTGCAACGTCACGGATCGCTAGCGATATCGTCTAGTGTGACGGTACCTTTACACTTGGCAGCCGTTTCTACTGAAGCAGCTGTATTCTAGGGAGACAAGAATAAGCCCAATGCAAGGTTATTGTCTAGGGAAAGCAGGCTTCCACAGGAACCTGTGGCTTTTGTTTTGTATACAAGGTATAACGATCTGTATACAAAGCAAACCGCACAATCTGGAATTTGTTGACTGGTTTCCTTTACACATTTTTAAATATTTCTTGAAATAGCACATACTTTGAAAATCAATATTCTCATTTTAATCTCAGACAGGAAAACTTTCAGAATGAGATATACAGCAGTTTAGTCATTAAATTTCAAAGCAAGTACATCAGCCTCATCAGTCCTGAGAGATCTGCGTAATGATGCCTGCAGTTTGCATAGTGAACTCGGATTACATTTATGCTTTAAAAGGAAGATAGTTTTCCAAGCATGTAACTAATTCAGGCTGGGATGGGACTAAAGTTGCCATACCCATCATATAATGGGGGGGCCGCATAGTCTCCCACTAAAATAACCACGCGTGCTCAGCTGAGCATTTAGGTGCACAGGTCAGAGGAAGACCACTGGGGGAATATCGATAGCTTGGTTACAGGTATAGGATAACTTGCCATTTTGGAATGAAATCTGTGTAAAGGATAAGTGGAGCCCCGACATTGTACATCCAGGTTGACAAACAACAGACAAGTGTCCATCAGATCTCCGTCTTGTCTGTAATAATGGAGGGGATTCTCTTTCTTGCATCAGTTTGAAGCAAATTAGTTAATTATGTATCTGGCGTGTAGCTGTGAACCAGATTGATTATTATAGTAAGCCGCAGACAAGAAACCACATACAGAATCTTCGGAAGTGTTGGAATGGTTTCTCTCTCATGACAAGCTAGTTTACGGACATTGTTTCCTGACAGAACTATCCATGTAAAATAATTAAATGTACGGTATATAGCACCATCGTATTCCGCGGCGCTTTACAGACATCATGGGTGGCCCCATTGGGCTCACAATCTACATTCCCTATCAGCATGTCTTTGGAGAGTGGGAGGAAACCGGAGAACCTGGAGAAAACCCCAAACAAACACGGGGAGAACAAGAACTCCTGGGAGGTAGAATCCAAATATTAGAGAAAATTAAAAACCTACACATGCTATAGCTCAGCGTGAATACCAGGGCAATAAAGTCACGTCCCCCGATACCAGCATACCGGTGCGGATTGTGGCTTTTAATACACAACGGATGATATAGAATGAAAGGAACAATGAGGGGCTTCTGATCACTCACCTTTTGTAGCTAATCGGATTATCATCATATCCTGATTCAGAGAAGAGTAAGAGGGTGAAAATTCTCTCTTCAGCACCATGGCTTCTATTCTCAAGGAATAACTGGAGAAAAAACAAACATCTTTGTTTAAGGCTTATTTGTGTTGAAGCTTTGGTTTTGCATAGGACAGATTTGCATTACTAGCAAATATGGCAGCACAATGAGACATTACCACACAGGTATTTTACATAACAATCCTTCTTAGCCACTTGGACAGGAGCCTCATATCTGTCTGGTGAAATGTTAATAGGAACTCCAACACTTTCTTTGTACTTTAACAAAGAGTTTAGCTGATTAACACAAGTACAAGCATCTCAGGGCCTCTGGAAATGCCAGAGTATCCATCAACAAGCCAAGCCAACCCTGGCTGAGTCACAGACCAACGCCTTGTAGAACCCTGAACACAAAGTAATATGGAATCTGATGCAAGACGTGTTGATAACACAAGATGTCAATCATACAAATAAGCATAGGACTGCATTGTTCTTTGGATTACAGAAAAATCATTATGGAAGACTTGGCAAGTCTTCTACACTACCATCACCTGATGTAGACAGACCTGGACTGTCAACGTGTGTCATTTCTGTCTCAGGTCTAAACAAAAATATATTTAAGTCAGAAACAATCCAACTATCTGATCTAGCCTGAACTGCAAGATCTTGCCCAATTTAAAGAAAGCTGGTCACCACCCCCGACATGTCAGTTTCAGAAAATTGCATTCCCCGTGAAATACCAGTTCTAGAGCAGCTTTTCTAGTTACCCCGAATTGTGAGGCTCCTCTACCGTCACCTCCTGGAAATTTAGGAATAAAGGGACAGCTGGGAGCTACCAGGAAGGGGGCGTGTCCCTGCATCATGTGACATTGTCCAATCAGTGGAGTCTCTGCAGGGACACACCCAATTAAAAGCAAATGGCAATAGCCAGTTGTAAATTTTTTAAAATCAGGATTAATACAGGGAAATTGTACAATGTTCAGTTCTAAGAAAAGCTACTCAAAAATTGTTATTTTACAAGGAATACAATTAAGACAATCTACTTAGGATTTGAAAGCTATTTTTAAAAGAGAACCTCTCTCGCTTCATTTGTAAATTTAAGCTGGGTACCTCCTCCAACTGGTGATGCTCCATTGATTCCGGAACAATATTTTTTTTCTGTGGCCCTCCAATCCAAAGTTATGGCATCAAGGAATAAAAGTTCTCAGGAACCGCCTGGGCGTAAACCACAGAACTTCTGTGGGTGTGGCAGTCTTTTCATTGGCCAGCATCAGAGGAGAAAAAGCAGATGCCTATAGAGAAGATCTTGAGAATACGCCCACTTAGTTGAATTACTTTATTTCTGGGGGGTGGTGTGGGATTGGTTAAGTTTGGAACAAAGAAACACTGTTCCAAAATTAGTGGAATTGTGAAAATTGGAGGCGGTACTCAGTTTAAATTAAAAAAATTCCAGTGAAAGGTAATAATAATGATAAAGCATGCGCGGCCGGAACTCCGCCCCCACCTCCCCGCACCTTACAATGGGGCAGCGGATGCGCCGGAGAAATGCATCCGCTGTCTGTTGTGCAATGCGTTAAACGCTAGCGTCGGAATCTCTCCCCGATGCATTGCGACGGGGAGATTCCAACGCTAGTGTGAAAGTAGCCTTATTTAGCTTAAACTGCAGGATGATTTATGTAATCTGCTTTTTTACAAGAAATCGTAACAAGTTGTCCCACTGCTAGGGCCCCCAGTGACCAGCTGTACGCTTTAGGGAACCTTAGAATACATTTTCATTTTGACTGCAGCGCCACCACAGGCAAAATATACTATTACACCTTATTATTGAGATTAATAGCCTGTCCATGTAATGGTTGTGACCAGTCCTACACATTTTTTTTTGTCTGGCTTGTAGATCATTGTCCTAAACAAGTGGACCCTTCAATAAACTCAATGTTTTCAAGGGTTTTTGAAAATCTAATTTCCAATGACAAAACAAAATGAAATACAAGGGATAAATGACCCAGAATACAACAAATTTACGCCATATTTTGGTTTTAACTTACTTTGGCACTTGAATCAGCATGTACATGAAGGAATCTGCCAGCGACAATTTTGTGATTTCACCATTGAAGGCTTTCAACTTCTTCACCTACGAAGAAACAAAATTTAGACAGATATTATTGCATGCACATCAATACAGGAAAATCAGACAGAATAAGCACAAACATAGGAGGTATCCAGACTAAAAGCTATCAATTCCAGGTGGTTTATTTTATTCTATCGAAACAGGATAGCTCAATTGTTCCCAATATGAAAAGACACTCCCAGATCGTACAGAACGTTAAGCCGATAATAGTCCTACAAAATGACTTTTTCCCCCCCACATAACTCTGAAATTGTTTAATTTCTATATAAAGACAACCCTGTAAGGTTATTTGTAATCCCATATGTAGCCAACA
Source organism: Ranitomeya imitator (assembly GCF_032444005.1). Lineage (NCBI taxonomy): Eukaryota > Metazoa > Chordata > Amphibia > Anura > Dendrobatidae > Ranitomeya > Ranitomeya imitator. The sequence goes on along the minus strand of NC_091282.1, from coordinate 1,044,536,893 downwards.
CAGCATGTTAAGACAAGATAGGGTATAACAGTAGAAACAATATATACATATAATTGTACCTAATCCCTCACATAGTATACAAAAACACAATGGGCTGCAATAATAGGATTTGTGCACAGCGTATTATTAAAGAATTATCTATACAGGTATATGTCATATTTGACATGCAAATCTTTTACAAATCTATGAACAAATTCAGATATACTGCACGCAATGTGCTAAATTAGAGAACAAAAAGTAAAAAAGCAGAACGGGACATTTCTGAAGGAAAAGTAAATGGATGTTTCCTGGCAATAGTATAATATTGAGGGATTCTGGACAAAGAAAAATTAACTGCTATGGTATTTTTTATTAGCATTACCAATATTTTTTGAGTACGGCACTTTCATATACTGCAGCTAATCCTTTTTGCAGTAACAAAGGTGATCACAAAGTATTATCTATTAACAATGGATGCCACCTACCTCCCCCCTCGCTTAGCCACCACCAGGTTTGGACTGGCCCACGGGAGAACAGGCTTGAACACTCAACAAGTGAGTATTTTGCTCATTTGTGAGGCAATAGCTGGCATGCTTCGGCAATGCTTAAAGTTTGCAGCAGCGTTGCATTGTTTAATTTTCCAAAATTGCAACAAAAATGCTTGGTTTTGCCACTATCTACCAAATTCATGGCACGGCAAAAATGTTGCAGTTCGAACACGATTGCACCAAAAACAAAGCACTGCAGCCCCTCACAGGTGGAAAATTGGGAACTTCCCTTTCCTATGAACACTTGCTTGCCATGAGTAAGGGCACTTCTAACACACCAGAAACCCATCAGATGTTTCCTAGGTTTTTAATATGGCTTGACTTGCCGGAATAAAGGTTTTGCGATTTTACTATACGGGTTGAAGTGCCAAATCCTTTCCTCTTTGTACAAAAAGATTCTCTATTTAACAGGAGAATACCCAGCACTCAAGTACTTCTGAGTCACTTGCATTATAGAAAAACATAGTCCCTGTCCAGAGCCTCTCACCTAGCCAAATTAGTTCCCATGCTTTGCACTGACGAGGGCCAACAGCCCGAAACACCGTGTCTGCAAATTGAGATACTGATTTGGCTTTTATCCTAAGTCATATTGCACAACTCGTTAAAGAGTTGATTGTGACTTGTAGGATCGCTACTTCCAACAGGTGGCGCTATAGAGTTTAAGTCCTCTTTTTCTCAGAAGAGGCAATTTGCATATTATATTTCCCAGAGGAGCATTGCATGGCGAATGAGCCTCCTTACCTTGACAAGCCAGAGATGGTATGTCACTCTCCATAAGGAGAAACAATACCCCATAGACCCCAGTCCAGAGCCTCTCACCTAGCCAAATTAGTTCTCATGCTTCGCAATGACGAGGGCCAACAGCCCGAAACACTGTCTGCGAATTGAGATACTGATTTGGCTTTTATCCTAAGTCATATTGCACGACTCGTTAAAGGGTTGATTGTGACTTGTAAGATCGCTACTTCCAACAGGTGGCGCTATAGAGTCCTCTTTTTCTCAGAAGAGGCAATTTGCATAGAAAAACATAGTGGCATTCATACAATAGCAAACCAATGCAAAAAAAAAAAAAATAATTGTATATATTTTTATTGCCTTATTATTTGGGACAAGCAGCTTTTTCCGTTGTATAGATGTGAAATAGTATTTTGTTTTAACTCTCTATCTAGTATATATTTTTTATATGGTCTCCAGCATAATATGCTTGATAACTAGTTGCATGTTGGATGGGATATGTTCGTACAGCTCTGTGTCCTACACAGGGAGCAGCCAGTAAGGCTGCATAAAGGTTACCCCTAAAGTAAACCCATAAATGTGCATAGTATACAGCCGCAAATTACACCACATTGTAATTTAATGCCCATTTAATAAAATATGTAGCGCCGCTTTAACAATTCTTTTAAGATAGACAAACTATAAATGTCTTCAAATATTTATAGGTTTTTCAAAGAAAAGCTATGAAAATGAATAGTGGGATGTGGTCATAACTCGCGCTCACATAATAAGCTTGCTGAAGCATTTGGCATCAGGGAGGCAGGCGGATGCAGGCAGCGCTGTGTGCAGCTATGGAACACGCTTGTCAGGACAGCGATAACAGATGAAGCTGCGGGGCAAGGCTGCTGCCTGCACGTATAACAAAGCTTTGTAGGAAGGGATTACCACTGCAGATAGAAGATCCCACAGAAATACTCCTCATCTCACTCCCTCATTAGCAGTAATACCAAGGTGTAACCGCATTACACCAGGCCTAGATCATGGCCAAAGTCAACCCTTACTACAGTTTCACACTTCTCTAAAGGGAATATATTCATTTTCTATTTACGGTATTTCCCCTTAGAACACAGACCACTGTGTGCATACGAGTGTGAAGTTAAAGGGCTCTTACTGTCACAAAGATATTGATGACCAATCCTAAGGATAAATCATTAATATCAGATCGGTGTGGTCAGACACCCGTCACAGGTACTGATCAGTTATCCTTTCCATCTGACCACCACTGGAGCAAGCACATTGAACAGTGGTGTAACGCGCAAGGCCATTCAATGTGCAGTGGCTGCTGCCGGGTATTGTAGCCTGGCTTTTAGGATGTGCATTTCTCTTGGCATTGAAACAAATTACTATAATATATCTATATGTATTGAATATTTAAGTTGGAAAAATCTTATCCTGCGATGTATATGTGTGTGTGTGTGTGTGTGTGTGTGTGTGTGTGTGTGTGTGTGTGTGTGTGTGTGTGTGTGTGTGTGTGTGTGTGTGTGTGTGTGTGTGTGTATATATATATATATATATATATATATATATATATATATATATATATATATATATATATATATATATATATATATATATACAGGTCCTTCTCAAAAAATTAGCATATAGTGTTAAATTTCATTATTTACCATAATGTAATGATTACAATTAAACTTTCATATATTATAGATTCATTATCCACCAACTGAAATTTGTCAGGTCTTTTATTGTTTTAATACTGATGATTTTGGCATACAACTCCTGATAACCCAAAAAACCTGTCTCAATAAATTAGCATATTTCACCCATCCAATCAAATAAAAGTGTTTTTTAATAACAAACAAAAAAACCATCAAATAATAATGTTCAGTTATGCACTCAATACTTGGTCGGGAATCCTTTGGCAGAAATGACTGCTTCAATGTGGCGTGGCATGGAGGCAATCAGCCTGTGACACTGCTGAGATGTTATGGAGGCCCAGGATGCTTCAATAGCGGCCTTAAGCTCATCCAGAGTGTTGGGTCTTGCGTCTCTCAACTTTCTCTTCACAATATCCCACAGATTCTCTATGGGGTTCAGGTCAGGAGAGTTGGCAGGCCAATTGAGCACAGTAATACCATGGTCAGTAAACCATTTACCAGTGGTTTTGGCACTGTGAGCAGGTGCCAGGTCGTGCTGAAAAATGAAATCTTCATCTCCATAAAGCATTTCAGCCGATGGAAGCATGAAGTGCTCCAAAATCTCCTGATAGCTAGCTGCATTGACCCTGCCCTTGATGAAACACAGTGGACCAACACCAGCAGCTGACATGGCACCCCACACCATCACTGACTGTGGGTACTTGACACTGGACTTCAGGCATTTTGGCATTTCCTTCTCCCCAGTCTTCCTCCAGACTCTGGCACCTTGATTTTCGAATGACATGCAAAATTTGCTTTCATCAGAAAAAAGTACTTGGGACCACTTAGCAACAGTCCAGTGCTGCTTCTCTGTAGCTCAAAAGTGGCTTTACCTGGGGAATGCGGCACCTGTAGCCCATTTCCTGCACACGCCTGTGCACGGTGGCTCTGGATGTTTCCACACCAGCCTCAGTCCACTGCTTCCTCAGGTTCCCCAAGGTCTGGAATCGGTCCTTCTCCACAATCTTCCTCAGGGTCCGGTCTCCTCTTCTCGTTGTACAGCGTTTTCTGCCACATTGTTTCCTTCCAACAGACTTACCATTGAGGTGCCTTGATACAGCAGTCTGGGAACAGCCTATTTGTTGAGAAATTTCTTTCTGGGTCTTACCCTCTTGCTTGAGGGTGTCAATGATGGCCTTCTTGACATCTGTCAGGTTGCTAGTCTTACCCATGATGGGGGTTTTGAGTAATGAACCAGGCAGGGAGTTTATAAAAGCCTCAGGTATCTTTTGCATGTGTTTAGAGTTAATTAGTTGATTCAGAAGATTAGGGTAATAGGTCGTTTAGAGAACCTTTTCTTGATATGCTAATTTATTGAGACAGGTTTTTTGGGTTATCAGGAGTTGTATGCCAAAATCATCAGTATTAAAACAATAAAAGACCTGACAAATTTCAGTTGGTGGATAATGAATCTATAATATATGAAAGTTTAATTGTAATCATTACATTATGGTAAATAATGAAATTTAACACTATATGCTAATTTTTTGAGAAGGACCTGTATATATATATCTTTCTCCTCTTTGTTGTCAATCTGAAATCAGACTTGCCAGATCCTTACACATCTATTGGAGGAGAGTTGGGAGACCCTTATGCAACTGAGCCCGATGATAATCGGCAGGTTAGGCTCACATTTGTCCAATGTGTACGAAGTCCTCAGTTAACCAACATCTCCAATGAGAGCAAACACATATCCAAGCATTGACATCGTACCTTGCAGTATTTTAGTCCTCATGTCACACTGTGATACACGGCCTGTAAACACACTATGTAATAGCAGCAAAGGTTAGCCCTTTATTTTAATGACTAGCTTTGGTGTCGCTGACAGAAATTATCTAGTCCCAGCAGGAAGGGTGTCAGCAGCTAATGGAAACCCTGGCAGTGGAATGTTGTGACATCGCAGGATATGATTTTTCCAACTTAAATATTCATTTTATGTTCGTTCACGTTTTAAACAAAGCACTGGGGGGGGTCCTGTACATCAGGAGGAAAACACTAAATTATTGTTGAGAGGACTCAATCACGAAAAAACATCCCTATAAAAGGCTCTAATGGGTTAGGCTAGGTTCACATTGCGTTAGTGCAATCCGTTCAGCGGATACGCTAACGGATTGCGCTAGTGCAATGTCCAAAAAGGGATTGCGTTCGGCAATCCCGCGCAGATGCCCGATCTATGCTAGCGAGGAACGGACCCTGAACGCACATCGCAAAAATGGCATACGTTTGCGATGCGTTAGCGATCCGTTAGCACATTGCAGTCAATGGGTGCGCCAACGGATCCGTTACATAGCGTTAATTGCGACATTTGCACCATGTAACGGAGTCCGTTAGCGGACACCCACTAATGCAATGTGAACCTAGCTTAAGGTTATTCCTCCAATTTGTGCATCATTCTGAATAAGAAACTACTTAAAAAATAAAAAAAAATTGTCATTATTGAAAGTTAACCAAGTAGACAAAAGCCTGAATAATACATGTGATCCTGTCGCCCTGTGTAACCATATATACAGTTCCCAAGTTCACGGAATAATAGCCAAGTGTGCTGGACGTGTCTATCAATGGAAAAGTCACGTCACTAATGCGGTCACAAAGTCTTTATCACCATTACCTTCTGTGCAGGAGAAGCAGTAACCCTTTACATGCCACCTATTATACTGCGAAGTGCGTAGATATATGGTTTGGTGAGAACAAAATGCAGTATAACCTGCACAGCTTTCTTAGTAGAAGTGTGAATACAGAGATATCGTCAGTCACTGATCGCACCGCTCACTGGACCCAAAATCCAAGAAACCGCAGAGGATTAAATAAAAAAACGCGCGTTATACTGAATCTTCCCACAAAACCATATATCAATCTAATAACCGATATAGAAAACAGAACCATTCACACAATACTATAATAATAATGCAAAAACTTGATTAAAGACTACATAGAATAAAAAAAAAAACGATACAAGGAAGAGAAGTCATGAAGAGCAAAAGAGACAGTCTGTTGGCAACTGATAAGGGAACCGGTACCAGCTCACGAACAAAAATGCGGAAACATTTTATATCAATACTCTATTGTTGTGTTACAGTTTTTTTTATTTTTTTTTAAACAATTTTCTATGATTTAAAATGGTTTTATTTATTGAGATATAATGGTTTACATAATATGTATTGATCTTATGCCCTCCCATGCAGCCTGATCTATATTGCATCATAACCATTTTATGAGCTGTACTTTTGACTATTTTTGCTTGTGAGCTGTAACCGATTCCATTATCAGTTGGCGGACACTGTCATTTTTATTCTATAAAAATGTTTGCATTATTATTATTATTATAGTATTGTGTGAAGGGTTCTGTTTACCTGACGGTTTACTATACATCAGCTCCTCCTGCTCTATAACATGGTTACTGCACATTGGACGGCATTTTCATGGCGACAGGTCCTCTAACATGACTAGATTTACAATGTACTGTACTTGGAGAAGTCGTACCTCTTCAGCCTCTGGAGACATCTTTACAAGTTCCTGAAGGGTTTCAGAGTCATACAAATCACACTTTCCCTTTCGAATATCTTCAACAATATGTTCAGCAGACCTAATGGCAAGTAAAAAAAAAATATTTACATAAAGCATATAATATATCTGCACACACACACACACACGGATTTATCTACCCATCCACCATGGCGTTTAGCGGCCTTCAGAGGTGGGTGCATCAATGTTCACACGTTGCTTTTTGCTGCAGTCAAAACTTGCCCTCTTCTCAGCAGTAAAGAAGCTGCTTACAAAAAGCAGGTTTTGAAGCATTTTTTATTGACTCTTGTGCATGCTGATAAAGTTTAGTGCTCCCCAAAAATATGATGCAACTTCCTTTAGGTTTTCTCCCCATGAAGGCAGCAAACCCTGATAACTGCGTTTTTGCACTTACTGCTTTCTATGGGTGAAAAAAAAACAAAACGCTGAAAGTGCCATGAAAAAAAACAAAAAAAAAAAAACGTGTGCATGACACTTCTCAAATCTCAGCTTTGGCTGATACTGTAAAACGCAGATTAAAAATTAGCAATAAAAAAAACGTAACGTGTGAACATCATTTTTGACATAGGTCCAAATAATGTATAATCCAACCTCAAGATCTATTACAACGTGTGAACATAGACTAATGCTGATAAAATTAAAAACGGAGATACAGGCAGCATTGTGACGGTTCCAATGAAAGAAAGTGAATTTATTCACTAAATATACAATATTGTAGCTGTCTCATTGGGTTCTTTATCTTGTATTGTTTGATACAGGCTGCATTGAAACGTTGCATATTGGTGAATAAATTCACTTTCGTCCACTGGAACCTTCGGAGTGCTGCCTCTACCTCCATTATATGTGAATTAGAGGTGACGTTTTGGAAGCCTCAGATTTAGTGCTAGCTGTATAATGACACATCCTTGGTATACTTGATACCCTTTGGTATTTTAGCCTGGGGTGTTAATACACACTGAGGAATGTTATATACAAGGCACCTTTACGACCACTTGTCACACGTTTTTACAATAGCTTTTATTTTTTTACTTTCAAAATCTCTTTTTATTGCGTTTCCTTTTAGCGGATATAAAAAAAAAAAAAAAAAAAAAAACAATTAGAAGCCGTCATGAATAAAATATAAAAATAGTTTCCATGTGCACAAACTATGGCAGAACTCACTTTTTAAACTGTTTCAGGAATATCCCAATATTCATGCTTCGCTTGGAATCCAGCAGAGAAACCTAGAAAAACAGAAAGCAAAGTGTCTCTAGAAATGAACATCCACAATATACAACTTGTACTGGGTGGAAAGCTTAATCCGATGTGCACATTGCAGCGCGGTGTGCGACAGACGCATTCATTATTGATGATCTAGCAGCAGACGGTCCTGTAATAGATACAGGTAACGGCAGATTTCCCTTCCATGATAAACCTAATGAACAGAGACCTTTCTTCTATTGAGGAGTTTTAGCCACCGGACACCTTAACACACCAGTTTCTTACAAGAAATGCTTAAAACAAAGCATTAATCTCCGATCCAATCACAGGAACAATGGGGGACTTGGCTTACAAGGTCTCACTAAAGGTACCGTCACACTAGACGATATCGCTAGCGATCCGTGACGTTGCAGCGTCCTCGCTAGCGATATCGTCCAGTGTGACAGGCAGCAGCGATCAGGATCCTGCTGTGCTGTCGCTGGTCGGGGAAGAAAGTCCAGAACTTTATTTGGTCGCTGGACTCCCCGTAGACATCGCTGAATCGGCGTGTGTGACACCGATTCAGCGATGTCTTCACTGGTAACCAGGGTAAACATCGGGTAACTAAGCGCAGGGCCGCGCTTAGTAATCCGATGTTTACCCTGGTTACCATCCTAAAAGTAAAAAAAACAAACACTACATACTTACCTACAGCCGTCTGTCCTCCAGCGCTGTGCTCTGCACTCCTCCTGCTCTGGCTGTGAGCGTCGGTCAGCCGGAAAGCAGAGCGGTGACGTCACCGCTCTGCTTTCCGGCCGCTGTGCTCACAGCCAGTACAGGAGGAGTGCAGAGCACAGCGCTGGAGGACAGACGGCTGTAGGTAAGTATGTACTGTTTGTTTTTTTTTACTTTTAGGATGGTAACCAGGGTAAACATCGGGTTACTAAGCGCGGCCCTGCGCTTAGTTACCCGATGTTTACCCTGGTTACCGGCATTGTTGGTCGCTGGAGAGCGGTCTGTGTGACAGCTCTCCAGCGACCAAACAGCGACGCTGCAGCGATCCGGATCGTTGTCGGTATCGCTGCAGCGTCGCTAAGTGTGACGGTACCTTAAGGCATGCAACCCGCTGCTCCCTATGGCAGGGTGAGAAACAAGCTAGCATGTGTCACCATTCTCTGGGAGAGGCGATAAATGCTTCTCCCCAATTAAAGGGAACGTGACAGACACTGGTTGCCTCACTGCAGTGGTCTATGTTTTACTCTGACAGGTCTCCCTTTACACATACATAGTGAGAGAACTGTCAATCAAGTGGAACCGGGAGAGGAGAAACCAACAGGATCGGCCTTGGACGCAGTGTCGCCTGCCGGCTTTTCTGAACTTCAGCAGTATTTCAGGGTAAAATCCACAACTGTTCTAATGCAGCCACCAGTGTCTGCATCACGTGGTTCGGGCAGCATGAATCTCCTGTCAGGTCCTCTCCAGGTACCTAAAATAATAGTCAATTTGGAAAAATATAACTAGTTTGGAATTTGCTTCAATTAAAAAGATTGTTCCATTTGTCAATTAAAGTGATATCTTCTGCATTTACGAAGATTTGGACCTGCACCTACTTCCGTCTTTGCAGTATAAGTTTCCCTTTTTCCTTCCAGAGCAGCACTCTGCTGGGATTCACAGACGCTCAGCATCACAGACTATGGTTCCCATTAAAGTACCGTAAATGGAACACAAAATTCTATGAGGAGCTGACAATTTTCAGGAACAAGCAGTTACAGCACATTCCCAGTAGAAGTCTTAGACTTCCATGTGCTCCACCAACCTCAATGGAAGAAATAGAATTAAGTTGAGGAAAGGTAAGGAACACTTCAAGGAGTAGGACAGCATACTGGCTGTGGACGCATTTACTGAATTTTTCCCAAGGACTTAAAGGGAATCCGTCACCAGGTATTTTCTACCTGATCAGAGAGCAGCATAAGGCTATGTGCACACGTTCAGGATTTTTTGCGTAAAAAGACCGCATACATATGCATCCTATCATTTAGAATGCATTCTGCAATTTGTGCACACGATGCGTTTTTTTTCCACGAAAATAACGCATCGCGGTAAAAAAGCAGCATGTTCATTAATTTTGAGGATTTTTTTGCGTTTTCCCCGCTATTTAATGCATAGGGAAAGCTCCGGTGAAAAAAAAAAAAAAAAAAAAAACGCGTAAAAAACGCATGCGAATTTCTGGCAGAAATGTCCGGTTTTGGTCAGGAAATTTCTGAAAGAAATCCTGAACGTGTGTATATGTGCACTAAAAGTAGAAAGAGAGACCCAGATTCCAGAGATGAATCACGTTGTTTACTGGGTGCAGCATTTGCAACACAATCCGAGATCTTAGATGTAAGGTGAAGCAAAAAAAAAAAAAAAATGCCCCCTGCCCCCCCCCCCCCCCCAGCTCACCAGAGGGAGGGGCGGAGTCAGATTAGCATTCACCTGAGCACCAGACCTGGCATTGATAAAGTCTTAGTGATAAAACCTACACTGTTAGTAAACAACAGCACACAGCATAATAACAAATACATCCCCAAACTCATTGTTTCAGCCCCGATCTCATGCTGTCCTCGGATTACACAGCAAAAACCTGCTGAAAGATTCCCTTTAATATTTTTAAATTGAATTAAAACTCCTTTTCTAATTTTTTTTTTTTTTTTTTAAAGGGACCTTGTTGCAGCCATTTTAGGTAATGGGAAAACTCAATTAACTGCTATTTAGTTTCTTAAAATATTCCCTGCTTCTTGCTTCTACTCCACTACAATGTATCCAGTGCTCCTAAATAGTCCTAATTAAAAATCATAACCCCTAGTAAAGTCAGAGGCTTTGCCTACTGCACTGCCCCTCCTCCATGCTTTACACTGCATCTAAGACTCAAAAATAAAATGAAATAAATCTACAGGGAAGTAACAAATGACACATTCTTATAAACACGTTGCACATTCTCTCTGGCACCATTTGTGCCTTCTATGTTACCTCACCCAATATATGTCCTACAGGACAGGAGTCAGCAAACAACTTTGGAAAAGTGACGATACATATAATTATTGCGGGACTTGTACTAACCATAACATCACCCAGCAGCTATCAGTTACAGGAGCCATCACATAATGGCGGAGCCTTGTACCACGTACATTAAAAGAGTCTGTGCCCCTCCTGCATTATCATCTTCCTGCCGCGCCATCAGCACTCTCTAACTCCGTCTATGTATAGTCTCTGAAAACAGGTCTTTATCTGGGGCAGCAGGACAAAGCACAGGATGTACGTTCTCTATAGAAAACTATTCCTGATGAAAAGCAATCTTATTTTATCCAGAATAACGGGAGATATATCCAGGAACACTTGAGAATGAGACAACCCAATGCTTTTTATGATACTGGACTATCCAGACCTTAATAAAAAATGTGAGGAAACTGAAGTAGCCAGAAACAAACACACAAAAAATAATCCATGAACGCACTGCAAGAACATAATCCAAATTTGACCTTAGGTTTGCTTTGAATCCATGGCCACAGTCCAACAACGTGCCAATCAACCAAGATCCACAAGTCCCCGGTGAGAAATGAAAATGTTAAGTGTTTGGAAAACATATTCTAGTTCCTTTGCACCCTGCAATTTGGAGTAGAACTCACGAGTAGAGCCCATGTAGCCTCACACCGCTCAATCTGTCCTTCTAATTTCACGTGCTGATGACCGGATTAGAGGTCATCTTCACTTACTACTAAAAACATATGAAGTAATCGGGGCTCTCCTTGTAACCTGAGCAATGCCTTCACTGGTACATCACGGGGCTGGCTCCAGGCATACAGTAGCAAAGCTTCTCGGTGGAGTCACGTGTCGTCAGCCGATGCCAAGGATCACACAATAAACAGTAAATAAATACTCGGAGAACATCCGCGGATTGCACCCAGGTTCAGAAGCTGCTACGTCACAGTGGGTACACACTGTACCGTTCATTAACCCACTACAGATGGGGAGTAAATCCCAGTCCAGAGTCTATGCCAAAATATAAAGCTGACCTTTTCTACCAACAAAGGCAAGAGACAGCAATTATCTATTATTTGTACTTGTATCACTAACTGATGTGCCTGGAGTGAGTAATGTTCCCAGAGAAAGTCCCACAGTGTACCCACGAACAGTACGCCATCAAGAAAATATATTTCCACATCAAGTCCTCTATGGCCATTTATATGGATCTGTAAATATAAGCAGCACAACACAATGGGAATGATTGATCGGTCACTTATTAAACAGAATGCACCAACATTATCGTACAGGTAAACCAGCAGGGAAACCTCAATCTGGCTACAGGTGTTCCTCAGTCAGCCATAGTGTAATGTTAACTTACTGCGAGGGCAAGTGTATATACATCTTTACACACGTCAGCCATAGCATAATGTTCAGTTATTGCAAATACACATGTCGAGGGGGAGACAATATTAGGCAGCATGTGTGGTCAGTTACCAGTATCAAGATGTTGGAAATGGAAAAATGGGCAAGCATAAACTCTGACAAGGGTCCGATGGTGACAACTGCATCAGAGCACCTCCGAATGCCAAGTCATGAAGGGAGTTCCAAGTACACAGTGGCTAACACCATGCAAAGGTGCTCCAAGGAAGGACAACTTGGGAACCAAAGGCAAGGACCATTAATGCAAGTGGGATGTGGTGGTCAACTCAACTGGTCCAATCTTACAGAAAAACTACTGTAGGACAAATTGCTGAAACAGTAAGGCCGCATTTAATCTTTGAATATTTGGTGAGTTTTTTTACCTCAATATTTGTAAGAAGCGGTGACGTGTTTCTATTGTTCCACTCCTGGTTTTGGCCTACAAATAAACTCACCGAACACTCAACGTGTGCACGTGGCCATAGTATCGGCTTTGACAGACAGCTGTCACATTAAACGGTGCATCACATCTTGCTTCCTGTAGGGCCATGTAGCTCCAGGCTGGTCAGAGGACCCTTGCTGACCCCACTCCACTGTGAAAAAGGCTTATAATAGGCACGTAATAATCAAAACTGGACCATGAATAAATGAAAAATGGTGACAGTGTCTAATGAGTGGTTAGTGCAACATGTGCGAGAAGAATAAGTCTGATCCATGGAGGCCCCACCTCACAACGTACAGGATCTGACTCACGTCTTGGTGTAGGGATATTTTAATTTTATACGTTTGGTACAGTCCATGTCATTACAGGTCAGGACTGCTTCTGTAGCTCGAGGGGGGGGGGGGGGGGGGGGACTTACTTAGAAATACAGAATCTCTCTAGTGTGAGTACACCACTCACATTTTTATAAATATTTTATTATATTTTTCATGGGAAAACAATGAAGATATGACACCTTGATACAATGCACAATAGTCAGTGTACAGCTTGCATCCCAGTGTAAATTTGGTGTGGCCTCTATATAGCTAAAATCGCTGGCAAAAAAAAAAGTGAGCACATCCCTAAGTCAGGGATGTACTCACTTTTGTTGCCAGCGATTAGAGTTGAGTACATCCCTAAGTGACGGGTGTACTCACTTTTGTGATATACCCTACATGGATTTAGTCAGGGAAAAAAAAAAAAAAAAAGTTTACAGCTCTCAAAAAGCTTATTTTGGTGGAGAAGAAAAAAAAAAATATGGTGTCTTAGAAAACAAACATAAACCTAAATGTTTTAGTGGTTCAAAAGAAAAAAAAATGAACAAAAAAACAAATTTGGTGTTACTGTAATTGTACTGACCAGAACAATCATGTTGGCAGGCCTTTTTTACTGCACCTTAAACTCAATAAAAAAAAAAAAAAAAAAGGGTGTAAAAGAACATAAGTTATGACTCTTGGAGAAAATAAAGAGGGTAAATAAAATGAAAGTGCAAAAACCAAAAAATTGACTACAATGGCTAAGGGTTAAACAACTCGCTTTCATTAACCCAGATTGATAAGACTGCTTCCCCTTTCTGTATCAGGAGAGAACCTGGCAATTTCTAAACTTTGGAGTCCCGTCTCTTAGGACATGGAATCAGACAGATGGACCAATGAAACAAAACTGAGCACATATGTAATAGAATACCATGGTGGAGACGCACCCAAATACTTATTTTATTCAACAAAATGCACCAAGGTGGTGTACTAAAGTTTCATAAAAACTAGATGCTTTATTAAAAGTAACTCAATAAATAACAAAATTGCTGTACATAAAAAGCAGAGTGCCACAATGGAGGAGAACATATGCAAATGTATAGTAAAGGCTTACAAGTTGTTTAGAATGCTTCCCAGTGCCTTCAGGATCCCATACTACATGATGCCTGCTCACAAAGCTAGGGTGAGACATGTGTAGGGTGCCAGGGCCACACGGCAATTAGGTCTTCACATGATGTGCTTTTAATTATTGACTTTGTTTTTGTATTTTCCACTGTGATACATCCTACAGGCACTGGGAAGCAAACTAAGCCACTAATAAGCCTTTACTGTACATTTGCATACGTGGCGCTCCACTCTGCGTTTTATCTAACTGTGGTTTTAGATTTATTTTTTTTCAATAAAGGATCTAGTTTTGATGATACTTTAGTGCACCATCTTGTTGCTTTCTGTTGGTATCGATAGACCAATGAGCCGCTGAGTAACCAGAGGATAACTCTTTGCATACGCCGTTATGGCGGCAGGTACATTATGTAATATACACACTGCCCATTATCATAAGATGATTGATGATGGAGCCATTGGGTAACTACCAAAAATAATACAGGAAAGAGCCTGAAAAACCAATGCCGAAATGTTCTTTTTTCGAACTGAAATGTGCGTATACACAAACTACCATCAGTGGAAAGGGGCAGAGGAAGACATTTCGGACACTACGTCAGCAGGAGACCTTTAATGGGAGTCTGGTGACATTCCTCTGATTTATAGCCGTCTCTTACTAAAACAAGGGTCTGCTGCATGAACAAAACAAAGGGATGTTCCATGGACTGCTAAACCACCCATGGAGGTCCGCACCCACTGTTATTTTACCATATCTCCACAAAAAGAAAAAGCTTTATTGCACATTTATGGCACGACAATGAACAAGGACGAGTTACTGGTAGTCTGGAGCACAAAACTGGCTCGTGTCCATGGTAACAGGGCAATGACTATAGGGCCATCAGTGCAGCCTACCCAAGTAATAGGGGAGCCGTGTTACGCCACGTCTGTAAAATAGCCACGTCTGTGAGGAGATGCATCATCGTAGCTTCAATATTACATCTTTTTTTGGCAATAAAACCATTTGGTAGTGTAAAACCGGCAGATCTGGGAAATGCAAAGAAAAGCATGAATCACCTAGCAGCACAAGCCAGAATAAATTGTTCTTACACCCTGTACGCTTGCCGACATGTGCAACGCCTGTCATTATCTCCACCTTCAAACATGATCACACCTAAGACCACAGTCTGCACCAAAACACCCAGACGAAAAACACCGCTCATGTGTCTTGGGAAGCCCGGGGCTCTTCAAATTGTACAAATAGTCCCAAGCATCCGCGTGTGTCCCGTCCGGCACACCAGCTCCTGGAACATTACAGTGATGCTGGCTAAATAGTACACATTGTGTAAGACTGAAAGGGATGATTTAGGGTATTTTCACACTGTTTTTGCACTTTCATTTTGTTCCGCCTTTTCTTCCAAGAGTATCTGTCTAGATATCAAATATGAAGCTTTTTTGTTTCACGGAGATGTATTTATTTTTCCATACAAAGCATAAAAACGAGCAAAAAAAATTCCAAGTGGGGCAAAAATGAAATGTTCACTCCCCCTCACTCAAGAGTTCTTAAAGTAGAAACCAAACTTGTGGGTTTTTAAATCCTTATGGCTTTTGGAAATTTTGTTCCAGAAACTCCTGAAAAATCCCCCACAAACCTTAGTGTGAACAGACAGTCAACTTTCTAAAGACCACTAGGGTACTTCCGTGATGAGCTGGACATATGCCAGCCAATGGCAAATATCTATTGCATAGTTGATCTGCGGTTACATTTTTTGGGGTTATTTTCATTTACCGTAGTTGTAAATTCATTCATGGCGTAAGCTAAGTCTCCATCCCATTATTGCTAGTCCAGACCAGGCCAAAGATCACCACAGACTGGTTTGCAATTTGTCTTTTTACCTTTCAGCATTGTTGTTCATGACAACATTCTTTACAATGGCCGGCTCTAATGGTGGGATTTGATTATTTACCTGCCCGAGGCTGTCCGAAAATTGACCCATCCTTCCAATTGTCCTGAGGGCTACAGAGATGAGCTCTGGATTCACAGCCTTGTAGGCTACGTTCCCACAAAGAGTTTTTGGAGAGTTCTTAATGCTGTATTTTTTTTTAAATGCAAGTTTTATACCTTACACTTAATATTTGCAGAAATGCTGCATAAAATCTGCAACAACAAAAACTCAGCAAAAAGCTCATCGTTGGGACATGGCCTTTAAAGTGAGATTTTCTATTGATCAGACCGTGAAAAGAGACAATACACTGACAAAAATGACTAATATTCCCAATCACTGGCTTTACTGTAATAGCAACTTTATTCCTGCAGCGACAAGATATTCTACATACTTTACAAGCTGAAAGTTAGATTATTGCAAAATGAAAATCGAAGGATAGAGAATATAATATATATATATATATATATATATATATATATATATATATATATATATATATATATATAATGATAATTCTCTATCCTTCAATTTCATTTTGCAATAATCTAATTTTCAGCTTGTAAAGTATGTAGAATATCTTGTCGCTGCAGGGATAAAGTTGCTATTACAGTAAAGCAACATATATACACATATGTAAAGCAATATATACACACACATACATATACACACACACACACACACACTGTCATGGCCAAAAGTATTGACACCCCTGCAATTCTGTCAGATAATACTCAGTTTCTTCCTGAAAATGATTGCAAACACAAATTATTTGGTATTATTATCTTCATTTAATTTGTCTTAAATGAAAAAAAAAAAAAAACACAAAAAGAATGGGCCTAAAGCCAAATTGGATATAATTTCACACCAAACATAAAAAAGGGGTGGACAAAAGTATTGGCACCCTTCGTAAAATCATGTGATGCTTCTCTAATTTTTGTAATTAACAGCACCTGTAACTTACCTGTGGCACCTAACAGGTGTTGGCAATAACTAAATCACACTTGCAGCCAGTTGACATGGATTAAAGTTGACTCAACCTCTGTCCTGTGTCCTTGTGTGTACCACATTGAGCATGGAGAAAAGAAAGAAGACCAAAGAACTGTCTGAGGACTTGAGAAACCAAATTGTGAGGAAGCATGAGCAATCTCAAGGCTACAAGTCCATCTCCAAGGACCTGAATGTTCCTGTGTCTACCGTGCGCAGTGTCATCAAGAAGTTTATAGCCCATGTCACTGTGGCTAACCTCCCTAGATGTGGACAGAAAAGAAAAATTGACAAGAGATTTCAACGCAAGAATGTGCGGATGTTGGATAAAGAACCTCGACTAACATCCAAACAAGTTCAAGCTGCCCTGCAGTCCAAGGGTACAACAGTGTCAACCCGTACTATCCGTTGGCATCTGAATGAAAAGGGACTGTATGGTAGGAGACCCAGGAAGACCCCACTTCTTACCCCGAGACATAAAAATGCCAGGCTGGAGTTTGACAGAACTTACCTGAAAAAGCCTTACGTTTTGGAAGAATGTTCTCTGGTCAGATGAGACAGAAGTAGAGCTTTTTGGGCAAAGGCATCAACAGAGTTTACAGGAGAAAAAAAGAGGCATTCAAAGAAAAGAACACGGTCCCTACAGTCAAACATGGCAGAGGTTCCCTGATGTTTTGGGGTTGCTTTGCTGCCTCTGGCACTAGACTGCTTGACCATGTGCATGGCATTATGAAGTCTGAAGACTACCAACAAATTTTTCAGCATAATGTAGGGCCCAGTGTGAAAAAGCTGGGTTTCCCTCAGAGGTCATGGGTCTTCCAGCAGGACAATGACCCAAAACACACTTCAAAAAGCACTAGAAGATGGTTTGAGAGAAAGGACTGGAGACTTCTAAGGTGGCCAGCAATGAGTCCAGACCTGAATCCCATAGAACACCTGTGGAGAGATCTAAAAATGGCAGTTTGGAGAAGGCACCCTTCAAATATCAGGGACCTGGAGCAGTTTGCCAAAAAGAATGGTCTAAAATTCCAGCAGAGCATTGCAAGAAGCTCATTGATGGTTACTGGAAGCGGTTGGTCGCAGTTATTTTGGCTAAAGGTTGTGCAACCAAGTATTAGGCTGAGGGTGCCAATACTTTTGTCTGGCCCATTTTTGGAGTTTCGTGTGAAATGATCAATGTTTTGCTTTTTGCTTCACTCTCTTTTGTGTTTTTTCATTTAAGACAAATTAAATGAAGTTAATAATACCAAATAATTTGTGTTTGCAATCATTTTCAGGAAGAAAATGAGTATTATTTGACAGAATTGCAGGGGTGTCAATACTTTTGGCCATGACTGTATATGTAATTATATATATATATATATATATATATATATATATATATATATATATATATATATATATATATATATATATATATATATATATACACAAAAGAGCACTTTTTACATGGAAAAAAAAAAAAACATATCAAAAGGCAAAGCCACTAGCCATATAGGCCATGTTCTGACATGAGAAAAAGCATTTTTTTTTGCATGTGCCACATCAAAATGGGTAATCACAATCTGCTGTGATTAATAGGTTTTTTAATGATTTGTTCCTTTTCATGTTTTGGTGCAAATCTGATGCAATTTTGTATTGCAAGCTTTGTTAGTACAGAAACGGTGGAATTCTGCACTTAAACACAATCTAGTTTTTTTTTTTTTTGAGGTTCCCCATAGAAGCCTATAGGGAAAAAATATGCATCAAATAATACACCATTCAACAGTGGGCAGGAGTTTCCATGAAATCACGTCCAATTTGCATGAACTGTTGCATTTTGTGCACCGAAGAATAAAATGCAGCATTTACATTTTGTGTGAACATGGGCTAAATCTGCGTAAGATGGATTGGGGATCCTATAACTATTGAATATGGATGGCTCCACATAGTGACTTTATGGCATTGCAGAGACAGGCTATTTAGCATCCTCATTGAGAATTAGAGCTGGGGCAGTGTTGGACGCAGGTGAGTCAGTAGAAATATACGTGGAAACCTGATGCTAAAAATTATACTAAAGTCTAAATATTATACGTGAAACATTCATAAAGACTGGAATCTGGAAACAGTTTTGGTTATCAGCTACACAGCCTTGGGGAAAATGGATTTACTAAAATAAATAACTTTATGGGGAGTTTCCCCCTTTTCAGTAAATGCAGCACAATTAACAATACACCCCCAGATTTCTACACACTCCAGTGAATGAACAGATTGCCACCTCACTATGTTTGTAATATTTAATATCAACATTTATTACCTGTATTAATCATCATCACAAGCATATACTTGTTCTACTTCTGTTCAGGACATGGGATGAGTTAATAGTATTTCTTGCTACCAGCTGGCTGCCAAGTTAGGAATTAGTATCTCATCGCATCATATACCTTTATCAACAATATTTTTTTTCCATCCATTAAAGGGGTGTCAGATTTCAACAAGTTACCTTTTGTCCCAAGTTTCGGTGCTTTCACATTGCGTTCAGACATTGGTTCAGAAGCCCTGTTGGGGCTTATGCCCAACTCCCCCCCTCCACAAACCGTAATTCGGACGTATGTGCCGATGGGGCCATATACTATAATTGTGCCGGCAGAGCAAACATACGCTCCGCTGTGCATCATTTTCGAGTGTGTACTCCTACTAGGGGCAGACACTCAGACACAGTCTACTATATGTCTGAGTGTCCACCTCCTGATTTCAGCGATGCGACCCTTATAATGTGCGCTGTTTCCATACAATCTTTTATCACCAGGAGATTATCACTGCCTTGATCACAGTGAGCCATGGTCTAACTCCGCCCCCTCTTCTGATAAGCAGCTCACTGTCAATAGAAAATGTACACAGAAAGCTGTGCTGTGGGCACGGTTAGCACTCAGTTCAGCTACACCTATAAATTGAGTCAAACTGCTGCACTAAGTAAACTACGGTAAGTGATACATCGTTGGAATCAGGGTCTATCTTCCTACATTATACTGCTCTCAGATAAGGAAGTAAAAACCTGGTGACTGAATCCCTTTAAATTGAGCTTATGACAGAAGATCAGCAATAATATTAACATGTAGTTCAACAAGCTAGTTCATCTTCAATTGGACATCAGAAAGAGTCTGGTGCCCCCCATTACACATTAGATGGGTGGTCGATCCCACCAAAATCATTGGGTTCAGATGAGGTTTATAAAATCTGTAGCAATATCTCAAGTTGTAGCAGCATCAGAAAACAGCTACGCGAACAATGCAAAAGGGGGCATGGTTTTTAGCAACTTCTGTACTGCCCAAAAACGTGCAGCCATCTTTTTTTTTTTTGCTGGACAAAGAACCAATAGTATCAAATAGGAAAATTGCATGCAAGGAATATGAGAGAAAGAATATCTACTGTGGTATGTTACATGACTATTGCAGCTTTAATTCACACTAATTATGGTCTTTGTAAGCTAAATCAATAAGCTCCTCAAACAATTAATGTAATCCTTTGTACAGTTTAATTAATAAATTACCTCATCCTTCAGCTCACGGAAAGACGACCTCGAGCTCCCCGCTCTCTTGAGTGCTCCTGACTTTAGATCCTCTTGTTGCCCAAACAATTCCTCAATGGTCTTTGTGTCGATCTGGTACGGATGTTGTCTAGCAGCTATAGTCCAGATATTGGTTTTACCCTTCACCTGCTCCTCAGGGATGGTTTTCCAGAAAAAATTCCTAATTTTCTTTTTCTTGCTGTTACTGCCATGTCCATAAATACCGTTTTGTAAAAAAGGAGGTGGTGGGGGAGCCCCAGGCGGGGGAGGTGGTGGTGGTGGCCCTGGGTGGGAACCATGATTCTGAAAGAGAAGTGGTGGAGGAGGTGGAGGCGGGGGAGGAGGTGGTGGTGGTTCTGATGTATCGGCTAATCTGTTATCAAACATTAAGTCACTAATGACCACATTGCAGTCTCCATTCTCTTTATCGTTGACTAGGGATACGCAGTTCATAACATGCATCTTCATGCAGACTTGTCGCCAAAAGGGGCATCACTAATGCTGGACCTCAGGGCCGTAGAAAAGCATCTTAGTCCAAAACATCACCGCCAAACCCATGTATGTTACGTGTTCAGACCTGAAATGGACCAACAATACAGTTATATTCATGTTCTAAAACAGTAGTAAAAGCAGAGAGTTGTAGTTTTGAAAGAACTGGATAATGATACATTGGAGACCACTGCTGTAGAGCCACTCATGATATTTTTGCTTTCATATCTTCCCTTCTTGGTAAGAGCAAAACCTTTTACTAGAGAGTTTCCACTATCACAGAGAAGGTACGAAAGGACATCAATGACAACAGCTACCTTCATTACTCTTTAGCTGCCTCATGTTTCCTCACGCACCTACATGTTGACTTTCCAGCAGGATAAAGGATATTGGACACACAGGCTACAGTGACGTAAAATTACTCCTCCCGCTATGATATTTTCCATGATAGAGAATCTCTTTACTTGGATTATTTTTAGACAAACACATATACATCCTGGAAATGTACCTGCTGCCATGTTTCTCAGAGCGGAGCTATGAAAAAAGCAAATAGTATAGCTCCAAGGTAGCCGTCAGTTGTGCAGACATTTCTACTCTATCCTGAGGTTTTGGTTTACATTGAGTTAGCCATTTTCTTTAGGCTACGTTCACACCTTCAGTAATCTAAGAAGAAACACACACACAAAAATATAAGAATGATCAAGAAAAAAAAAAAAAAGTCCCATTATTGGTGAACTCTGTTTTTGGCCCGTTTTCACAGGGTGACAATGTGTACAGAGAGATCACTAATACGATTGTTCTGTCCCACTACATATGTTATTGGCAGTAAATCCCCAGTTTACACAGGGTGATGTGCTGCCGACAACAACGATTATTTTTCTGGCACAGACAGTCAGATGATCTGACGAAGGAGCTTTTTGATAATTTAATCATGTGATCGCCATTATGATTGCACACTCTGATAATAGGGATTGAGTTTCTCGGAAAGCTCCACCTGTTGAAGAGCAGCTAAGTCTCTGTTCACACTTTAGGCCTTATTCAGATGTCAGATTTTCTCAATTGTGAGAAAAACAGAAGACTTATTTGGTCAGAGTGTCAGTTTTTCTTGAACGTGGAGAGAAAAATTAACTAAGTTTCTCCATCTTCTCCTATGTGACAGTCAATGAACATCGGACTGCAGTTGGATGTTATCCAAGTGCAAGCCTGTTTCTTCACGGACTCAGACTTGCATTGCTGATTTTGACTTTACGCTTTACAGATCAAAATCAGACGTCTTCGTCATTTTCCAGACACGTGAATGGCCCCATAGACTATCACAGGTACGAGCGCCATAAGTGAGAGTCGCAGATAGCACTTGTATGTGAAAAACATCCGTCTGAATGAGGCCCAAGTCATGTCTGCAGATTGCAATAACTATGCTAGCATGCTTGCCAACAAATATTGGCAAATGCTCATGGCTCCCAATTTCATCCATAGATTGAGTTAGGGTTTCTGCCGAGATTAGAGCTGCGGGCTACACATTCCTTGTGAACAAAAATGCAAAAACCGAAACAACCCACAAATGCAAGTGTGATCAGAGCCTTAGGAATAATAGGGTCTATCGCCAATGCAATCATCAGTTCGGCACTTTGAACATGGTTACTCAGGCTACAGCTGTTCCGACACGCACATATGATGATATATGTGACGACGTGTCAGCCATTTCTTGATCTATGATGGCTTGACGACAACTTAGTATTATAGGTGGGAGGTTTCTATTCTAAAACACTAAGTAAATACCCAGGAACCTAGAAACATCTGGTTACTGGCACTTTCATCTAGCGGAGGCCTTGCATTTACAGTCTTGTCTTTGTCATGCTTTGTGAAATCTTCTCCCCTACAACTCCATGTGTGGTCATACCTGACCCATCTCATTCGCATAGCAAGCCAATAGTAGAAGTACAGTTTCCAGTAGTATCAGTTACAAATCAGCTGCCTACAGAAAACTGAGCTTTCAAATACCACTGGGATAGAAAAAAAAATAAATGCCTTCCTACACTACAAACCTTCAATAATCTACCTAGAACTTTAGTAGAAGGGGTCTTATAGCATGGCAGCCGCAATCCAGAGTACTTGTATCCTGTTAAAACAAATAGACTCCCTTTGTCCCTTTTAGACATCTCAATTAGTGAGTGGTATCTATTTGTCTAATGATGGAGTAATTATGGTACAGACACAAAGACAAACACAATTCACCTTTAAGTGACAAAAACCAGAAGACTAACCACCCAGATGGAAAAGTCCTACTCCCAGCTCCCTAAAGCCCCGCCATACACCTTCGATAAATGTTGGCTATAAGCGCAGATATGAAAAGATTCGGCTAACACCAATTTGTATGGAGGTGCTGGCCAACTGATTATCGGGGGGTCGATAGGGTATGTCAAAAGGTGTAAAATCTCCATAGCAAGTCAGAAACAGTAAAGCTCCATCTTGGAGCCATTCTGAAGAGTAAATCATTATCCAGATGAAGGTCACTTGACTTCCCTACAGATACAACCATTTAACCCCCTGACTACAGGCTTCTAGTGGGAACAGCAGCCTACAATCTACAGGAGTTATCACGTAGAAACAGTTCTCCCATATTTTGTGAAGTCAATCAGCATACAATGGCTTGATAACTGAGGTCTGTTATTTCAGGTACATGTAAATACTTACACGAATATTAAGGTGACTGGCAATCAGGTCACCTGATATACAACTTTAGAGCTACTTTAAGAACAATATATAGTACATCCTTGCAATCAAGTCAGGATATATGAAGCCAGCACTGTAATCATAGGTTTCATCATAATAACTAGGTAAAACAATGACAACCTCCCTTCTTCACCAGCACCTATAGGAGGAGTGGATATAGGGCAAACTTTCAACATTAACCAAGATTAAAAAGTAGCCTATACTTAGGAATGACAAGCAGTTATTACCACAAATCTAGCACTGATGAGGTTAGCCTTTATGATCAACACGAGGTTCAAAAGATAGGCTAAAAACCCACATATAATAGACTGGACAATTTGGACAGGACAGGCCAACCACCTGATGTGTATAGTGGCCTTCTGACTCTTCCCCGATAGAAGTCGGGAAAGGGAATGATCAGGCAGGGGCAGATGGAAATTCAATGGCTGATCATTTCCTTTTCAGGGGAGATAAGCTGCGATTTTCTCTCACGCCCCCTCCCCCATGGAAAATACATGATCAGAACTCAGTTTATGGGGGGAGTTGGGAGAGTGGGGAATGTCCAGTTATCTTGAGTATGATCAGCTTTGGTGAGAACAATATTATTAATGTGATTAGGCAACAGACGGCCCCATCTCAGGCCGCCAGTGAATAGGCTATTTGGCTACATCACCATGGGTCAGAAATGTGGTGGATTTTCTGACAGAAAATCTGCAGAGGATTACAGTATTTGGGAAGTGGATGGAGTGTAGACAAATTCTTAAGGTACCTTCACACATAACGATTTCGTTAACGATATCGTTGCTTTTTGTGACGTAGCAACGATATCATTAACGAAATTGTTAAGGTACCTTTACACTAGAATTTACCAACGATCACGACCAGCGATACGACCTGGCCGTGATCGTTGGTAAGTCGTTGTGTGGTCGCTGGAGAGCTGTCACACAGACAGCTCTCCTGCGACCAACGATGCCGGTCCCCGGGTAACCAGGGTAAACATCAGGTTACTAAGTGCAGGGCCGCGCTTAGTAACCCCATGTTTACCCTGGTTACCATTGTAAATGTAAAAAAACAAAACAAAAAAAAAAAAAAAACACACACAACATACTCGCATTCCGGTGTCTGTCACGTCCCCCGCCGTCACCTTCCCGCACTGACACTGCCAGCGCCGGCCGGCCGTAAAGCAGATCATGACGTCACTGCTGTGATCTGCTTTACGGCCGGCACTAACACAGTCAGTGCCTATTAGCCAATGAACGAATAATACTTCATCACTGGCTGAACTAATTGTGTATGTGGCCTAAAAATCATTGTCGTCAATAGCACATCCCCACATATAAATAGGGGACATGCTGCCCACAATATGCAAGCTGTATGGGAACCAAGTCATAGTGTTAATGATCTTTCAGTCCCTATACAGTTTGCATCAGCCCATGTATAAGGGCCTTAGGCCTCTTTTCCACTTGCGAGAAAAAAGGGACAAGTGCAATCCAATTAAAAAAAAAAGAAAAAAAAAAAAAAAAATCGGATTGCACTCGGACCAATGTTATTTAATAGGTGACATTCCATTTGCGATTTTTTTCTCAGCTGAAATCGGACTGAGAAAAAAAACGCAGCATGCTGCGATTTGCTGCGAGTCTCGGACGAGACTCGCCAATGCAAGTCAATGGGTGCGAGAAAAAAAAACGCATGGAATACGGACCATCCGTATTCCATCCGTTTTTTATAGATACCTTACCATTCTGTGGCATAGAACACTGTAAATAGTCCTGTAAATGACTGTATAAAAATAGTTGCAGAGGAAAAAAACAGATTGCATACGGATGTCATACGGATATAGCGATTAAAAAAAAAAAAAAAAAAATCGCATTGAACTCGCATGACAAACGCATACATTTCATCCCTTTTTTTCGGTCCAGATTACGGACCGTTTTTTTTCCTCACTGCCGAGTTGAGTTTTGGAGTAAAACATACACAAATGCAACAATACGGACAATGTCTAATTAATTCTACCGGTTGTTCAGGCAGCATGAATCAACTGACGAGTTCCCTTTAAAAGGACGCTGTCAGTACAGAATGATTGCTCAAACTAAGTCCTGCAGCTTGGTGCTTCATGGTGGGGCCACTCATTTACATACACCTTTCCCTGTGGTTCCTCAATCTACACCCCCCTCCCTCTTCATTGATTGACAGCTCTGGCTTTATAGGGACAGAAAAGGGTGGAGATAAATAAAAAACCCAAACAGGTGGACTCTCTTTTAAAAGGGACTGTAAGCACAGAATGACTGCTCAAACCAAGTACAGGTGCTCAGTGCATCATGTTGTGGCCAAACATTTAAAGTGAACCTGTCACGTGAAAAAACATATTAACCTGTAGGTTAATAGAGGTTCTTGAACCTCCCCAGCGCTGGCAAAAATTAACTTTATTCCTCCAAGCAGCGTTCTGGTTTCAGACGTGACATTGTATATAGAGAGTGGTGGCTGTAGCCGCAACCCCACACTGACAGCAACTGAGCATTAGGGAAGGTGTATTTAAGGGGTTGGCCCCACTGTGAAGCACCAAGTGGTGTGACTAAAGGTACCGTCACACTAGACGATATCGCTAGCGATCCGTGACGTTGCAGCGTCCTCGCTAGCGATATCGTCCAGTGTGACAGGCAGCAGCGATCAGGCCCCTGCTGTGCTGTCGCTGGTCGGGGAAGAAAGTCCAGAACTTTGTTTCGTCGCTGGACTCCCCGCAGACATCGCTGAATCGGCGTGTGTGACACCGATTCAGCGATGTCTTCACTGGTAACCAGGGTAAACATCGGGCTACTAAGCGCAGGGCCGCGCTTAGTAACCCGATGTTTACCCTGGTTACCATCCTAAAAGTAAAAAAAAACAAACACTACATACTTACCTACAGCCGTCTGTCCTCCAGCGCTGTGCTCTGCTCTCCTCCTGCTCTGGCTGTGAGCGTCGGTCAGCCGGAAAGCAGAGCGGTGACGTCACTGCTCTGCTTTCCGGCCGCTGTGCTCACACAGACAGTACAGGAGGAGTGCAGAGCACAGCGCTGGAGGACAGACAGCGTTAGGTAAGTATGTAGTGTTTGTTTTTTTTTACGTTTAGGATGGTAACCAGGGTAAACATCGGGTTACTAAGCGCGGCCCTGCGCTTAGTTACCCGATGTTTACCCTGGTTACCGGCATCGTTGGTCACTGGAGAGCGGTCTGTGTGACAGCTCTCCAGCGACCAAACAGCGACGCTGCAGCGATCCGGATCGTTGTCGGTATCGCTGCAGCGTCGCTAAGTGTGACGGTACCTTTAGTTTGAACACTGATTCCTTTTCGAGAATGTAGATTGTCTTTAAATGCCACTGATATGCTCTCTGTATAAGCAGAAATTCGTCTGTATGACCAATTTTTATCCCTTAATGATTTTATTGTCTTAGTGGATTACATATTCTGAATCACAAGCATTAGGACAGTACGGTGGCTGAGTGGTTAGCATTGCAGCCCTGGGGTCCTGGGCTCAAATCCCACCAAGGACAACATCTGCAAGGAGTTTGTATGTTCTCTCCGTGTTTGCATGGGTTTACTCCGGGCTCTCCGGTTTCCTCCCACATTCCAAAGACATACTGATAGGGAATTTAGATTGTGAGCCGCATCAGGGACAGCGATGATAATGTGCGCAAAATGTAAAGCACTGCGGAATGTTAGCGCTATATAAAAATAAAGATTATTATTACTATATCAGTGCAATTACAGAAGACACGCTTCTTCTATACAGTTAGTCCTAAACATTTGTAAGGGTTGGCCAAAAGTTAAAAATCTGCCCCGTAGATACCACATTAGCATCCAAGTAATGGGTTAAAAGTGCCAATCTGTTGATTTTCTGTGTTAATCTCGAATCATAAAAGCTATAATGGGTTTATTGAAATCTATCCGATGAATGTCAAACATTAAGACAATACTGATGTATAGGGCAATGTTTAACTAACCCTCTCGTTTTATAAGCAAGCATTGTGGCACTTCTGCAATCATGGCTACATCCTGAGAAAAGTGATAGCATAGGTATAGAAAATCCTCTCATCCAGGACCCCAAATCAATTCTATAACATCCTGCCTTCAGATAAGAAAGAAGTGCTGATTCAGGGAGTGGAACAAACAATGGAAAAACCCATCAAGAAGACACTTGAAAAACAAATGCTAAGTCTTTAAAGCCTTCTGTGATTACATGGGTATGGAAGTTGTGAGGAACGAGCAATGCCACAACCGGCTAATAAGAGAAATTAAACAAATCCATCAGAAAAGCACAGACGCTCATAAAATAAAGCCACATGTTTTCCCCTGAGGGGCTTCTAAGGTTTTGCTCTGATATTTCAGCACATTTTATAATCTCCCTGCTTTTTAATAAATGACACCTCAATGTTAATTTAGCGTGGGTTACATAAGAGTACCTGTACCATCACATAAAGAGCATGGTAATCGGAACATGCCAGAGCTGGAAACCCTTCTGGGCACCTTTACCTTGTCTTCCGTGTACCATGTACAACAAGATTAACAGTAAACTAAAGCTCATCATTGGTTATACAGACATGTAGCCTAATAGGGCACAGGGTTATTTAATCCATGTTGGACACAGTCATGATTATTTTTTTAAGATCTGACTACAAATTGGTCACCCAATGTTATGAAGAAACTCGACCTCGGGTACATTTTTTCCTTGTGGAAAGAGCTAGCATAGAGAGATTTATGGGCCATATAATGTTCCAGGGGGGGGATTTAAAACATGCAAAAAGCCTTTTTCAGAGAAGAGGATAGTAACTTTTGATACTTATTGAATGTAGCAATCGTAAAAGTCAAAACTGACCCTTAAAAGTCTTTACCACATGACTTAGGATAAGAATCCAAACCAGAAACAATTTGCAGACATGTGTTTCTGGGCATTTGCCCCTCATCAGTGCAAAGCATGAGAAATGATTTTGCTGGTTGAAAAGCTGCTGACAGAGGATCCAAAGGGTAAAGTTTCTCATTGTGGAAAACGCAAAGTTGGTATAGTGAGAAACTGATCATGCAATGCTCCTTTGGAAAATTAAATATGCAAATAGATTTTCTAGTTTAGCTTCTTATCCCAAGTCATCTGGCTTGATATGGACCATTAGGTTTGCTACCTCCAATACGTGACACAAGAGTTTATGCCATCTTCCTTCCTGAGATGGTGTTTTACGTTTTGTTAACATTGAAGGCTATGGAAAATGGATCTGTTAATTAGCCATCCGTCTTTTTTTCCCATTTGTAATAGATCCTTTTTTTTTTGCTTACTGTATCCAGTAGGAGCACTTTTCCAAAGACTTCAATGTAAAAAAAAAAACAAAAAAAAAAACTCAGATCCAGCAGAGATCAGTAATTTAAAAAGGGACTAAAAAGAGGTGTCTGCACAACTTTTTTTGCCAACAGATTGCTGCTGGATCCGTCCTAACTTATCACTACTGGACATGTGAACATTAGAGAGTTGTCAGCTGAGCAATCATTTGCTAGATGGCTATATCTCATGAACTGGTCAGACTTGTCATAGATGGTTGACAGATTTCCTACAGAAATCAAGTTCAGTTGACATACCTAAAGTGTATGGGAGCCTTGAGATATTAATGACCTATCCTTGGGATAGATCATCAGCATTAGATTATTGGCAGTTCGACAACCGGCAAACACATCGGCTTACGTGCAGTTTCTGCAGGACCTACACTGTACAGTGCCAGGGCACCGCAGCTTCAGACAGTGTAGTGACCATTCTGTGCTGCAGCTCAGCGCCTCTCATAGGAGCTAATTAAATGGCTCCATAATTAGATTTTGTTCGTCATTTTCTAAGACAAACATTGGGTACAGTCATTTTGCAATGTCACATAAGATTGTCCCTGACCTCAACCAATCTCAGTGGAACCAATCATGTGAAATGGGGTTCTCAAACTGGAAACACCTTTTTGTCCCATGTGCCATCAAGAGCACACTCCTCCTCAGGGTATGTATCCACGTTCAGGATTGCATCAGGATTTGGTCAGGATTTTACATCAGTATTTGTAAGCCAAAACCAGGAGTGGAACAATTAGAGGAAAAGTATAATAGAAACATATGCACCACTTCTGTATTTATCACCCACTCCTGGTTTTGGCTGAGAAACACCGACATAAAATCCTGACCAAATCCTGATGCAATCCTGAACGTGGACACATACCCTCAGCCTCCCAGGTTGGCGCTTACTGACAGTTTGGATCAGCAATATGGTTGTGCCGCGGTTCCGAACTGTGTTCTCTCCGATGCTGCAAGATTTACTTCTGCAGACTCGGAGACATGAAGGTAATGGCTGGATCCAGCTTGAGAGCAGTGCTTACAAGCTCCACCCCTCCTTACCAATGAGACTGGCCACCACTGATCGGCTGCAGTGGTAACTAGTAGGCTATGTGCACACGTTGCGGATTAGGCTTAGGAATTTCTGGTGCGGATTCTGCCTCTCCTGGCAGAAAACGCATCTGCGGATTTGTCGCGTTTTTTGTGCGGTTCCGAATCGCTTTTGCTGTGGTTTTCTTGCGGATTTGCTGCGTTTTTTACCCCTGTGGTTTTCTATAATGGAATGGGAACA
Organism: Ranitomeya imitator; assembly: GCF_032444005.1. Taxonomy (NCBI): domain Eukaryota; kingdom Metazoa; phylum Chordata; class Amphibia; order Anura; family Dendrobatidae; genus Ranitomeya; species Ranitomeya imitator. Next base: position 1,044,506,685 of record NC_091282.1, on the reverse strand, counting down.
AAAACGCTGCAGATTCACAAAAAAGAAGTGACATGCTACTTCTTTTAAACCGCAGCGTTTCCGCAGCGGATTTTCCTCAAAGTGTGCACAGCATTTTTTTTCTCATTGATTTACATTGTACTGTAAATCAATTGCGGATCTGCAGCGCTTCTGCACCGTAAAAAACGCTGCGGATCCGCAGAGAATCCGCAACGTGTGCACATACCCGTAACCTAGACAGTGATTTGTAAACAATAACAGTAAAAAATCCCTCTGTTTGAGAATGGAAAGGATAATTTAATAATATTAATAAAAGAAGAAGTTGAGACAACCCCCTTTAAAGTCTCTAAGGCAACTTATCTCCCGTGAAAAATACATGCAATGTTTACTTGCAATTTAGTGGTGAAGCTTTGTGAAGAAACATAAATATAATATGATTGCTCTATGACGGAAACAATTGTAAGCAATTTGTGATTATCACTGGTAATGCTTCATCTCACAATTTCATGCAACCCCATAGGAATAAATGCAACCCGACAGCAAGCAATCTAATGTAACTACATCGGTGCAATCATCGCGTGCACCAGAGCCCCAGCACAAAATGTAAAAGACGTGTGATAAAGACTGGAAACAGCAGACGGAAGGCTTCCCACACACGACCACAACATGGAAAACCGCCTAATGACAACAATGCTGTCAGGTCGTGGATGAAGCAGGCTGTGCGTGTGAAAGACTTTCCCTGAGAGCAATCAATTGCATCCAATCTGAAAATAACACATGCTGGATATAAAAGCCCACTCCTGATGACTGCGCCGATACCACCATGTGTCTGCTCTATACATCAACACTGCATTCCTGCAGGACAGGAGGATACTTGCCAACTTTCACCTGTTAAGGGCTTGGCATAGGGCTTTCAAGGTTTCTCGTTTTTAGTTTCAAGATAAGATCCGTCTACAAATGATCATTAGGAGAAGCCCCACGACCAGCGTATTGGTATAGTAAATTAACGTTGGGGCTTCCTCAGTACACGTCCAGATTATATGATAAGGGTCCATATAAAGAGGCGGTCCCAAAGCCTTTTTTTTTTCTTACTTTGGGAGCCACATTGAACTCTAAGAGATGGTCATGAGACACATCCAGCCTTCAACAGTAATGACTCTCAGAGCCCACCATGACCGGTGTGATGATGCTTCCCCAGAGAAAGCAAATTAAGACCTTGTGTTCCCCTCCCATATAGGCAGTGTACTTACCTCCAAGGGTTCCCATTTCGCACCCATTCGGTATTCCCATGTCTCACACACTCACCACACTATAGCCGTCCAGTCAAGCTTCGCGCCCCCGGTGTGACCATCAGTATCATCCTATCTCCAGCCTACAACAACTCTCTTCCCAGTCTTGACTGCCAATACATACACACCCAGATCTACTCTTCTGTGCCGGGCAACTCACAAAAGCCACCATCTGGAGACCTTCACTTCATAACTAGTTAGTAGACCAAGCTGGCAGAGAGCTGTGAGCCACACATCACGGGCCTACAAGCCACAGGTGGCCCCAGAGTCACAGGTTGGGGAGACCCAGCAGAAGGCTAACGTACCAAGACAAAGCTCGTTTTCATCTGCTCAGTGCTCATATTACATATTTATCGTTTATGATCATATCAGACTAATGTATTTGTAGCCACTTTGTAATTCCGCTACACAACGGCAGAACAATAAAAACAGTGAAAGGTAAACTTGTCATAATCTGGCTACACACTGGACACAGAAGATGTAGGAATTACATTACCACAACATGGACGGTACTAGTAACGCAAGAAGAGCCGTACGTACCTCACTGATGGGTTTCACGGACCACAAGTATCTCCGCACTTCTACAGCAATTTCATCCTGGGACGTGTCAGGCACCCCAGGCTCCCCAATTATTTTGCTCCACACTACTGAAATGGAAAAGTCACCTTTGCACAGACACAGGCAACACAACAGGTTGCTCGACAGCTTCCCTGGGAAAAGCAATTAGTAATGCTTGTGATCGTGTGGGGATGAGATCAGCCTCCCAAGCCCTCCTCCCACCCAGGACACTCTCCACTGTCCCCTCCCTTGATTTTACAATGCAAACCTTATTTGATGTCACTTGCCAGCGCTCCCATTGAATGATCCTGGGTGGCGGTTAGTATCCAGCGTCCCTCCCCCACCAAGGCTGGGAGTTATAATGGGAGTTTATAGCTCATACTTGGAATCAATGGGGAATAAAGACTTGCAACCATGGCTCCAGGACTCCAAAGCTCCAGCATGCAAAGGGTATCAATCACTGGCCACAGAGTGTGTGAACTCCAGGGACAATGACACAACACACACACAATGACATGCTGGACACAGTCTATATTTATAGAAAACTGCCCACAAGACCCATAATACAAGATGTGGTAGGATTCAGCAATATGAACATCATTGCCATAAAAACACCACAAGACCGCAGCAGTGTGTGCGGCACAACCACGGATCGCAGGTTCTGATAGGCTTGTGTCTACAGCAGGTCCAGAGAAAAGGAGGAAAGGCGCAGTCGCTGAAACGTCAGCAACAGATCTGACACAAGGAGACGGAATTTACGGGAAACCGCAAACGTTTAGGATTTTGTGGAAACCATTTCTGCAGAAAATTACCAGAAAAATCTGTTTTCATTTGATTTCCCCTTAAAGCTTGAAGCGTGATGGTAATAAGAAGTAAATGGCTTTAAAATCGGCAGCAATTCCTACTTTAATTAGGGAGAATTCCCACACTGCGGATTTTGATGCAGGAAATTCTGCAGCTGAAAAATCGGTTCCAGTCACTTGAGCGGGGTTATTACAGATGAACGGGATGGGACGGTTGCAGAACTTTCCGCACCGGAGTTTGCAGCAAATACACCCTATGCGAATGGACAAGGGGGAGGGGGATCAACTGTCAAAAGGATGGATGTGATGCGGATTGTGAAATCCATACGGCCGGTCAAATTCTGGGCAGAAACTTTCCGCAATCACTTTCCTTGCACTGTATTCTGCTGCGGAATGGTGTGGACTCGCCATAATAATCAAGGAAAGTCCCAGCACGTAACCGGGCGCTGTAGATGGAACTGTTCAATACCCCAGAATAGGACTAAAACCAAGGAAATGCAGCAGCAGCTCTGTATGACATCAGTGAGGACCCCGCTGTGGTAACATGTATGACCGCCCTACCAGAGGATGTGCTCATCAGCTACACATTATGTACACGCCTGATAAACTCCTGTGTGCAGAGGTGTAGCCTCAACCAATAAGTCATTATACTATACTGGACGCTGCACGGCGACACCACGCACGATGCACAACACATATGTAATATTAGTCAAGACATCAGCCAGCACTCATGGGACATCAATATTACATTAGAGACAGAAGTGCAAGCTGCAACCAGATCTACAGATGTAGCAGAGCTGAAGTGGTCACTCCCCGGTTTATTAGTCCTGATAATGGGGCTGTTCCCCACCCTTTTAATTAGCACAGGAGAACCCCTCTCTAATAAGGGAGAATTTAGTTTCATCACTTCTATAACTTGTGACAAGTGCCAAGTTCGGCTCTGCTGCATCTCCAGCACCAGTGAGGTGACTGCAGGTGCACCTGTCTCATCCCCCGGGAGGACGGGACTTCCTACCTGCAGCTCAGCGGCAGTGTCCGGTACATGTACTCCTCAGCCCGGAATGTAGCGCAGCCTCCGTCTCCAGCAGCCGCTGTTGTATTCTGCCGGCATCCGCCGATCTCCGCACTATTCCAGCGCTGCTAGTGGCTTGAGGAGTGCGCACATGCGCAGCAGGCTGATCCACGGGCAGGGCGGCAGCAGGTACAGCGGACTGCCCCGCCCCTCCAGGGACAGGCAGGTCGGCGGTGCCATTACCTTATCCCGGTCACGTGACGGGTACTGGCAGGACGGTGCCGGGGGCCGCACTGATGATATCACCGCACTCACCACACAGCATGCTCACCTATTAGAGAGTCATTGCGCTAATTGCATAATGTGCTCTCTGGTGTGAATGATGATTATGGCTGGGATATCAGTTATTGCGGGTTTCACTCTTCCTGTTTTTTGTTTCTCTGTTTTCATACACATACCAGTTCTTGGTTGCAGTTTTGTAGGACGCCATTAATTTTACCATCAATGTATAGAACGATCTGAAAAATATCTAGTTGGGGTGAAGAAAGCACAGTTGCACCATTGAGTTTTGGGTTTTGCTGTTTTCTGTGCTCAGTGTGTGGTAACAATGATTCTCCAGCGATCCCAAACTTCTATTGTTTTCTTTTATTATTTTTGTGGTGAAATATAAGTCATGTCGCCAGATATAGAGGGCTCGACAAATGGCGAAATATACATGGAGATGCCCCCGGAAAACAGCAGAGGACACAGATCGCCCGTCATAGGCAATAAAGGCGCAAAACTGGAAGACATCCAAAGCCCAACAGCTTCCATGGAGAAATGAGATGAACATTGTAACCACATCCGAACCGTCCTGAGCAGATCGTGTGGGGAGAGAGCTCAAGAACATGTTGCAGAATGTGGACGTCTTTGTTGCCAAAAAAATTGATACAAAAAGGCTGTTTTTCTAAGGGGGGTGGGTGGGAAAAATTAGGGTTAATTATTTATATTGTCGTTATAAGTTTACTAGATGGTGGCCCGATTCTAACACATCGGGTATTCTAGAATATGTATGTAGTTTATTTATGGAGTTTTCCGAATAATGCAATTTATACACAAGATTCAGCCGGCCAACCGCGACCAATTAACGAAGCATGGTTCAAATTCCACGCCAATTCGCTGGCGGACTGCGCCTGTCGCTGATTGTTCGCGGCCATGCGTGACCAATCAGTGAAGTCAGGGCCAGCTCCAGGTTTTTGAGGGCCCCGATGCACAGATACAGCAGAGAAATATAGCACAGCCAAGAAGTGTATAACACAGCCCACGTAGTATATAGCACAGCTAACGTAGCATATAGCACAGCCCACGTAGTATATTGCCCAGCCACATAATATATAACACAGCCACGTAGTATATTGCCCAGCCACCTAGTATATAGCATAGACACGTAGTATATAGCATAGACACATAGTATGTAGCACAGCCATGTAGTATATTGCCCAGCCATGTACTATATAGCACAGCCCACGTAGTATATTGCCCAGCCACGTAGTATATAACACAGACACGTAGTATATAGCATACACACGTAGTATATTGCCCATCCACGTAGTATATTGCCCAGCCCACATAGTATATTGCCCAGCCATGTAGTATATTGCCCAGCCCACATAGTATATTGCCCAGCCACATAGTATATAGCACAGACACGTAGTATATAGCACAGACACATAGTATATTGCCCAGCCACGTAGTATATAGCACAGACACGTAGTATATTGCCCAGCCACATAGTATATAACACAGACACGTAGTATATAGCACAGACACGTAGTATATTGCCCAGCCACGTAGTATATAACACAGACACGTAGTATATAGCATAGACACATAGTATATTGCCCATCCACGTAGTATATTGCCCAGCCCACATAGTATATTGCCCAGCCATGTAGTATATTGCCCAGCCACATAGTATATAGCACAGACACGTAGTATATAGCACAGACACATAGTATATTGCCCAGCCACGTAGTATATAGCACAGACACGTAGTATATTGCCCAGCCACATAGTATATAACACAGACACGTAGTATATAGCATAGACACGTAGTATATTGCCCATCCACATAGTATATTGCCCAGCCCACATAGTATATTGCCCAGCCCACATAGTATATTGCCCAGCCCACATAGTATATTACCCAGCCATGTAGTATATTGCCCAGCCCTCAAAGTATATTGCCCAGCCACGTAGTATATAGCACAGACACGTAGTATATAGCACAGACACATAGTATATTGCCCAGCCACGTAGTATATAGCACAGACACGTAGCATATAGCACAGACACATAGTATATTGCCCAGCCACGTAGTATATAACACAGACACATAGTATATAGCATAGACACGTAGTATATTGCCCATCCACGTAGTATATTGCCCAGCCACATAGTATATTGCCCAGTCACATAGTATATTGCCCAGCCACATAGTACCGTATATACTTGAGTATAAGCCGACCCGAGTATAAGCCGACCCCGCTAATTTTGCCACAAAAAACTGGGAAAACTTAATGACTCGAGTATAAGCCTAGGGTGGGAAATGCAGCGGCTACCGGTAAATGTCAAAAGTAAAAATAGATACCAATAAAAGTAAAATTAATTGAGACATCAGTTTGATGGGCCCCATTAGATGCTCCATATTAAAATATGCCCCATATAATGCTGCATAAAGGGTAATAAGGGCCTCATAAGATGCTCCATAGAGATATTTGCCCTATATAGTGCTGCACAAGCGTTATGGCCCCATAAGATGCTCCGTACAGTCACTTGCCCCATATAGTGCTGCACAAGTGTTATGGCCCCATACAGATGCTCCGCACAGCCACTTGCCCCATATAGTGCTGCACAAGTGTTATGGCCCCATACAGATGCTCTGCACAGTCACTTGTCCCTTATAATGCTGCACAAGTATGGCCCCATAAGATGCTCTGCACAGCCACTTGCCCCATATGCTTTTGCTGCCATAAAAAAAAAAAAATCACATACTCACCTCTCTTCGCTCAGGACCCCGGCACTTTTACCTGCTTCTCGTGCGGCTCCGTCTCCAGTACTGACGCTCAGCAGAGGGCGCGCACTGACTACGTCACCGTGCCCTCTCACCTGAGCGTCACTGCTAAAGACAGAGCGACACCCGGACCGAGGAGCAGGTGACTATCGCGCAGCGCAGCACTCCCCCTCCCCATATACTTACCTGGTGCTGGCGCTGCGTCCCTGCTTCTTCCCCGGCGCTGCATCTTCTTCCTGTATTGAGCGGGCAGCGTTACCGCTCATATACAGTAATGAATATGCGGCTCCACCTCTATGGGAGGTGGAGCCGCATACTCATTTCTGTAATAACATAGTAAGGCCGAAAAAAGACATTTGTCCATCCAGTTCAGCCTATATTCCATCATAATAAATCCCCAGATCTACGTCCTTCTACAGAACCTAATAATTGTATGATACAATATTGTTCTGCTCCAGGAAGACATCCAGGCCTCTCTTGAACCCCTCGACTGAGTTCGCCATCACCACCTCCTCAGGCAAGCAATTCCAGAGTCTCACTGCCCTAACAGTAAAGAATCCTCTTCTATGTTGGTGGAAAAACCTTCTCTCCTCCAGACGCAAAGAATGCCCCCTTGTGCCCGTCACCTTCCTTGGTATAAACAGATCCTCAGCGAGATATTTGTATTGTCCCCTTATATACTTATACATGGTTATTAGATCGCCCCTCAGTCGTCTTTTTTCTAGACTAAATAATCCTATTTTCGCTAATCTATCTGGGTATTGTAGATCTCCCATCCCCTTTATTAATTTTGTTGCCCTCCTTTGTACTCTCTCTAGTTCCATTATATCCTTCCTGAGCACCGGTGCCCAAAACTGAACACAGTACTCCATGTGCGGTCTAACTAGGGATTTGTACAGAGGCAGTATAATGCTCTCATCATGTGTATCCAGACCTCTTTTAATGCACCCCATGATCCTGTTTGCCTTGGCAGCTGCTGCCTGGCACTGGCTGCTCCAGGTAAGTTTATCATTAACTAGGATCCCCAAGTCCTTCTCCCTGTCAGATTTACCCAGTGGTTTCCCGTTCAGTGTGTAATGGTGATATTGATTCCTTCTTCCCATGTGTATAACCTTACATTTATCATTGCTAAACCTCATCTGCCACCTTTCAGCCCAAGTTTCCAACTTATCCAGATCCATCTGTAGCAGAATACTATCTTCTCTTGTATTAACTGCTTTACATAGTTTTGTATCATCTGCAAATATCGATATTTTACTGTGTAAACCTTCTACCAGATCATTAATGAATATGTTGAAGAGAACAGGTCTTATTTTTTATTTATTCCTTATAATCTACTATATAATTGTCTAAGGGTCACTTCCGTCTTTCTGTCTGTCTGTCTTTCTGTCTGTAATGGAAATCCCAAGTCGCTGATTGGTCGCGGCAAAACGGCCACGACCAATTAGCGACGGGCACAGTATTCGGTATTTTTTTTTTTTAACATTAGGTCTTTTTACTATTGATGTCGCATAGGCAGCATCAATAGTAAAAAGTTGGTCACACAGGGTTAACAGCAGCGTTAACGGAGTGCGTTACACCGCGGCATAACGAGGTCCGTTAACGCTGCCATTAACCCTGTGTGAGCGCTGACTGCGGGGAGTATGGAGCGGGCACTGAGGGCAGGGGAGTAGGGAGCGGCCATTTCGCCGAATACTGTGCCCATCGCTAATTGGTCGTGGCCGTTTTGCCGCGACCAATCAGCGACTTGGGATTTCCATTACAGACAGAAAGAAAGACAGACAGACAGAAAGACGGAAGTGACCCTTAGACAATTATATAGTAGATTATAAGGAATAAATAAAAAATAAAAAAGAAATCAGAACTAAGTGGGGAAAAAAACATAAGTAATATTTCTGTTCATCGAGCTGTGTCGGAGTGCTTTTAGCATGAAGAACTGTTATTATTATTGGTAGAGTTTTGGGATCCCTGTAGAATTTGATAACTATGTATTGCAATTATTGCTGGAGGTGCACAAGCTCTGTTCCATAAGGCCACAGTCACACATTCAGTATTTGGTCAGTATTTTACCTCAGTATTTGTAAGACAAAACAAAGAGTGAAACAATCAGAGGAAAAGTATAGAAACACATCACCACTTCTGTATTTATCACCCACTCCTGGTTTTGTCTTAGGCTACTTTCACACTAGCGTCGGAATCTCCCCGTCGCGCCGAGATTCCGACGCTAGCGTTTGATGCACCGCACAACGGGTGCAGCGGATGCATTTCTCTGGCGCATCTGCTGCCCCATTGTGAGGTGCAGGGAGGTGGGGGCGGAGTTCCGGCAGCGCAGGCGCGGTTGGAAAAAGCGGTCCGTTGGCAGCAAAAAACGTTACATTTAACGTTTTTTGCTCCCGGCGGTCCGCCACAACACGGCGCAACCGTCGCACGACGGTTGCGACGTGTGGCAATGCGTCGCTAATGTTAATCTATGGGGCAAAAACGCATCCTGCAAACAACTTTGCAGGATGCGTTTTTTGCCATAAATGACGCATTGCGACGTATTGCAAAAAACGCTAGTGTGAAGGTAGCCTAACAAATACTGAGGTAAAAAACTCACCAAATGCGCAACGTGTGCACGTGGCCTAAAAGAAAAAGATGGCAGCAATGGGGGCAACCCATCAGACCCTCTTCACCTGCAATCATACACTGAAACACGTGCTCACCCTGATTGCGCCAGAGATTGACGGCAGCATTTAAGTGGTTAAAGTGTTGTTAGAGGCAGTTGAACAGTGGAGTAGAGAAATAAGAGTTCCTACTTTGGAGGTCCTGGTAGTCTCGGTGTGATCTGCTGAGGAGACGCTTATATACTGCTCTGGGTTGAGGGGTTGATGTCTGAGACAGAAGTTATGCAATGTGAAACCGGGGTGAGAAATAAGGGTACAGCACTCCCCAGCGTTGGAAAATCTCCAGCATATTGGCTATCGGAGGGGGGCTGAGACCCTGGAGAAAATTATCAGGGCCACGTATTATGGTCCCATGTAACATGACTGCCATTATTCACCAATTATCGGCAATCTCAAAAAAAAGATTTAAAATTAGTTTCTCTTTCCTCTGATATGGCTCTCCGCATCATCTTCCCAGAAAAAAATGCTTTGCGCATGCGCAGGGCGCCCACTGAGATCTGTCTGCCGGTACCAATAGGTAATTTTTGCTATTGGTTCATTTTGATCACTGTGATAGAGTCTATTACCAGGGCTGGACTGGGACAGAAAAGCAGCCACGCCACACAAACCCCACTAGCCCACATACTATAACACTCCGCCTACACCTAATAAGTGGATTTTGCTATACTTTGTTGTGCCCCTCAACACTCCTCTTACAGACTTTATTTGAAGAGCCAAGTATGAATGGCACTGCAGTGTGCAAGATCGACCACAGGTCCATTTACGTTCTCGGGATCATTAGGGTCCCAGCGGTTGGACCCCAGTGACTACAAAGTTCTCGGGATAGGGGATTACTTCGCATAATCCATTTAAATGGGTTTTCCAATATTTTTTTTTATTATTTTTCCATAGGAATACTGAAAATAATAAACCAATATTAACCCTCCCAAAGACCAATGTTGCCTCTCCAACAACAGGACAAGAGTGGTATTGTGCTGTGTATATATACAGGACAGGATGAGTGGTACTGTGCAGAGTATATATACAGGATAGGAGAAGTGGTACTGTGCAGTGTATATATACAGGACAGGAGAAGTGGTACTGTGCCCTGTTTAAATACAGGACAAGGGGAGTGGCACTATGCAGTGCATATATACAGGACAGGAGATATCACATGGTCAAAAGTATTCAAACCCTTTGCTCAGACACTCATATTTAAGTCACATGCTGACTTCCCTGAGATCCTCCTTGAGATGGTTCTACTCCTTCATTGGAGTCCAGCTATGTTTAATTAAACTGATAGTACTTGATTTGGAAAGGCACACACCTGTCTCTATAAGACCTCACACCTCACAGTGCATGTCAGACTAAATGAGAATCGTGAGGTAAAAGGAACTGGCCAAGGAGCTCAGAGACAGAATTGTGGCAAGGCACAGATCTGGCTAAGGTTACAAACGAGTTTCTGCAGTACTAAAAGTTCGTAAGAGTACAGTGGCCTCTATAATCCTTAAATGGAAGAAGTTTGGGACCACCAACAGTCTTCCTAAACCTGGCTGTCCAGCGAAACGGAACAATCGTGGGAGAAGAGCCTTGGTGAGAGAGGTAAAGAAGAACCCCAAGATCACTGCAGCTGAGCTCCAGAGATGAAGTTGGGAAATGGGAGAAAGTTCTACAAAGTCAACTGTCACTGCAGCCCTCCACCAGTCGGGCCTTTACTGCAGAGTGGCCTGACTGAAACCTCTCCTCAGTGCAAGACATATGAAAGCCTGCATAGAGTTTGCTAAAAAACACATGAAGGACTTCCAGACTATGAGAAATAAGATTCTCTGGTCTTTTGAGACGAAGATAGACCTTTTTGGTGATAATTCTAAGTGGTATGTGTGCAGAAAACCAGGCATTGCTCATCACCTGCCCAGTACAATCCCAACAGTGAAGCATGGCGGTGGCAGCATCATGCTATGGGGGTGTTTTTCAGCTGCAGGGACAGGACGACTGGTTGCCAATGAAGGAAACATGAATGCAGCCAAGTACAGAGATATCCTGGATGAAAAACTCTTCCAGAGTGCTCTGAACCTCAGACTTGGCCAAAGGTTCACCTTCCAACAAGACAATGACCCAAAGCACACAGCTAAAATAACAAAGGAGTGGCTTAAGAACAACTCTGTGACCATTCTTGACTGGCCCAGCCAGAGCCCTGACCTAAACCCAATTGAGCATCTCTGGAGAGACCTGAAAATAGCTGTCCACCAATGGACTGTGCCAGACCGGGTCCAAAAGTGCTGAGGCTGGGTCCCATGTTGTCCAGGGGAAGGCAAAAAGGCTCGGACAGGTTCCCTGATCCGGAAGCTAGGGTCGCGGTTTTAAGTAAAAGCACGCGCAGCGTCAGTTTCCCGCCGGTGGAGACAGAGGCAAGATGCGTGTATAGCGAGCTCCGGGAGGGAGTGCAGCCAGGCTGCAACGACACGCGGCCTATGCGATGCCGGGATGCTGCCAGAGCCCACGGCAGTAATAAGGAAAGAGCTGGGAGACCTGTTCAACTAAGCGTCGCATGCCAGCCTAAGAGCCCGGGCAGAGTTCAGGACTGTTTGCTGCTGCCCTCGTCAGACCATTGTCTACAGGAGCTTTTTGGAGAAACATCGCACCAGCTGTTGTCGGCGCAACAGACCTGGCAGGAACAGGCAGCGTGCAACATAGAAGTGCAGCGCGCCCAGTAGCTGGCAGAGAGCGAGGTGCCGTGTGCTTCGTGACCATGAGTGCAGTGTACGTGCCGCAAAGAGAGAACCGGGTATGGGACAGACGCTTTCAGCCCACCTTACCAGCATATACCTTCCCGCCCATGGGAGACCCTGATTGTGCTGCGGCCTTGTTTGCTTCGGCTGCATATGTTCATGGACTAGGGGCTTAGCGAAAGGTACCGGATACCGACCGCTGCCGCCAGAAGACTGACCACCGTTACCAGCTGAACCTTTTTGTACAACCACTGTGCCAGCCGTTGCAGCGCTATTGACTACCCCGCAGCATTCACAAGAACTGCTGTTATCTGACTCATTGTCACTTAACTCTGAATATCCTTTCAATTGGACTGTTATTCTCCCCATTTAACCCTGCACCTCCCTGCGAGGAGTTAACCCCTGTTAAATTAAAACTGTTATATTTGTTAACCCTTGCTCTGCCTTCTGTCTGTCACTGCATCCCGCAACCTGCTTACAGAAGATCCCCAAATCCAGGTGTGAAAAACTTGTGTCATTCCCAAGAAGACTCATGGCTGTACTAGCACAAAAGTGTGCTTCTACTCAATATTGAGCAAAGGGTCTGAATACTTATGACCATGTGATATTTCAGTTTTTATTTTTTAATTTGCAAAAATTACTACATTTCTGTTTTTGTTCAGAAAGGCTCTGTGCACATGATGTGGAAAACGCTGGTCCGCAGCAGTTTCTGATGAGTTTACATTACAATGTAAACCTATGGGGAACAAAAAACGCTGTGCACATGCTGCGAAAAAAAAACCGTGCGGAAACGCAGCGGTTTACATTCCGCAGCATGTCACTTTCTGCGGACTCCGCAGCGGTTTTACAGTTGCTCCTATAGAAAACTGCAGTTGTAAAACCACAGTGAAATCCGCAGAAAAACCGCGGTAAATCCCCGGTAAATCTGCAGCAAAAACGCAGCGTTTTTGCCCTGCAGATTTATCAAATCCGCTGCGGAAAAATCCGCAGTGGACCATTATACGTGTGCACATAGCCTCAAAATGGGGTGCCGAGTGTACATTCATGAGAAAAAAAATTAACTTGTTTGAATTTACCAAATGGCTGCAATGAAACAAAGATTGAAAAATTTAAAGGGGTCTGAATACTTTCCGAACCCACTGTATGTTTCCGAAATTGTGCTGATGTAAAGTAGACATGTGGTAAATGTTATGTATGAACTATTTGTGTGACTTGACTCTCTGATTTAAGGGCATAAACATTAATTAGAAAATTGTAAAAATTTTCAAACATTTTGCCGAATTTCTTTATTTCCTTTCATAAATAAATACAAGTCATATCAAAGAAATGTTACCACTATCATGAAGTACAAGATGTCACAGAAAAACAGTCTCAGTGGGATCCATTGAAGTGTTCCAGAGTTATTATCACATAAAGTGACACTGGTCAGAATTGTAAAATTTGGCTTGGACAATAAGGTCAAATTTGGCTCGGTCACTGAGGGGTTAAATAGATGACAGATCCGCTTTAAAGTTTAAACTATAGGTGTAAATCTTAAGAAACAGGATTACATTGGTAGTTGCCAGTTGATTACTGGTAATTATTTCATGTAGGCTATTACATGACCTTGAAGACAGGTTCCCACAGGAGCTTTCTGATCTGGATATTGTTGCAAAAATGCTGTAAATTTGCCTCTCATTTCAAATCCGAAAAGATATCTGTGGCATAAATTTACTCGCTGACAATTTTTAAATGTGACATTCACAAGGTTCTTAAAACTTTACGTTGTGTAGAAGGCGTGACAGAATTTATGTTCATTATGATGATAGTGAACATATCCATTCTCCTCCATTCTCTTGTAATTTCATTATTTATTTCTTCCACAATAAATGTGTTGCCAACTATCTCAATTTAATTAGCAAAAAATGAGCTCAAAATAGGGTTTAAAAAAAAAAAAAAGAAGCAATTCTCATCACACCGATCTCCCAGAACTCCTGTTTTGGTTTCCTGACAATCGCTATTCCCTGCTGCAGCAAAAACAGTTTGACACAGAGACCACTGCCGCCAATCACTGGCAGCAGTGGCGCACTACTACAACCTTGAGTATAGCTGTGGCAGGGCACTCTAGTGACATTTTTATTTTTGGCATGGGACTGTTGGGGTCAGTGATTGGTTGCAGCAGTCTCTTTACCAATGGACATGATGTAATCACTCCAAAAGCAGAGGTGCCGCATAGCCACACACATGTGAAACGGTATTTTATACATTCTGATAATCCACCTACCAGATAGGGAGCTCCATATCTGGGATTAAATGGATTATGGCAATACTATCTACATAACACATTGCGGTAGAAATAATAGCTACAGTTATTCATCTAAAGATCTCAAAGTCAGATTATTCTATGACACAGCCATATTACCAGATATGGTAAAGCCCTTCTATTTTGGGAAAATAATACTTGTCCTGGGATATAATACTACAATAGCTCCCAAATCAGCTGTAATTACAACACATTTGGCTATTATATTATTCACGAGAAACCCCAACAACTAACTTCAAAAGATTGTGGATTAAAGCTAAATTGTGACACTAAAGAGCAAAGCTGGAATGGGAAATGACTAGTAAAGGGAACTGATGCTAAAGATAATCCCAAAGTCTCAAATGGTCAGAGTAAAAAATCCGAGACACGTCCGATTTTATTCCGAGTTTCAGATCAATATCTCCAGTCTACTAGTCCATGGAAAATATGAGTCTATGGAAAACATCAGACCGCATTCGGATGACATCAGACTGTGGTCTGATTTTCAAAGGCTTCTTGAATGGAGAAGGTGGAGAACTTTTTTTTCCTCTCCTCTGACGAGAAAAACTGATGCCACTCTGATCAGAGTTTGATCAGAATAATCAGTTTTTCTTGGATAGAGGGAATTTGATCGTGTGACCCTCCCTTCACAGTCATAAAAAAACTTCACAGGCCCCCATTTTCTGTATTAATGCATTGCTCAGCAGTTCTTATAATCAGGCAGCATGTATTAGGATAGAGGTTGGATTACGTCTTACACTTAAGGTACCGTCACATTAAGCGACGCTGCAGCGATCTAGACAACGATGCCGATCGCTGCAGCGTCGCTGTTTAGTCGTTGTGTGGTCGCTGGAGAGTTGTCACACAGACAGCTCTCCAGCGACCAACGATGCCGAAGTCCCCGGGTAACCAGGGTAAACATCGGGTTACTAAGCGCAGGGCCACGCTTAGTAACCCGATGTTTACCCTGGTTACCAATGTAAATGTAAAAAAAACCAAAACAAAACAAAAAAAACTACATACTTACATTCCGGTGTCTGTCGCATCCCCGGCGTCAGCTTCCCTGCACTGTGTAAGCGCCGGCCGTAAAGCAGAGTGGTGACGTCCCCGCTGTGCTCTGCTTTACGGCCGGCCGGCGCTGACACAGAGCAGGGAAGCTGACGCCGGGGGACGCGACAGACACCGGAATGTAAGTATGTAGTGTTTTTTTTTTACATTTACAATGGTAACCAGGGTAAATATCGGGTTACTAAGCGCGGCCCTGTGCTTAGTAACTCGATATTTACCCTGGTTACAAGTGAAGACATCGCTGGATCGGCGTCACACACGCCGATTCAGCGATGTCAGCGGGTGATCCAGCGACGAAATAAAGTTCTGGCCTTCTAGCTCCGACCAGCGATGTCACAGCAGGATCCTGATCGCTGCTGCGTGTCAAACACAACGATATCGCTATCCAGGACGCTGCAACGTCACGGATCGCTATCGTTATCGTTCTAAAGTTGCTCAGTGTGAAGGTACCTTAATGCCTGTTCTGGCCTTATGCGAATTGGTTGATTGCTGATTGGGACCATTTGGCTCCTGATGCTAGCAGTCACTCCATTTCATATATATTTAGTCTGGCTGGGATAGGACGCGTGCGGGTTCGCGTGTGCAACAGATTTTAAGTGCGACAGTTTAAAGTGCTTGGCAGTTAGACAATGGCAGATGGACAGGGTAGGAGACAGGTAAGGTGCATACGTTTTCCAAACAATCATACTTCTTGGTCAGTCGTACTACATTATGCATTGATCATATCAACCTGCTTCTTATTTGTTTTTACTTCTGCTTTCTCACAACTCGCCCGCCCATTAACACATTCTGGGCACTCTCTCTATATTCACCCCTCCCTTCTTCCCTCTCCCATGTATAACTCTGAGGCTCTACTGACATTTCTTACCCACTCCAAACCAGACACTACCGCCATGCAGCACTCAAAACGTTCATACAAATCATCCCACCACTTACTCTTTCTGTTTTTTCTTCTTCTACTAGTTGAAGGTGACATCTCCCCAAACCCTGGACCTCCCTCCACCAGCATTCATTACTCTCCTCCAGCAACATATAGAAACCCTGCTAATCTTATTAACATTCAGTGCATGCCTTCTCCTATTGCTTTCCACTGTGCTCTCTGGAATGCATGGTCTGTGTGTAACAAACTAACTTACATTCACGATCTTTTCCTCTCTAATTTCCTTAACCTTCTGGATATTACAGAAACCTGGATCCAGCATTCAGACACCACCGCCGCTGCCGCTCTCTCGTTTGGTGGGCTGAAATTTTCACATACCACCAGACCTGAGAACAGACAGGGTGGAGGTGTTGGTTTACTCCTTTCGTCACAATGTGCTTTCCAGGTCATCCCCCCAGTTCCCTCACTTACATTTCCTTCCTTTAAAGTCCACGCCCTCAGACTCTTTAAGCCCTTCCCCTTTCGGTGGCGGTTGTTTATTGCCCTCCAGGCTCCTCCTGCCTTTTTCTAGACCACTTTGCCACCTGGCTTACTCACTTTCTATCCTGTGACATCCCCACCCTCATCATGGGAGACTTTAACATCCCCATCAATGATCCCCTCTCCCAATCTGCCTCTCATCTTCTCTCTCTAACTTCTTCATTCAACCTCTCACAGTTTACTAATTCTCCTACGCATGAGGACGGGAATACTCTGGACCTGGTTTTCTCCTGTCCCGGATCGCTGCACAACTTTACTAACTCCACTCTCCCGCTCTCGGACCACAATCTTCTTTCCTTCTCTGTCAAGAATAGTCTCTTCACCCAGGACACCCCCACTTACCACACTTATCAGAATACACGTACCATTAATACCCAGCAGCTTATGGACAACCTCCACACATGTTTAGCCCCCATCTCCTCACTCTCCTGTCCAGACTTGGCATTGTCACACTTCAATATTACACTGAAGAATGCCCTGGATGAAGCAGCACCTTCTACACGCAGAAAGACCCGACACAGACAACGGCAGCCCTGGCACACTATGCAAACATGCTTTATTCAGCGCTGCTCAAGGTGTGCAGAGCGGCAGTGGAGAAAATCTCTCTTAGCAGAAGACTTCATCCACTATAAGTTCATGCTCAAAACCTATAACTCTGCCCTTTCTCTGGCCAAACAATCCTACTTCACCACCCTCATCACCTCACTATCCAACAACCCAAAACGACTTTTTGAAACCTTAAACTCCCTCCTGAAACCTAAAGTACAGGCCCCCATCTCCAATCTCAGTGGTGAGGATCTGGCCACTTATTTCCTAGAAAAAATCAACCACATCCATTAGGATATCTCAGCCCAATCTCCTCAGTGCCTGGATCCCCTTCCCTGCCGCACCTCAAACTCATTAGACATCTTTGAGCCTGTTTCAGAAGAAGTTGTTTCCAAGCTCCTCACTTCTGCTTGGCTTACAACCTGCAATAGTGACTCCATTCCTTCACCTCTCCTGCAGTCTCTCTCACCAGTGGTCACCACTCACCTGACTAAAATATTTAAACTCTCTCTTTCCTCAGGCATCTTTCCCTCCTCATTTAAACATGCCATCATTACCCCTTTACTTAAAAAGCCATCCCTGGACCAAAACTGCACGGCTAACTACAGACCTGTCTCTAACCTTTCCTTCATCTCAACTCCTGGAACGCTTGGTCCACTCCCGTCTAATCCGCTATCTCTCGGATAACTCTCTTCTTGACCCCTTACAATCTGGTTTACACTCCACTGGGACTGCCCTCACTAAAGTCTCTAATGATCTAATAACAGCCAAATCCAAAGGTCATTGCTCTCTGCTGATTCTCCTGGATCTATCTGCCGCATTTGATACTGTGGATTACCAGCTCCTTCTCACCATGCTCCGCTCCATAGGCCTCAAGGACACAGCCCTCTCCTGGTTCTCCTCCTACCTCTCTGACCACTCCTTCACTATATCTTTTGCTAGCTCCTCTTCCTCTCCTCGTCCCCTTACTATCGGGGTTCCGCAGGGCTCAGACCTGGGCCCTCTCCTCTTCTCTCTATACACTGCCCCTATTGGACAGAACAAACAATCAGCAGATTTGGGTTCCAGTACCATCTCTATGCTGACTACACTTCTTCTTCCCCCGACATCACCCCTACCCTAATTCAAAATACCAAGGATTGTCTGTGTGCTGTCTCCAACATCATGTCCTCCCTCTATCTGAAACTAAATCTCTCCAAAACTGAACTACTTGTGTTTCTCCCTTCTACTAACCTCACTCTACCCAACATCAAAATTACCCTGGAGGGTTCAACCATGACTCCCAAACAGCATGCCCGCTGTCTTGGGGTCATATTCGACACCAAACTTTCCTTTACTCCCTATATCCGATCACTCACTCGCTCCTGTCACCTGCATCTTAAAAACATCTCCAGAATCCGACCTTTTCTCACCTTTGAAACTGCTAAGACTCTTACTGTTGCTCTTATTCATTCTCGTCTGGACTACTGCAATTCTCTTCTGATCGGTCTCCCTCTTTCCAAACTTTCTCCTCTCCAATCCATCTTGAATGCGGCAGCCAGGGTCATATTTCTGTCCAGCCGCTTCACCAATGCCTCCATCTTGTGCCAGTCATTACACTGGCTACCCATTCACTACAGGGTCCAGTATAAACTCATCTCTCTCACCCACAAAGCTCTCCACAGTTCTGCACCGCCTTATATCTCCTCTCTCATCTCCGTCTATTGCCCTACACGTGCCCTCCGTTCTGCAAATGAACTAAGACTAACATCCCCGTAATCCGAACCTCGCACCTACGTCTCCAAGACTTCTCTCGTGCTTCGCCAGCTCTCTGGAATACACTTCCCCAGACGATCAGACTGATACCTAGCCCCGACCTATTCAAGCACGCTTTAAAAACCCATCTCTTCAAACAAGCCTACCACATCAACTACTCAGTAAACTAACTTTGTCCTTTGCCCTCCTTCCAAATATTATCTGCATGTGAATCTGCACCCTACTATTCATCTGTCTCCACACCCTCCATGCACACGATAACTGCACTTGATACTTGACTATTGCACTTAAACACACGGGCTGATGACCGGATCATGCAGCTTTATATGAAAATCCCTATTTATTATAATTGCCAGACCTGAAATAACAAGCACTTTTCACCTATTGTGTCCCCCCATTTCCTTGTAGATTGTAAGCTTGCGAGCAGGGACCTCACCCCTAATGTCACTGTTTAAATTGTCTTAACTTGTACCAAATTTATTGTCTGTACATGTCCCCGCTTAATTGTAAAGTGCTGCGGAATATGTTGGCGCTATATAAATAAAAATTATTTATTATTATTATTATTAACAGTCACCCTACCATCGGTGACAAGTAAATAGATTGCGTCATGGTCTGTACGGACCAATATAACATAAGAAAGACATATTTCTAGACGGTGTTTACCAGATTTAAATGAAACACCCAAAGTTGAGTTGCTCATTTAGACCCCCGGACTGACAGACTCCATCAGATAAATCCATCTGGTCTCCCTCTGGATAATCCTCCTGTCCCAATTCCCGTCTCTCAGATTGAGGTACAGTCTCAATTGCCCTAAATGAAATTGATTTGAGATCCCCCAAATGTGTTTCATTTACATGGCATGCCAAGGAGGTGTCACGTTTATGAATGATGTCCCCAATATGCTCCCCAATCCTCACTTTTAGTTGTCGGCAGGCTGCCTCCTTCTCCTACTCCACTTTCTCCACCGCCTCCTCATCCGGTCAAAGATCTGTACCACCAACTTCAGCACAGCCAGGGGGAAACAAGAGCAGGCTGTTCAAAAACTCATGTGTTTTGGGGACAAATCACACACCACACTGGAGCTGTGGACGGGGATCAAACAGCAGATGGATGAGTAGTTGGTGATGGTGAACCTCAAGCCCCGGCTGGTGGTGTGCTATAATGGCCGAAATTTTATAACAGCTCTGGGCCTAGCCGATTTGACACACATCCCTTGCCTGGGTCTTGTGCTGAATTTGGTGGTACAGAGCTTCCTGAAAAATGATATGTCAGAGTTGCTGCTGAAAGTGTGGGCAGTGTGTGCCGCTTTCAGCGTTCTCACCCTATTGCTGCTCACCTGTTTTCGCTTCAGCGGCACTTCTGCCTTCCCGCACACCGCTTCATATGCAACCTAGCAACAAGGTGGAACTCCACCTTGCATATGCTGGAGAGATTGTGCAAGCAGCAGCAGTCTGTAATGGTGTTTCAGATGCAGCACACACAGTGAATTGCTATGCGGAACAACACCGCTTCACCACCAGTAAGTGGGCATCCATGTGGGACATGTGTGCTTGGAATACTCCACTAAGGCTACTTTCACACATCAGGTTTTTGCCATCAGGCACAGTCTGGCAAATTTTGGAAAAAACCGGATCCGTTTTTTTCTCATAGAGTTGTATTAGTGCTGGATTGCGCCTGATGGCCACACGTTTTCATCCATTTTTTGCAGGATCCGTCAAAAATGATTTTTCCGGTGGACGGAGAAAACATACAGAGGAACGTTTTTCTGTGCGGCGAAAAAACGCACAGCGATTGTTCTAGCGATAAACGGATGGAACGTGAGGTGAAATGAGTGAATCCGTATACCGATTCTGGTATTTTTACACTGAGCATGCCCCGTAGCTTCGTTCTCCATTCTGGAGTCTCTCTCACCCCGGTAAACAAAAACGGATCCAGCAAAAAAAAACGGATCCGCCGGATTATGCCTGAAGGCAAAAAACTGATGTGTGAAAGTAGCCTAACATGGCCTGCGCTGATGACAACAACATGAACGCTACTATACCACTTCTATGCCTACTGTAAAAAATACTTCAGGCAATGCGGGATGAGGTGGTGGCACAGGAGGAAGGGGAGCAGGAGGAAGAGGGACCATTCATAGCATTATCATAGCTTTAAGGGTTGGTTCCTGTACCAACAGTGGCCAGGTACACAACTGTCCAGGCAAGGGACAGTTTTGGGGGATGAGGAGGAGGCACCAAGTTCACAGCAGGGGGGCACTCTAAGCAGGTTGAGCATGGCTGGGGTAATATAGAGGACCTAGACCATACACAAGGAAACCTGGTCATTGCCTCTGGGCACATGATGCCAATGCCAATACATTCTGCTGTGCCTACGCAATGAGCACCCAGTTGCCATGATTACCAGTGCTGATTACTGGGTGGTCAGCCCGCTGGATCCCCGCTACAAGGACAACCAAGGATGGCGAGTGGACTTCAAAGTATGTTCTATGAGAAACTGTTAAAGGATCTGAGAATTTTTAGCTTGCAAAAAAGAAGGCTAAGAGGAGACTTAATGGCTGTCTACAAATATCTGAAGGGATGTCACAGTATGGAAGGATCATCCTTATTCTCATTTGCACATGGAAACACAAGAAGCAATGAAATGAAACTAAAAGGTTACAGATTAGATATTAGAAAAAACTTTTTGACTATGAGGGTGATCAATGAGTGGAACAGGCTGCCACAAGACGTGGCGAGTTTTCCTTCAATGGAACTCTTCAAACAGAGTGTTACCACTATACTTACCTCCGCCGGTCCTGGGGCTGTCCCTGCCGACCCCGAGCTCGCTGCTCCTTCTTTCTCCGCAGTCGTCGCTCCTGCCTCTGCTTCTTCCTGGTCTGGTTCCCGGGGCGTGTCTCTTCCGGCGCGTCGGCGCACCTCTCCTCTGCAGCCTGTCACGCACCCTGTCTCCTCCCGTCCTCTCCTTAGAGATCAGGCACGCACACACTCCTCCTCCTTATCCTGGACTGCGACCTGACCCGGCAGTGTTGGTTGGCCAATGGGAGCTTGGCATCTTGTATTTCAGGCCGCCCTCTCCTTGTGGAGGCGCCTGACTGTTGAATTTTACTCTGAGCTCCTGCTCTGGTTTTGCTCGTCTTTCCAGGCTCGTCCTGCTGTCTTTGGTTTCTCCTCTGATCGCAGTCTCTAATCCGCTTCCCTAACTCCTTGTTCCATACGCTTCCCTTGCCTCTGCTAACCTTCTGGTTTCTCTGTTCTCCTCTGCCCTGGTCTCCTCTCCCATACGTCCTCTTCTCCGCTCCCTGTCCAGTTCTCCTGTCCCATCCTCATTCCCTTCTCTCCTGAGCCGATTCCTGGTCCTGGCATCCGTGGTACTTGAGGTCTCCGAGTTTGCTTCCTAACTGTCCCTGTATAGGGGATGTCTATACTGGATTGCTCACTTCTAGGAGGTTCAGTATCACGGTCCAGTGGGTCCACTCTTGTCCACCACCGTCTCTGGCATAACAGTCGGCCTTTGGCGTAAAAGTACAGTCAGGACATGGATCCCGCCGGGGCCACCGCTCAGAAGGAACTGGTATTTCTGATGGAGAACCAGACTCGCATTATGTCTTTTATGAAGACAATGGACTCCCGCTTGTCTGCCTTACAGGCCGCAGACCCTGGTAATGCCTCTCAGATAGCCGGTCTCCAACAAGAATTGGTCCAGCAGCGCGATACCCAGGCTCACATCTTATCGTATATGGCTTCGATAGATGATCGTTTGCTTTCTCTGCAGTCCGCTTCTGTGCAGGCCGCATCCCGCGCCTCTGATCCCGTACTTGCTCCTCCCCCTTGCCTTGCTAAACCGCCTCGTTATGGCGGTGATCCCAAGCAGTGCAGATTTCTTAACCAGTGTCGCTTGCACTTCGAGCTGCTACTCCATCAGTATCCCACTGACCGGCTAAGGTGGCGTTTATCGTCTCCCACTTGGACGGAGAGGCTTTATCTTGGGCAAACCCTCTTTGGGAATGTGACGACCCTGTGGTTACTAGTATTGCCATCTTCTTGGACACCTTCCAGAGACTATTTGAGGAGCCCGGCCGCCTTGCTTCCACCACAGAATCCCTCTTTAATCTACAGCAGGGCACCCTCACCGTCGGGCAATACGCTATCCGCTTTCTCACGCTGTCTTCAGAGCTGGGGTGGAACAATGAAGCTCTGGTTGGGGCCTTTAGGAGAGGGTTTTCCGGCAAGATCAAGGATGAACTTGCTGGATGGGATACTCCGACCACTCTGGAGGATCTCATTTCGCTTGCCACACGCATAATTTGCGCTTTCAGGAACATACTCGAGAGGCTGCCAGGGAGAGGAGGTCCTATAGGTCCTCATCTTCTTCCCCTGTTCCTAGGTCTCTCAGCCCTCGCTCTTCTGGTTCTCCCTGTAGCCCCGTTCCTGAGCTCATGCAGGTAGATTGGGTTAAGTTGGCCGAGCGTCATCGAAAAGAGAGGTTGGCATTGGGTCTGTGCTTATACTGCGGTGGAGCGAATCACTTCTTGCGTTCCTGCCCTGAGAGGCCGGGAAACGTCTCCACCTAGGTCAGGTAGGAGAGGTCTCCCTAGGTGTGTCTGATTCCTCTTCACCACTTACTCTTTCTGTTTTAATTGTCCAAGGTCGCAGACATTACACTGAGGAGGCATATGTGGATTCGGGCGCAGCAGGTAACTTCATCCGGCTTGGGGAGGTGAAGAAATATCGGATCCCCGTGATTTCATTGGAGCACCCTCGTATGATTGCCTCCGTCGATGAAAAACTCCTGTAGGAGTCTGTCACCATGGTCACCGAGGAACTGGTTCTTCAAGTCGGGGCCCTACATCAAGAGAGAATTGCCTTCTATGTCTTGCCCAATCTGTCTCATGCGCTACTTCTTGGTCTTCCGTGGCTTCGGATAAATTAACCCGTTCTGCATTGGCGCTCCAGAGAGGTCCTCTGGTGGGGACATCCTTGTCAGGAGAGATGCTTAGTCTCTGTCCATCCGGTTGCTTCTTCCCAACCTTCTTCTGGTCCAGTCGGCTTGCCTTCTGCCTATTGGTCTTATGCGGACGTCTTTGACAAAAAGGAAGCGGAGACCTTGCCACCACATCTTCAGTATGACTGTCCAGTTGATCTATGGCCAGGGACTACCCCGCCAAGGTGTCGAATCTATCCACTCTCTCCGGGTGAGACTTCAGCGATGTTGGAGTATATCCGTGAAAATCTTGCCAAGGGATTTATACGTAAATCTTCCTCACCCGCGGGTGCCGGCTTCTTCTTTGTTAAAAAGAAGGATGGTTCTCTTCGGCCATGCATAGATTACCGGGGTCTGAATGCCATTGCAATAAAGAATAAGTATCATCTGCCGCTTATTCCTGAACTTTTCGACCGTCTGAGAGGGGCCCGTGGGTTCTCCAAATTAGACTTACGTGGAGCCTACAACCTCATTCAAATCCACCCAGGAGACGAATGGAAGACCGCGTTCAACACTCGGGACGGTCACTATGAGTACCTCGTCATGCCCTTCGGTCTGTGTAATGCTCCCGCAGTGTTCCAGGAGTTGGTCAATGACATCTTCCGAGATTTGTTATACTCCTGCGTTGTGGTATTTCTTGATGATATCCTCCTGTTCTCTCCAGATTTATCTTCCCACCGGAAGAGTGTTCGTCTTGGGCTACGTCTGCGGGAGAACCGGTTAGACGCTAAGATGGAAAAATGCATCTTCAAGCAAGCCTCTCTGCCCTTCTTAGGGTATACTGTCTCTGAGACTGGATTGGAAATGGATCCGGAGAAACTCTCTGCGATACTCCAGTGGCCTCATCCGGTGGGAGTAAAGGCTATCCAACGCTTTTTCGGTTTTGCCAACTACTATCGCCAGTTTGTTCCACATTTTTCGTCTGTAACTAAGCCTATTTTGAATCTTACGCGGAGAGGTCTGGGTTCCGCATCTTGGTCCCCGGAGGCTGAAGATGCTTTTCTTAGTCTAAAACATGCTTTTGCAGCTGCTCCTATTTTACATCGACCCGAAACGAACAAACCTTTTGTTCTGGAGGTGAACGCATCCTCCATTGGTGCTGGAGCGGTGCTATCACAAAAGTCTTCTGCCGGTCGTTTGGTCACCTGTGGGTTCTTTTCTAAGGCCTTTTCATCTGCGGAGTGCAACTATTCCATCAGGGATCGGGAACTGCTGGTCATAAAAATGGCTTTGGAGGAGTAGCGATATTTATTGGAAGGAGCAGTTCATCCTTTTACTATCTTCACTGACCACAAGAATCTCTCCTACATTCAGTCTGCCCAGAGGCTCAATCCCAGACAAGCCAGGTGGTCTTTGTTTTTTACTCGTTTCGATTTTGAGTTGCACTTTCGTCCAGGGTTGAAGACTATCAAGGTCGACGCGTTATCTCGCCCTCTCCAGCCTTCTGACCTCGAGGAGGAACCCTCCCACATTTTGGATCCGTACAAGATTGTCACTGTGGCTCCCATAAGACTGGTCACCCCACCTCCGAGCAAAACCTTCGTTCCAGAGGCTGATAGAAAAACGATCTTGCGTTGGGGACATTCTTCCAAAATCTCTGGGAATGTCGGTGTTAAGAAGACTCTAGAACTCATCTCCCGGTTCTATTGGTGGCCTTCTCTCTGTCATGATGTAACTGACTTCACGGCTTCCTGTTCTTCTTGTGCAAAAGTCAAGGTTCCCAGGCATCTACCTTCTGGGCTTCTGCTTCCGTTACCTGTTCCATCGTCCCCGTGGCAACATATCGCTCTGGATTTTGTTACTGATCTGCCTCGCTCTTCCGGATAGACTACCATTTTGGTGGTGGTAGACCGGTTCTCTAAGATGGCGCACTTCGTTCCTCTACCTGGATTGCCCTCCGCTCCTGATTTAGCTAAAGTCTTTGTCCAGCATATATTCCGACTTTATGGATTCCCTCAACATATTGTTTCTGATCGTGGAGTCCAATTTACATCTCGATTTTGGAAGGCTTTGTGTGGTCTCTTAGAGGTGAAATTGGACTTCTCCGCATATCACCCACAAACCAAGGGTCAAGTGGAGCATATAAGTCAAGTGTTGTCTTCCTACCTACATCATTTCTCCAACTCACATCAGGATGACTGGTCCGGTCTTCTTCCGTGGGCAGAGTTCATCTATAATAATCATCCAAATGAGTCTTCTGCCAAGTCTCCATTCTTTGTAGTTTTTGGCATGCATCCTAATATTCCCTTGCCGATTTCTGCATCCGCTGGGGTTCCTGCAGCTGATTCTGAGGTCTTGGAATTTTCCAGAATCTGGCTCGAGACTGAAGAGGCGCTCAAGAGCGGGAGAATGTATGAAGAGACAAACCAACAAGAGATGTCTGGATGCTCCAACCTATCGGCCGGGCGAGAAGGTTTGGCTCTCGTCAAAGTATATCAGACTAAAGATATCTTCCTACAAGTTGGGCCCTCGTTACATCGGTCTATTCGAAGTCCTCCGACGTATTAATGATGTAGCCTACAAGATGAGGTTGCCTGCTTCACTCCGCATTCCCAACGTCTTTCATGTCTCGCTCCTTAAACCAGTTATTCTAAACCGTTTTCATCCCGTTTCCGGATCTTCTCCTCCACCGGATTGTGCTGATGATGTTTTTGAGGTAAGGGGTATTTTAGCCTCAAAGAATGTTAGGGGCAAAACCTTCTTTTTGATTGGAAGGGATTTGGTCCTGAGGAGAGGTCTTGGGAACCCCGGGAGAACATTAATGCACCTCTTGTTCTTAAGAAATTTTTGTCTAGGAAGAGGGGAGAGGGGTGTAAGAGAGGGGGTACTGTTACCACTCTACTTACCTCCGCCGTTCCCGGGGCTGTCCCTGCCGATATCGCGCTCGCTGGTCCTTCCTCCGCAGTCGTCGCTCCTGCCTCCGCTTCTTCCTGGTCTGGTTCTCGGCGCGTGTCTCTTCCAGCGCGTCGGCGCCTCTCCTCTGCAGCCTGTCACGTGCCCTGTCTCCTCCCGTCCTCTCCTTAGAGATCAGGTGCGTGCACACTCCTCCTCCTTATCCTGGACTGCGACCTGTCCCGGCAGTGTTGGTTGGCCAATGGAAGCTTGGCATCTTGTATTTCAGGCTGCCCTCTCCTTGTGGAGGTGCCTGACTGTTGAGTTTTACTGAGCTCCTGCTCTGGTTTTGCTCATCTTTCCAGGCTTGTCCTGCTGTCTGTAACGCTCGCGCCGAGACTGGTTGGCGCGGGCACCTGGGGGTGTGGCCCCACTGGACCACAGACCGAACTTCCCTGGAAGGGGCGTAGCTAAGTAGCTTCCTAGGTGTTCGCTGGAGCCTCTGATGGTGAGGTCAGACTTGTGCAATAGGAAGCTACCAGGTACCACTCCAGGGTGGAGTCGGACTGTGGATGCTGATCCCATCGGGGACAAGACACGGGCAGGCAGGCACGGCTATGACATTGGCTGACAGACGGGTATGGCAGAGGCCCTGATGGGCGGACTGGCTTGACGGAGATACAGGCAGGCAGACGGGCGCAGCTGGCACTGGCAGACAGGACTGATACTCTGGTAGGAACTGGTATTCAGATGGATGTGTGGAAACAGGTAAGAACCTGTTCAGACTGGAGAATATAAAGGAACAGGTAGAGACCTGTAGGGAAAGTTGCAGAATTAAGATAGAGCAAGAGTGGAAGAAAAGCTGAATCGCAGGAGGCAGAGTACAAGTAGAAGGGGGAGCTATGAGCAGAGAAGGAGAAGGCAGAGCAGAGAGTAGAGAAGGAGAAGGCAGAGCCAAGGACGGAGCCGCAGGAGGCGGAGCCAAGAGCGGAGGCGCTGGAGGCGGAGCCAAGAGCAGAGACGCTGGAGGCGGAGCCAAGAGCGGGGATGCTGGAGGCGGAGCCAAGAGCGGGGACGCTGGAGGCGGAGCCAAGAGCGGGGACACTGGAGGCGGAGCCAAGAGCGGGGATGCTGGAGGTGGAGCCAAGAGCGGAGACGCTGGAGGCGGAGCCAAGAGCGGAGACGCTGGAGGCGGAGCCAAGAGCGGAGACGCTGGAGGCGGAGCCAAGAGCGGAGACGCTGGAGGCGGAGCCAAGAGCGAAGACGCTGGAGGCGGAGCCAAGAGCTAAAGACGTAGAACCGCAAGGAGCCGTGCCAGGTGGAACCGCAAGGAGCAGAGCCGTAGAGCAAAGCCACAGAGCGGAGCAAGGTCAGAGAGCAGAGCTGAGAGAAAAGCTGAGAGACACAGAGCCACAGGTTGTGGTAGAACTGAGCAGAGAGAAGCAGAGCCACAGACAGTGGCGAACAGAGCAGAAAGATAAGGCAGAGGTACACACAGCTGAGTGGGAAATGACTAATGACAAAGAAGGAGCAGGGACGGGCATAGACCAGAGTACAGACAGGAACGGACACGGATACACAAACAGAACACAGATGAAGGCCTGCAATAGTGCAGCCCTCAGAGACAGGAAACACACGACCTGGCAGCTCAGTAGCAAATGCTAACTGAGGGGAATAGTTTGCTCAGGCATCCTCCAATGGGTGAGGATGCCTTAAGTATCAGAGGCCTCAAGGCTATTGGCCAGAAGCACCTTAGGGAGGTGCACACAGTCTCAATAAGAATCCGGAGTGGGTGGCGCCACCCCCCTATGCACACAGCCAGGAAGTGTACACAGAGCAGGCCGCCATGAAGCACATGGCATGGAACCAGCAGCAGACAGATCTCACAGCATGGCACTGGGTGAGTGAGTAGATGTAACAGGCAGGTGGGGAATGGAAGGCCATGCAGTGATGCCGGCAGGGTTGTTACACTGTCTTTGGTTTCTCCTCTGATCGCAGTCTCTAATCCGCTTCCCTAGCTCCTTATTCCATACGCTTCCTTTGCCTCTGCTAACCTTCTGGTTTCTCTGTTCTCCTCTGCCCTGGTCTCCTCTCCCATACGTCCTCTTCTCCGCTCCCTGTCCAGTTCTCCTGTCCCGTCCTTGTTCCCTCCTATCCTGAGCCGATCCCTGGTCCTGGCATCCGTGGTACTTTGCTTCCTAACTGTCCCTGTATAGGGGTTGTCTATACTGGATCGCTCACTTGGAGGAGGTTCGGTATCACGGTCCAGTGGGTCCACTCTTGTCCACCACCATCTCTGGCATAACAGTCGGCCTTTGGCGTAACACAGAGGCTGGACAGACATCTGTCTGAGATGGTTTAGTGAATCCTGCATTGAACAGGGGGTTAGACACGATGACCCTGGAGGTCCCTCTCAACTCTAACATTCTAGGATTACTTCTGTCACTAAGGCAGGATCGAAAATACGTGAATACAAGCGATCGCCGGTAGAGGCTCTGCTGACGGCGTTGTCACATGACGATGGGCACAATGGAAGAACAAGGCAGAGGAGGAAGTCACCACTGCAGCTATGGCACCACCACCAGCTTGGAAGGCAGCGTTAGCATGACTGAAATGTGGCACCCAACAGCACCCGGCTCCACCATCTAATATGGTCCATATTATCAGGAGGCAGTGTTACAACATGGTGGAAGAGTATGTGTCCACATGTCATCACGTACTGATGGGTCTACCCCATTTAAGTTCTGGGTCTCCAACTTGGACACATGGCCTGAACTTTTCCTTTATGCCTTGGAGGTGCTGGCCTGCCCTGTATGGCAAGTTGTTGTGAATTCTGCTCTTTGGCTCCCTCCGGTGGTTATGAGTGGTAGTGCTGCGGTAGTTGGATCGCAGCATTTATCAGGTGTATCCATTTTTTGCAATTTGGGCTGGGCTATTTAAGTCCTGCTTTATCCTTTAGTCAGTGCCAGTTGTCCATTGTTTTTGGAGGAATCACATCCTTTCTGGTCTCTCCTGTTTGCGGTGCTTTTCTTCAAAGATAAGTCCTGGCTTTGTTTTTGCTGTCCACCTGCTGTGGACCTTATAGTTCTGTGCAGCATTTTCATGTTTGGTCTTGTCCAGCTTTGTCTGTGAAGGATTTTTTGCAGCCAAGCTGTGTCTCTGGAGATGCAGATATACCCTCCATGTCTTTAGTCAGATGTGGTGATTTGTATTTTCTGTGGTGGATATTATCTAGTGTTTTAATACTGACCACATAGTACTCTGTTCTATTCTTTCTTTTTAGCTAGTATGGCCTCCTATGCTAAATCCTGATTTCATGTCTGCGTATGTTATTTCCCTCTCCTCTCACAGTCAATATTTGTGGGGGGCTATCTATCCTTTGGGGATTTTCTCTGAGGCAAGATAGGTTTCCTGTTTCTGTCTTTAGGGGTAGTTAGTTCTTAGGCTGTGTCAAGGGGTCTAAGGGAGTGTTAGGTACCCCCCACGGCTACTTCTAGTTGTGCTGCTAGTTCAGGGTTTGCGGTCAGTACAGGGACCACCTTCTCCAGAGTTCGTCTCATGCTGCTCCAAGGCCACCAGATCATAACAGCAAGTATCCTGTCAGAATGAGGTGTGATCGCAGACTGGTGCATCCGCCTGTCCACAGCCAACGTGGGGAAGCTAACATTCATTAAAATTAAACATGTGTGGATCCCATAGGACTTGTCCTCATGTTTGGCTGACTAACCAACTATATCAGCTGCACCCAGCCATTGTTGTTCAACTCTATTGGTCATTCGTTTAATTTTGGGGCCTTCTCAAAAAAAATCGCCACATCAACCTCCTGATTCTAGATTTTAAAATTCTTGTTCTTTTAAGTTAGTTCACTAACAAAAAAAAAAAAAATCACAAAAACAGTGTTGGACATCCCCTCCCCTGCCTATTCCATCTGCCCCACCACGTCCACCTCCACATTCTTTTTCACTTGAATCTCCACCTCCTGGTCCTGGATTGTTTTTTTTTTTTCTTTTAATTGTGTTTTTTTAAGTCAGCTCCCTAAAACCCCCCCAAAAAAACAACAATGGCGTTGAATACCTCCTCCCCTGCCTTTTCCACTTACTCCACTGCATCACTCACATCCTCCACTTGGACCTTCACCTCCTGGCTCTGATTGCTTTTTATTTTTTTATTTCTATGTTCTTTTAAAACAGTACCCTAACCCCCCCCAGAAATAAACAAAAACAGCCCCCCCCCGCAAGAACTGTGTTGGATGCCTCCTCCCCTGCCTCTTCCACCTACACTGCCACATCCACCTACTCCACTTGGATCTCCGACTCCTGGTTCTAGATTGTTATTTTTTAATTCTGTGCTCTTTTAAGTCAGTTCCCTAAAAATAAAAAAAATTAAAAAAAAACCAAAAACAGTGCTGGCTACCTCTTCCTCTGCCTCTTCCACCGCTACCTTCTCCTCCTTGTTCAAGATAATTTTTTTTTATTCTATGTTATTTTAAGTAATTTCCCTATCCACATTTTTTGCAGGGCAATTGTCCTGCTCTTACCCCCATTTTTCTCTTTCGCAGCCTCCGACCTATTTATAGCCTTATACAACCTATTTATAGCCATTTTAAAGTACAGGAGTTTGGGTCCCAATTGTCTTTTATTGGGTTCGTGTTCGAGGTCAAGTTTGGATGCCGAAATGAATTTTGGAATAAAACGTTACCAAGACATTTTAGGGCCGATCATGGGTCCGATCCCAGTGGCTTGAAGGCTAGAGGCATTGACAGGATCAATGGTGGGTCCAGGGGTGGCAATCTTACCCAGATCCTAGCTCAAAGCAAGTATAGGTGGATTGTCACCCTTGACACCATGTCTCCAAGGGGCCTCAATGAAAAGCTTAGTTTTCTCCCCTTTCTGTGACCTGTCCCTATCTGTACCCATTTTTGCATTATGATAATCCCTGCTTGCACCGTTTCTCGCGGTGTAAGGTTCTTTTGGTCTCTACAATTTTGATTTTTAACTGATGTTTTGTCTTTAGTTTATTCGTTGGTCACTTTCATATGTGCTTTGATACCTGGACGTCCCTCTGAATCTGCCACATTCATCCCGGATACAACTTCTTCATCCCGTCTGCTTGAGTTACAGCAATGGCCTGACGATTAGGACATCTTTACTGAAGGCTTCATAAAAATTGCCATATGAGCATGGACTATCAGCGCTCTTTGCCGCCTTTTGCAAATTTCCCCTACTTCTTTGTGTATGTTCATCACGTATGGAGTATGTTTGATTAATAGACATTCAATCTTTTGATATTACTATCTGGCAATTTTTTTTATTTATTGTGCTATCATGTTACTTTCCTTTATTTCCCTTGACACTGTGTGCGCCTGACTTACTGCACACACAATTCCATGCTGCTGTTTGCATATACTAGCACTCCTCACCTGACCCGTGTGGTCTTTTCTTGTCTTATTGATATAGAAGTCCTTTTTTCACTTTGCAAATATTGCCCCTTAGTGGGAAGATCCCTCTATGGTACTTGTGGGTACAGGATATACATGCACATAGTTTATATATATATATATATATATATATATATATATAGTCTTGTTGTTTACACTTTTTTTGTTCTTTATATTTACTTCTCCCTGTGTGTCCATACAATCACCTGGTATTTCTTTCCTTCACCATCCTTCTTTTTTTCCATCCCCACTGCTCCTTTGTTATTTCCTTTGGAGGCTTCGAGCCACTATATACCCTTTTTGTTACCACCTTTTATGGCTACGCCCTTGCGTCTTTAGAGATCGTCAACAAAATGGCCGCTGATGGTGCGCATGCACACCCCGACGCTTACAGCACATCGATCCTTCTGCAGCTATTGATCCAACCATTGTGCGCATGCTCCCTGACATCACAAGGTGTGAGTTCACCCACATGCGTACAATGTTGGGACGGCGGTGGAGGTGACCAGATGTGCGCAGTGTCTGGGGCGCATGCGCCATAATCATTGGTGCTATCAGCACCTATAAATCATTGTTGCTGGACATTCCATATACCCCTTTGATAAAGCAGGTGGAGTGCCCGCTAGGACCGTGGGGTACTCGGACCAAGTCCGACAGTTCTTCAGGGGGTTGTCAAGGCAGCAGGGACCCGGTCAATTGCACTGGGCGTCCAATAAAATTAATGGGAAATAAAGTCTATAGGGAGGTAGTTCATGATGCCATTTGTGGTGTTCGGCAATGGAAGGCCGATGCTGCTTAAGGGGACCGCTGGGGCCAATGGTGACACAGCTGGGATGGTTCTGTTACCCACAGGTGGAGTGGGGCCCCTGCGCTACCGGTCCAGTTGGTAAGGGATCATAGACGATGAGGTTCAGCACTGAGGGTGCCGGGAATGAATGAAGGACACAAGGATTGCAGCTTTCTTTACCTTTACTTGGTGGTAGAAAGTGCAGTCCGAGGCACAGGTAACAGGTGATGAAGGGGTCCAGGCAGCCTGGAAGCAATTTAGGATCCACCTAGCCAGGTGGGTTTGGGGGCCTCCCTTCTGCGCTGATTTCTCAGGTCCTTGCTGCCTGAAGCTGTGCACAAGTTCCTCTCACTGTCTGTTGGCAGACAGAGTGAGCCTATCATGGGCACTGCCTGTTCACTGGCAGCCCCGGGCTCTTAGCCTGCTATGGTGTCTCCGGGTGTTTGGTGTGGCCAGGGAGCTTGCAGTTCCCTGTCCTCCAGAGTCGGCTGTCGGGGCGTACAGCACCCACACAGCCAAGGACTCTGGCGTCCTCTGTCAGCGCTCTGGCGCCCTCTGTCAGCGCTCTGTTCTGGGGTGAGGTTGGTCACAGCTCGACTCCCCAGGCTCTCCTCAACTCCTCTCCCTCTCTGACTCACACTCAGACTAACTAACCCTGCCTCCAGGCCAGAACGTATAGGGAAGCTCCCCTTAAACCTGGTGTTAGAGCCCCCCCCTTCTTGTCTGGAGTCAGGAA
Source organism: Ranitomeya imitator (assembly GCF_032444005.1). Lineage (NCBI taxonomy): Eukaryota > Metazoa > Chordata > Amphibia > Anura > Dendrobatidae > Ranitomeya > Ranitomeya imitator. The sequence continues at coordinate 1,044,472,773 of NC_091282.1, read as the reverse complement.
GGTGTTGGATGCTGGTATTACCTGGTAAGATGACCCCTCATTGCTTCCAGGCATGACCTGTGAGGGAGGCAATGCCACTGTTAACCTCCTGGGGTGCCACAGAGGCACGTGAAACGTGCATCAGGGGATGTAAGGAAGGTTACAGCAGTCCAGACCTACTATGGGTAAGTAGATCCGGCTTAACTGTTGATGCACAACATGCACTTTACTATTGAGGTTACTTACCACCTGCACTTTACTACTGAGGTTACTTACCACCTGCCGCTAAAATGGCATATGCCACAGTGACTCTGTAGTTCTTCCCTTGGTTCTTTTTTTTTAACTTCTGTCTGTTCCCCCTCCTTACCTACTTCCATGTCTCCTCCACATGTTTTCATCATATTTTGGTACGTGTCTTTTATCTTAATATGTCTGTCATTTTTGTACTACTAAAATTTGTCCAGTATATAATTTTTAATGGTTTATGGTTTACTCCATTTTTCTAGTTTTGGACTAAAGTTCGTCCGAACCCAAACTTCCAAGGGTCTGCTCATCCCTATTCGCTACAAGTGCTGTAAATATAAGGCGAAAACCGCTGTTCTTTTTTTTTTTATCACTTTCTCCTTGCTTTTTACGGTTGAAAAACTCCTGCAAAAATGCTGAAAGAATTTACATCTAAAAACCCAGCTTTTGTTGCTAATGTAAAAAGCAACTTTAAATTTGCACAAAAAAATACAGTAAGAAATGCTGCAAAAGTGCAATGCGTTAACATAGCCAAAGACTCCAAGGGCCTTTCATTTTGAGCTTCTTTTGACGTCCAAGTTTAGACTTTCATCAGTCAGTCTAGTCTATATACCATAGTGTATGGTAGCTTGCTTAGGATTACTATGGGCTGTGGTGAACTATTTTAATAATGATAATAATAATCTTATTGATACAGTGCCACAAACCGCATTTTAGACACACACTGTATTTTACCACAAATGTTATTTTTTCATTACTTATGAAGTAATACTCCATTTCCCTAAAAAACATTATATGTAAAATTATCTTAATGTGTGCCAAGCGGTCTTTTAGAGATTTTCCTTTCTTGTATGTAATCATGGGGTGAGGTGTGATCAGATCTATGTCATTGCCTAGTTTTAACACTCTCCAATGATTTTGTATAATGGATCTCACTTGATGGGCACCATTGTCAAAAGTTGTTATAAATCTCATCACTTTTGAATAATTTTTCTTATCAGGAGTGGAGGTGAGTAGTTTTGATCTGTCCCATTTTAGGTCATCTCTACATGCTTCACCCAAAATCTTTTTGGGGTATCTTCTTTCCAGGAACCTCCCCCTGAAGTCATGAGCTTGTTGTTTGAATGTGTTCAGTCCAGAGCAATTTTTCTGGATCCTCAAAAATTTGCCTTTTGGTATGGCTTTTTTTTTTTTAGCAATTAGATGTCTGCATTCCCATCCGAGAAGGAATTTTGTTGGATGTAGGTTTTCTATACGTGCTTGTGTTAATGAGATCTTCTGGTGTCTTATTGATAAAAATGTCCAAAAAAGGGTAATGCTGTATGGTTGGTTTCGAATGTTAGTGACAATCCCACCTCATTTACATTAAGACCCTGGAGTCACCTCTCCAAACCACAAAAACATCATCCATGAATCTTAGCCAAAAGTTTCTGTATGTTTAGGGGTCCTGCAGACTGGGTAGATGCATGCTTTATTTTCTTTAAAATCTTGTAGGCTCGAATAAACTGCTTGTTTTTTATCTTTTAAATGAAATTGATATAGCTCTAGAGAGTTTTGTACACTTAGTGCTCTAGCTGCAAAATCTACTTCTGATGAGAATTTTGTAGTTCTATCTGAATGTTCTTTTAATGTTTCGTTAAGTTTGGACAGAGTCATATAAGAGTATTTACAATCATTTCCATGAACTGTTAGTTTCTTCCCTCTCCCACCTGGTAAGGAGATCAGGATACTTGTATCTCAGACCAGGGGTCAAAGATATTCTCAAATGGTAGGAAACGATACCTGCCTTCATGTAGTTTTCCAACCCTTGTACTTACCACCATGAGGTTATTTGATTCTTAGAAATTGTTTAGACTGTGTGTATTTTTTCTGTGTAAACACACAGTCTGAAGTTTCCTTTACTTCTATAAGCCAGTGATTTGTGTCTATCTCCTTAGTCAGAAAATGAGCCATACCAGGGATATACAGTCATGGCCAAAAGTATTGACACCCCTGCAATTCTGTCAGATAATACTCATTTTCTTCCTGAAAATGATTGCAAACGCAAATTCTTTGGTATTATTATCTTCATTTAATTTGTCTTAAATGAAAAAACACAAAAAGAATTGTCCTAAAGCCAAATTGGATATAATTCCACACCAAACATAAAAAAGGGGGTGGACAAAAGTATTGGCACTGTTCGAAAAATCATGTGATGCTTCTCTAATTTGTGTAATTAACAGCACCTGTAACTTACCTGTGGCACCTAACATGTGTTGGCAATAACTAAATCACACTTGCAGCCAGTTGACATGGATTAAAGTTGACTCAACCACTGTCCTGTGTCCTTGTGTGTACCACATTGAGCATGGAGAAAAGAAAGAAGAACTGTCTGAGGACATGAGAAACCAAATTGTGAGGGAGGATGAGCAATCTCAAGGCTACAAGTCCATCTCCAAAGACCTGAATGTTCCTGTGTCTACCGTGTGCAGTGTCATCAAGAAGTTTAAAGCTCATGGCACTGTGGCTAACCTCCCTAGATGTGGACGGAAAAGAAAAATTGACAAGAGATTTTAACGCAAGATTGTGCAGATGTTGGATAAAGAACCTCGACTAATATCCAAACAAGTTCAAGCTGCCCTGCAGTCCGAGGGTATAACAGGGTCAACCCGTACTATCCGTCGGCATCTGAATGAAAAGGGACTGTATGGTAGGAGACTCAGGAAGACCCCACTTCTTACCCCGAAACATAAAAAAGCCAGGCTGGATTTTGCCAAAACTTACCTGAAAAAGCCTAAAATGTTTTGGAAGAGTGTTCTCTATTCAGATGAGACAAAAGTAGAGCTTTTTGGGCAAAGGCATCAACATAGAGTTTACAGGAGAAAAAAAGAGGCATTCAAAAAGAACACGGTCCCTACAAACATGGCGGAGGTTCCCTGACGTTTTGGGGTTGCTTTGCTGCCTCTGGCACTGGACTGTTTGACCGTGTGCATGGCATTATGAAGTCTGAAGACTACCAACAAATTTTGCAGCATAACGTAGGGCCCAGTGTGAAAAAGCTGGGTCTCCCTCAGAGGTCATGGGTCTTCCAGCAGGACAATGACCCAAAACACACTTCAAAAAGCACTAGTAAATGGTTTAAGAAAAAGCACTGGAGACTTCTATGGTGGCCAGCAATGAGTCCAGACCTGAATCCCATAGAACACCTGTGGAGAGATCTAAAAATGGCAGTTTGGAGAAGGCACCCTTCAAATATCAGGGACCTGGAGCAGTTTGCCAAAAAGAATGGTCTAAAATTCCAGCAGAGCATTGTAAGAAACTCATTGATGGTTACCGGAAGCAGTTGGTCGCAATAATACCAAATAATTTGTGTTTGCAATCATTTTCAGGAAGAAAATGAGTATTATCTGACAGAATTGCAGGGGTGTCAATACTTTTGGCCATGACTGTATATCAATGTCAGCACGAAAACCCTACGTAGTGGAAGGATTATGTTATCCCCATCTTGATATAGAATGAAGGCTAGCACTTTTGGGACTTAAAACGTAAGTTTTAATGATTATATTTAAAAAGTCTTAACAAAGACAAATATTATAAGCTGCTTAAAAATCACAAAAGCAAATAAAAACACCCTCTGCGGGTGCTGCCATGTACTATTTGTAGCACACAAAACATGGTACAAATCTATAGAAAATATTTCTTCCTTTGCAATTGATACCCACATACATCCAATATACCCTTCACTCATGAACAAATATTATCTTTCATAAAAAAAATCAGTTAATTATGGTCCTCACAGTAATCATATTTATGTCCCCTTCTGCTCATGAGATTTGTGTTTGTCACTTTGCTGTATGGATAAATCTGCCTAAAACCCGATTTGGTATTTAATTGTATGATAATCGCACATATCTGTTAAGGTACCTTCACACTAAACGACGCTGCAGCGATCCAGACAACGATCCGGATCGCTGCAGCGTCGCTGTTTGGTCGCTGGAGAGCTGTCACACAGACCGCTCTCCAGCGACCAACGATGCCGGTAACCAGGGTAAACATCGGGTTACTAAGCGCAGGGCCGCGCTTAGTAACCCGATGTTTACCCTGGATGCCATCCTAAAAGTAAAAAAAACAAACGCTTCATACTTACCTTCGGCTGTCTGTCCCCGGCGCTCTGCCTCTCTGTACTGACTGTGAGCACAGCGGCCGGAAAGCAGAGCGGTGACGTCACCGCTCTGCTTTCCGGCCGCTGTGCTCACAGTGAGTGCAGGAAAGCACAGCGCCGAGGGACAGACAGCCGAAGGTAAGTATGAAGCGTTTGTTTTTTTTACTTTTAGGATGGCATCCAGGGTAAACATCGGGTTACTAAGCGCGGCCCTGCGCTTAGTAACCCGATGTTTACCCTGGTTACCAGCGAAGACACCGCTGAATCGGTGTCACACACGCCGATTCAGCGATGTCAGCGGGAGAGCCAGCGACCAAAGAAAGTGCTGGCCCTCTAGCCCCGACCAGCGACATCACAGCAGGATTCTGATCGCTGCTGCGTGTCAAACTGAACGATATCGCTAGCCAGGACGCTGCAACATCACGGATCGCTAGCGATATCGTTTAGTGTGAAGGTACCTTTAGACTGTGTAAATAAAACTGGTCATTACATACCTGTAATAGGATTTTACGGAGTCCACAACAGCACCCACTGAGAAAGGGGATCCGCCCACCATCTGGACAGGAACCTACAGATTTAAGAGGGGGCGGTCCCCCTCATCTCCTCAGTTGTGTTTCAGAGTACGAGAGGAACCGTCAGGTTAGCATAAAATCATGTTCTTAGTTATACTACAAAATAACGTCACTTCTATAGAGTGAAAACTTTTTTATAACAAAGTTCCCATAGAGTGTAGGAAAAAACCCTAGTGAATAATTATGGGACGGAAACGTGCAGGTGCTATCATGGACTCCGTAAAATCCTATTACCGGTACATAATGACCGGTTTTCCTTTTGCCATGACAGCACCCACAGAGAGACTTTCAGAGACTATCATTTGGGAGGGACCACAGCACTAAGTACTGATCGTCCGAATTCTAAACTGAAGGAGGATGACAGATTAAGACAGCTGTGTCAATGGAAGGTGGAAGGTGAAGACCACGTTGTCGCCTTACAAATCAAGTCAATGGAGACATCCTCCTTTTCTGCCCATGAAGACGCCATGTCTCGTGCAGAGTTCGCCCTCACTTCCTCTGGTGGAGATTCTCCTTTGACCGAATACGCCAAGCAGATCGCCTCCTTTATCCACCATGCGATGGTGTTCTTTGTGACACCGAACCCCTTTCTTCAACCCTGAGACAAACAGTGCCCTAACCTGTCTCCAAGTCTGAGTCCTTTCCAAATACTCTAACGCTGCTCTTTTTATGCCTAGAGTATGGAATTTTTCCTCCTCTACTGTAGTGGGATCATAGAAGGACTGTAGATATATCTCCTGGTTCCTATGAAATTTAGAAGCATTTAGGCAAATAGGCTGGGTCAGGTTTTAAAACTATTTTGTCTTGATAGACCCTTAAGAATGGAGCATCCACTGATAATACCTTGATATCACTGATCTGCCTCGCGGAAGTTAATGCAACCAACAAGGCAGTTTTTAAGGTCAAAACTTTAGTTTAGGCAGAGTCTTAAGGTACCTTCACACTGAGCAACTTTCCAACGAGAACGACAGCGATCCGTGATGTTGCAGCGTCCTGGATAGCGATCTCGTTGTGTTTGACACGCAGCAGCGATCAGGATCCTGCTGTGACATCGCTGGTCGGAGCTAGAAGTCCGGAACTTTATTTGGTCGTCAGGTCGGCGTGATTCGCCATGTTTGACAGCAAAAGCAACGATGCCTGCAATAGTTTTTCATGGAGCCAACAACCAGCAAGAACGATAAGTACGTCACTGGATCGCTCCTGCATCGCTCAGCTGTTGCCGGTGTTTGACGTCTCCTAGCGACCTAAACAGCGACACTGCAGCGATCGGCTCGTTTTCTATATCGCTGCAGCGTCGCTAAATGTGACGGTACCTTAAGGGTTCGAAGGGAGGACCTGTTAGCATATCTAGAACAAGGTTTAAATCCCAAGGAGGTAATCTAAGAATACGCACTGAATTACTGCGTTCACAGGCCTTTATGAATCTGGTGACCCATCTATCTCCTGCTACATTATGGTTATATAGTGCACCTAGTGTGGACACCTGTACCCTAAGGGTATTAACAGATAACCCAAATTCTCGGCTTTTCTGCAATAATTCCAAAATTCCCAGAATGGGAACCTGATCTGACAGACATGCTGAGTGAAATAATGAAATTTATTTCCAGGTTTTAAAATAAATTTCAGTGGTAACCTTTTTCCGACTCATTAGTAACGTAGATATGAGTCTCGGAAAACCCTCTATGCCTCAGCAGCTCCCTCTCAAATTCCATGCCGTCAAGTGAAGACCCTCCATCCGAGGATGACGGAATGGACCCGGAGAGAGAAGCCCCAGGCTCACTGGTAGCACCCAAGGGTCGGTCACCGACATCGGCTTTAGCCAGGAAAAGCAAGGCCTCCGAGGCCAGAAGGGGGCAATTAATATCACTCTTGATCTCTCCTCCCAGATTTTCCTGAGAACTATAGGAATCAGACACATTGGGGGAAATGCATAGGCCAGAGTATAATCCCACCGGACCTGCAGAGAGTCTACTATATCTGGCTGGTCTGATGCTCGTAGAAACGCGAATCTCCTGACCTGTCTCAAGTCTCTCGTAGCGAAAAGATCTATCTCCGGGAGGCCCCATAAGCACAATCTTCCTGATCACCTGTCTGTGTAGAGTCCATTCTCCCTGGCGTAAGAAATGACGACTTATATAGTCCGCCTGTACATTGTGTTCTCCTCTCATGTGTAGTGCTGACAGAGAGGTGATTTTCTGCTAAAATTAGTATATCGCTTGCAGTGGACATCAGTAGTGGCAATCTTGTTCCCCCTTGAAGGTTTAAAGGGAACCCGTCACCCCCAAAATCAAAGATGAGCTAAGCCCGCCAGCATCAGGGGCTTATCTAGAGCATTCTGGAATGCTCTAGATAAGCCCACGATGTATCTTGAAAGATGAGAAAAACAGGTTAGATTATACTCACCTGGGTGGGTGGTCCGATCCAATGGGCATCGCGGTCCGGGGCCTCGTATCTTCATAGGATGACGTCCTCTTCTTGTCTTCACGCTGCGGCTCCAGCGCGTGTACTTTGCCTGCCCTGTTGAGGGCAGAGCAAAGTACTGCAGTGCGCAGGTGCCAGGCCTCTCTGACCTTTCCCAGCGTCTGCGCACTCCAGTACTTTGCTCTGCCCCCCAACAGGGCAGACAAAGTATGTCTGCACGGGAGCGTGAATACAAGAAGAGGACATCATAGTAAGAAAATGGGTGGCCCCGGACTGCCCCTGGTTGAGTATAATCTAACCTCTTTTTCTCATCTTTCAGGATACACTGGGGGCTTATCTACAGCATTCCAGAATGCTGTAAATAAGCCTCTGATGCTGGTGGGCTTAGCTTATCTTCGATTTTGGGGGTGACAGGTTCCCTTTAAATAGGTCACCACTGTAGTATTGTCTGTATGAACCCGTACATGTGAATTCTGCAGAGCCGGCAGGAACTCTAGAAGTGCATACTTCACCGCACTGAGTTCTTTCAGGTTCGAGGAGTACTCTCCCTCCTTGCTCGACCAACACCCCTGGGCTATACTGTGTCCCATGTGGGGTCCCCACCCCAGGGGGCTGGCATCTGTCATGACTATATTGTCAGGTACTATCCCCATGGTACCCCTTTGGACAGATGTATCGGATGTAACCACAAGGATAGACTGTTGACTGTGGCGACCGACAACCACAATTTTCCTCCAAGGTGACCCTGCAGTCTGCTTTTTGCTCTGAGCATTTCGCTCCGTAGTGTCTTGGGGTGAAACTGGGCCCACTGCACAGCTGGTATGCAGGATGTTAAAAAACCCAGGAGAGACATTGCGTCTCTCAGTGATAATTCCGGATTGTCCACCACTTTTCTGACTTTCCGGATGATACCTGTGTTTTTGTCTTCTGGGAGAAAATAATGCTGGGCTACTGAGTCCAGGAGGATGCCTAGGAATTTTTGTCAGGTAGAGGGAACTAGTCTCAACTTCTTTAGGTTGACTAGCCAACCTAGATCCTGTAGGGATGATATTATATGGTTCAGCCGAGTAGTACACTGAATAGCCAACCCCCCCTACAATCAGGAAATCATCTAGGTATGGTATGACTAATGTGTCTTGTTCCCTTAAATGGGCCATCACTTCTGCGATCACTTTGGTAAATACCCACGGTGCCATGGGGAGACCAAATGGCGTGGTGGCAAACTGAAAATGCCTAACCTGATCGCCCAGTGGTACCGCCACTCAGAGGTATTGCTGGTGGTCCTGGAATATCAGTAGATGGTAGTAAGCATCTTTTAAGTCCAGGACCATCATGAAACACCTGGGAAATAAAAGATTGGTTGCAGATCTGATGGATTCCATTTTAAGGGCTCCTTTTCACGTGTGAGAAATACGTGCGAGTCTCGCATGTTAAAACCAAGCTCTGGCGTCAGCACTCCAGAGCAGAGCGTGCGGCTGCTAGCAATACATGGAGCTGCACACACCGCTCCCAAGTGCTGGCGCCAGAGCTTGGTTTTAACATTCGAGACTCGCACGTATTTCTCGCAAATGAAAAGGAGCCCTAAAGGTATGATACTGCAGGAATGTATTTAGCTTCCGTAAATTTATAATGGTTCTGAACGAACCATCTGGCTTGGAAATCAGGAATAGAGGGGAATAAAACCCTCTCCCTTCCTGATCCCTAGGGACCTCAACCAGGACCAGTTTTTCTTTTAATTGCTGAATCTCTATTTCCAGGGCCCCGTTTATCGGGGGAGTTCAAGATTGTTAATAGGAAGGAATCTGGAGGGATACTCAGAAATTCCAATCTCAGTCCAGAAGATATTATGCTGAGGATCCAGGAGCTATTGTTGTATGGCACCATTGATTATAAAAGTATACTAATCTACCGCCCACCAGATGATCAGGGCAAACGATAGTCGCACCTGCGTTTGGCAGATGAGGCTGCGCCGAAGCATCTTTCTGTTTCGGTTCCACCAGCTCCCAGTCACGGTCTCCATACCTCTTCCAGAATGATGACCCCTTCCTAAAGGTGTTCCTCAAAGTAGGTGTAAACATTTTAGGTAACCCTTTTTTCTGTCAGATACCTTTGTAAGGATTTCGTCAAGCACGGGGCCAAACGGGCACTCACCCCGACACGGTATGGCACATAATTTTGCCTTTGCATGAGCATCCCCCTTCCAGACTTTTAGCCAGAGTGCTCGTCGGGCAGCATTCGACAGGCCAGCAGACCAGGCGGCTAACCATAAGGAATCAACTAATGCATCTGCCAGGTAAGCCACTCCTTCACGGATCTGTGAGGAGGATTCCACTAACCTCTGTCTGGGTACACCCGCCCGTATCTGATCTTCCAGCTGGTCCAACCAGACTACCATGGATCTGGCCGTGCAGGTGCTTGCAATTGCTGGCTTGAATACTCCAGCTGACAACTCCCACACTCACTTTAGGAGCATGTCTGCCTTCCTATCAGACGGATCCTTCAAATGACCACCATCTTCTAGAGGTAATGCTGACATCTTAGATGAGGAAGCAACAGCTGCATCCACTTTGGGGATCTTTACCCACTCTGTCAGCACGTCATCTTCAAACTGGCTTCTCCATTTAGAGGAGGAGGACAAGAAACCTCGGTTATCCTGCCTATCCCACTCCCTTTTGACCAGGTCCTTCACGGACTCATTTACTGGGAAGGCCTTTCGACTCTTTTGACATAACCCTGCAAACATCAGGTCTTGAGTAGATCTGGGTTCTTTACTGTCTGCAATCCCCATGGTGGCTCGAACTAATCTCACCAAGGCATCTATATTTTCCACTGGAAGGCAAGGCCTTCCGTCTTCGTCCGATGAGGGGAATTCTGAGGATACAGACATCTGTTTCCCCCTAGACAGACTAGACTCGATAATATTAGCCTTCTTTTTACGGGTCTTCCCCCTAATGGAGCTCTTAAAGGGAACCTGTCACCTGAATTTGGCGGGACTGGTTTTGGGTCATATGGGCGGAGTTTTCAGGTGTTTGATTCACCCTTTCCTTACCTGCTGGCTGCATGCAGGCTGCAATATTGGATTGAAGTTCATTCTCTGTCCTCCATAGTACACGACTGCACAAGGCAAGATTGCTTTGCGCAGGCGTGTACTATGGAGGACAGAGAATGAACTTCAATCCAATATTGCAGCCAGCATGCAGCCAGCGGGTAAGGAAAGGGTGAATCAAACACCTGAAAACTCCGCCCATATGACCCAAAACCAGTCCCGCCAAATTCAGATGACAGAGTCCCTTTAACTTGCTCTCTGATAAATGATCTTAGCTCCGCTGCACGCACAGGGACCTCCTCCTCAAGGGTCTGGCATTCGCACGCCTGACATAGCCTCTTAATATAACTGTCGGGCAGTGGTCTTGCGCAGAAAGCACACTGTGTTTAGTCTTTGCTGACTTCTTAACCTGGGGAACATAGAGCACAGAAGGGGGGATTCAGCTATCAGGTGCACAAATGCTCACTCATCATTAAAGCCGCCTCTCATCAGGGTACCGGTTCCCGAGGCGGGGAACGAGAGTGGGACGTAGGGGCTCTAGGTGACTGATGCCCCTGTTCGCTTCGGCTCACAGAGCTACTGCTCCCTCTGGAGTATCTGCTGCCTTGAACCTTTTTAAGGTCTGGTACCATCACCGCCAGCAGTGAGTGCTCTTCTCGGTCTACAGTAGACACCTTCACAGCACACATCCTGCTACTCTGTTCCGGCATAAGGCCCAGCCACGTCCCCTATGCACGCCTCCCCGGTACCACCCAGAAGTTCTCTCCACTACTTCTGGGTTATGGGTGCAGGCACATACCACGCACCAAGAACTGCATGCAGCACTGGCTGGCATCTTTTGAATGGACGGAGGGACTATGAGAGATAATCCTTTCCCTTCCAGATTTAGAGATCCTGAGTAAATATTATTAAATAAATACACAGCTCTTTATATTTGTCCTAGTCTCTTGGCAGAACAAATGGTGTTGTCTCTCCTTAGTTTGTTTTCATCTTTAGTTTTCTCACTGCAGGCTCTGGTAAGAATTGGACTGTCTCCTTTTAGGTGTGTTTAAGCAGCATAAAACATCATATAGGTCATAATTATTACCATAGATTTCACTCACTACTATGTGATGTATTCTACATGCATAGTATTTTGATGATACATGTGGAAAATCCATAATCTCGTGCCAGATGCCGAAGATTTGCCAAGCCGGCCAAATATTACACGCTATCAAACGAATACATGCACGTATTACATGTCCAGTAATAGTTAAAACTGATCCAGCAGTAGTCCATTGACATCTGTCTTGTTTGTTTTTTTTTTTTTTTTTACAAAAACTGATTTGACTTTGATCCTTTTTTTATATTGAAGTCTATGGAAAAGGATCCGTTAAATAGCTAACCATTTTTTTTTCATTTGAAAAGGATCCGTTTTTTGCTTACTGAATCTGTTTCACATAGAAGAAAACAGATATTTAACAAATCAATTTTTTTCTATAGGCTTCAATGATTTAAAAAAAAAAAAAGATCAAACTGAAATCAGTTTCTTTTTAAAAATGAACAAAAAGGTTGAGTCTTCACAAGTTTTTTGACAACGGATTGCTGCTGGATCCGTTCTAGCTGATGAATACTGGACATGTGAACATAGCCTAAAAGGTCTAGTGAATGGTTTCCAATGCCTGTGGGATGTAACCAAGGGCATTAGACAATGGTAAAAGGAGACGAGGGAGGATTTCGGGTTTTTTTTTTCCACTATCAGTGATTTATTTAGTGTCGCTACACAGGATTTCCTGAGAATTAGTCCAATATTCAATGGTGTTGTGGATCCCTGTGTTTGTTCTGTAAATATTTTACTGACCTGGCTGCAGTTGTTACAAAGGAGCGCACACAGATGTAGAGAACAATGGCCGTATTTTGTGTTCCATGATCGTCTCTAAACAGCCGTGAACTGCTAACGTAGTAATTGTCCAGGCAATAAACAAAGTTGACACTGTGCATCATAAATGTTATAGCAACACGCACAGGGTACCACCAGGGCCAGGCTGAGATGAAATCCTCAGGAATGAAAACAAGAATGTTTTGCTTAGCAGAATGATGGCAGCAATGTCTCCATCATACCTACTGCATTTCACGGACGACCCTGGTCACTTAGAAGATAACTATGGTGAGCTTGGTTTGAAAAGATGTTGGAGAAGTAGACCAAAATTATTTAGGAGATTGAAACCCTTAAAGTTGCAGTTGTTTTTTTCTTTCTTTTTTTTCGGCTTCCAAGAGCTACAGCTAACTTTTCTGTCATCAATGCCTTATTAAACTTTTTTTTTTTTTTATTTACAGATCAAGTTGTAGTTTTGAATAACATAACATACTGAAAATGGGAAAAAAATTACAAGTTGGATAGAATAAAAAAAACCCAGCAATTCTATTATTGTTATAAGATTCATTTTTCAGTAAAACTGACGTGATATATTTTTTCTATAAGGCAGTATGATTATGGGAATACCAAACATACATACCGTAGGTTGTGTTTGTCTTAGTACTAAAAAAAAAAAAACTTACCGTACCAAAAAATGGCTTCAGTTTGAGTCATAACTTACTTTTCAGTTAATGGAATTTCATAATGATTTGCTTCTGATTTAGAGTTATTTTTTTCCCCACTTTTCCATAAATATATATTTTTTAGATTTGATTAGTTTTGACAATTAGATCAATGGGCATTACTACGGTAAATACATTCATTTTGTTTATTTGACAGAATTTTGCCATTTGCGTTTGGGCAAAACGAGGGTAAATGAAAATGTAACTGTCATTCTATAAAAGTCCTGAGACCCCCACAGATCACTCAAAGCACTGCCCTGAAATGCACAGCTCCTGCACAGAGCACTGTAGTAAGCTTTTGGGTCTGTACACGTGATAGTAGATGTATGGATCCATAGACTACTACTGGAGCCATACACTGCTCAGTGGGCATAACGCATCCAATGCACCTGCAGATCAGCAACACAAAGCACAGTTTGTAATATATAAAAGTTCTTAGAAAAGATTGAAGTAAAGTTTAAAGTGTAACTGTCACTTTATATCTTTTATATGGCTATACAGTGGGGCAAAAAAATATTTAGTCAGTCAGCAATAGTGCAAGTTCCACCACTTAAAAAGATGAGAGGCGTCGGTAATTTACATCATAGGTAGACCTCAACTATGGGAGACAAACTGAGAAAAAAAAATCCAGAAAATCACATTGTCTGTTTTTTTATCATTTTTTTTGCATATTATGGCGGAAAATAAGTATTTGGTCAGAAACAAACAATCAAGATTTCTGGCTCTCACAGACCTGTAACTTCTTCTTTAAGAGTCTCCTCTTTCCTCCACTCATTACCTGTAGTAATGGCACCTGTTTAAACTTGTTATCACCATAAAAAGACACCTGTGCACACCCTCAAACAGTCTGACTCCAAACTCCACTATGGTGAAGACCAAAGAGCTGTCAAAGGACACCAGAAACAAAATTGTAGCCCTGCACCAGGCTGGGAAGACTGAATCTGCAATAGCCAACCAGCTTGGAGTGAAGAAATCAACAGTGGGAGCAATAATTAGAAAATGGAAGACATACAAGACCACTGATAATCTCCCTCGATCTGGGGCTCCACGCAAAATCCCACCCCGTGGGGTCAGAATGATCACAAGAACGGTGAGCAAAAATCCCAGAACCACACGGGGGGACCTAGTGAATGAACTTCAGAGAGCTGGGACCAATGTAACAAGGCCTACCATAAGTAACACACTACGCCACCATGGACTCAGATCCTGCAGTGCCAGACGTGTCCCACTGCTTAAGCCAGTACATGTCCGGGCCCGTCTGAAGTTTGCTAGAGAGCATTTGGATGATCCAGAGGAGTTTTGGGAGAATGTCCTATGGTCTGATGAAACCAAACTGGAACTGTTTGGTAGAAACACAACTTGTCGTGTTTGGAGGAAAAAGAATACTGAGTTGCATCCATCAAACACCATACCTACTGTAAAGCATGGTGGTGGAAACATCATGCTTTGGGGCTGTTTCTCTGCAAAGGGGCCAGGACGACTGATCCGGGTACATGAAAGAATGAATGGGGCCATGTATCGTGAGATTTTGAGTGCAAACCTCCTTCCATCAGCAAGGGCATTGAAGATGAAACGTGGCTGGGTCTTTCAACATGACAATGATCCAAAGCACACCGCCAGGGCAACGAAGGAGTGGCTTCGTAAGAAGCATTTTAAGGTCCTGGAGTGGCCTAGCCAGTCTCCAGATCTCAACCCCATAGAAAACCTTTGGAGGGAGTTGAAAGTCCGTGTTGCCAAGCGAAAAGCCAAAAACATCACTGCTCTAGAGGAGATCTGCATGGAGGAATGGGCCAACATACCAACAACAGTGTGTGGCAACCTTGTGAAGACTTACAGAAAACGTTTGACCTCTGTCATTGCCAACAAAGGATATATTACAAAGTATTGAGATGAAATTTTGTTTCTGACCAAATACTTATTTTCCACCATAATATGCAAATAAAATGTTAAAAAAACAGACAATGTGATTTTCTGGATTTTTTTTTCTCAGTTTGTCTCCCATAGTTGAGGTCTACCTATGATGTAAATTACAGACGCCTCATCTTTTTAAGTGGTGGAGCTTGCACTATTGCTGACTGACTAAATACTTTTTTGCCTCACTGTATATACAGTGGTCGGCGCCCATAGCAATGCTGCAATTCTACTACATAGGGGCAATTGGAGCATCGCCTCTATGTAGCTGAGGCAATAGGGTTGAAGCATGCCAAAATGAAAAAAAAAATATATACATAGTAACATAGTTAGTAAGGCCGAAAAAAGACATTTGTCCATTCAGTTCAGCCTATATTCCATCATAATAAATCCGCAGATCTACGTCCTTCTACAGAACCTAATAATTGTATGATACAATATTGTTCTGCTCCAGGAAGACATCCAGGCCTCTCTTGAACCCCTCGACTGAGTTCGCCATCACCACCTCCTCAGGCAAGCAATTCCAGATTCTCACTGCCCTAACAGTAAAGAATCCTCTTCTATGTTGGTGGAAAAACCTTCTCTCCTCCAGACGCAAAGAATGCCCCCTTGTGCCCGTCACCTTCCTTGGTATAAACAGATCCTCAGCGAGATATTTGTATTGTCCCCTTATATACTTATACATGGTTATTAGATCGCCCCTCAGTCGTCTTTTTTCTAGACTAAATAATCCTAATTTCGCTAATCTATCTGGGTATTGTAGTTCTCCCATCCCCTTTATTAATTTTGTTGCCCTCCTTTGTACTCTCTCTAGTTCCATTATATCCTTTTTTTTTTTTATTTAAATAAATTTTTATTAACAAAATAAAGAAGAACATCCGGATGTCATTTACATTGCATTATATCACATGCACGTTTTCTTATTTCAATACACCCCAACATTACCCCAACTCCCTCCCACCCCCCTAAGACAGCTCATTCCCAATCTATACCCCACTGAGGCATTATCTGCCTCGTGTAGTTTATCCTTATCCAGATCTTAAGAAACTCGTTGTCTATACTCCTCATTCCAATTCAAGCCAAGGAGACCACATCTTATTATACATATCTATTTTCCCCCTTTTTTTGTACACCCCCTTTTCCAATTTTAAACCATTTTGAACATATTGGAGAAATTCCCTTCTCGTAGGTGGTTCCACATTAATCCAATTTTGTGCTATCACTTTCCTTGCCATGTAGAGTAGCCTAGCAATTGCAACCTTCCAAGTATTATCAACTCCAATTTCTTCCACATATCCCAGCACGCATACCATCGGGTCTCTAAGAACTCTACACTTATACGCTACTTCAACCCGGCTCAAAACCACCACCCAAAAAGCAGCCAGCCTAGGACACGTCCACATCATGTGATATATTCCAGCATTCTCACTCGCACACCTCGGACACTCAGAATTGGCACGCAATCCCGCTCTGTATAGCACTTCCGGAGATTTATATACTCTATGCAGAATGTATAACTGCGAGAGTCTATATGGTTCACTCAAGGATAGTCGCGGAATCCACTCCATCACCGATTCCCAGGTTTCATTCTCCATCGGTCCTACGTCCCTCTCCCACTTAGCTCTCGCCTTTATAGGGAAATCTAGTAAAAACGTGTGCATTAGGTCCTTATACAGAGTGGAAATAACTCCCCTTGTAGTCCCGTCACCACACACATACTCCAACACAATATCATCCTGAATTCTGAAATCCACCTTCTTCTTCTGAGCTCTAAAGGCATGCCTCATCTGCGCATACTGATATACCCCTGTGGATCGCAGCCCAAATTCTTCCTGCAATTGAGAAAAGGACTTCAATGCTTGCTGCTGAATTATCTGGTGAACAAAACAAATTCCCTTATTCTGCCATTCCATCAGTCCTCCCAAAGCCTCAAATTCCTTTAAATTGTTATTAGACCATATCGGTGTGAATTTAGTCAACCCTGTAACCCCACGAATCTGCCTTAGTCTATTCCATAATTTTCGAATCAGGAACAGGGTTGGGTATACTTTCCCCAAAGCGCCCAAAGAGCCATCCTCCAAACACCTGACCATCGGTCGTCGGTCCGTCACCTCTTCCATTAGATGTTGTACTGCACTGGATGACGCCCCTCGCGCCCAGCCCTTCAAATGCTGGCTCTGGGCCGCAAGGAAGTATATTTCCGGGTTGGGCAAAGCCAAACCACCATCCTCCTTGGGTCGCTGAAGCGTCTCCAGGCTAATACGTGGATATTGTCTACTCCATATCAAACTTCTAAAGAGGGCATTAATCAGCCTGAACTTCCCCCTAGGGATCCAAATTGGTGCGTTATGTAAAACATATAGGATTTTAGGCATCAGGACCATTTTAATAAGGTTTACTCTACTGACGACCGATAGATGTAATTTATTCCAGGCATCTACCTTCGCCTTGAGTAACCCCATAACAGGAGCCAAATTTCTTTGTAGGTACTCCGCAATTGGCACCGAGACATATATTCCAAGGTATTTAAATTTGGAAACCACCTGTAGCCTTTCATCACCAACATCCTCACTTACATTCTCACCTACGTCATCCACCCTAAAAAGAACCGACTTATCCCAATTAATTGTCAATCCTGACACAGCACCAAATCTCTCAACAATTTCAATGGCCCCTCTTAGTGAATCGTCTGGATCCGCCAGGAACAGCAAAACATCATCCGCGTATAGCGCTATTTTTTCCTCTATTTTCCCATACCTAAACCCAGGGACCCTATCAGATTGCCGAATCTTAGCGGCAAGAGGTTCTACAGCCAGTGCGAACAGGAGGGGTGAGCGGGCATCCCTGCCTAGTACCCCTAGCCAGCCCTATAGGTCGAGACAGCTCCCCGTTCACTCTAATTCTAGCCGACGGTGATGAATACAGCAGCTATATCCAGGCCACAAACTGCGGACCAAACCCCATACATTCCAGCACCTGCCAGAGGTATCCCCATTCGACACTGTCGAACGCCTTATGTGCATCCAGCGATACAATCACTCTACGACCACCGTTATCAGACTCTACCTGCAAATTTACATACAACCTGCGCAAATTGATCGCCGTGGATCTGTCAGGCATAAAGCCAGATTGGTCCGAATGCACCAGACTCGCAATAACACTAGAGAGTCGGAGAGCCAACACCTTGGCCAAAAGCTTGACATCAATTGTTAGTAAAGAAATTGGGCGGTACGACTCCGGTTTCCCCAAGTCCTTATCCTTCTTTGGAATAACCACTATTATGGCCTCTCTCATAGAGGCTGGCAAACACCCACAGGACCTAGCTTCCTCCAGTACCATTTTTAATCTAGGAATCAACACTTCTGCCAACCCTTTATAGATCTCAGCGGGTAGCCCATCGACCCCAGGCGCCTTCCCATTAGCCATGGACATCAATGCCCGACTCAACTCCTCCTCAGTGATAGGGGCCTCAAGGCTCTCCCTATCTGCCTCATTCAGTTTCGGCAGATCCAGACCTTCCAAGAAAGTCAGAGTGTCCTCGACCGAATCACCAATCCGAGAGGAATACAAATCTGCATAGAAGTCCGCGAAGGCCCTCAAGATTTCAGGCGTTTCCGTAATTCTACCTCCACTTGCAGATTCCAAAGAGTGTATATATGAAGAACCTCTCTGAGCAGCAGCCACTACCGACAGCATATGTCCCACTGTTTCTCCCTCCTGATAAAACAATACCCTTTGGAAATCCCGCTTCCTCTCAGCTTTGCCTAACAGAATCTTGTCCAAATGATTTTGTGCGTTTTTCATCCTTCTCTCTGCCTCAGGGGTTCCCAGTTTGGCCATCCCATCTTCTGCTTCCTTCAACTCCTCAACTGCCGCTTTTTCTGCCTCTCTCGTCCTCCGCTTACACCTACTAATGTCCCTAAACAGTAGTCCCCTCAGGTACGCCTTCATTGCATCCCAAATTGTAAGAGCGTCGGTACTTCCATCATTTAAGAGAAAGAACTCCGCCACCTCCCGTCCTATACTTTCCAACTCAATACTCTGTAACCAATTAGGATGAATCTTCCATTCTCTCCCATTCAGCGAGCGAGCCCCCTCCAATCTAACCTCTACTTCAATTGGACTATGGTCCGACAAGGCCCTTGGCAGGCATCTCACCTCCCCAACCAGTGTGTCAAAAATCCTGTTACCCAAAAGCCATATCAATCCTAGAGAGTGTGGTATGTGCTGGTGAATAACATGAGTACCCTCTCTCTCCAACATGTCTAACCCTCCAAAGATCAATCATACCTATCTCCTATATATATATATAGGTGCCAAATGTTGTTATGTGTCCCTCCGACCTATTCTGAGTATTTTTATTTTTGTCCCAGTAGTCATCACAGATGTTGTTTAGATCTCCGATAATTATTAACGGTGTCGGTCCCCATCTTTCCACACGCTCCATTACTTTTCTGATTTTCCTGCTAGAGTAGGGAGGCGGAATATACATCGCGGCAACACACAGCATCACTCCATACAATATACACCGAATTAGTACATACTGTCCCTCCACATCCACATATACCTTCGCCTCCTCATACTGAACTCCCGCTGGAACCAAGATTGAGACTCCTCTTGCATACGTGGAGAAGGTAGAATGATAACCCTTCTGAATCCACCGTCTATTCAGAACATCCACCTTCTCCCTTACCAAATGTGTCTCCAGCAAGCATATCATTGAGGCCCGTTGGTCTCTTGCATATTGCAAACACGCTGCACGTCTGGATTTCTCCCCTAGGCCTCTCACATTCCAGCTCAAAATTTTAAAACGGGTCCCCATCACTTGACTCATCTTTACTAAAAGTATCATCATTTTTGAGCACAAGCTGTCTAACTACCCTCCCCCCCCTCCCAACTCCCCCTCCCACCCATCCCCCCTCACATCTAACCATTCCACCTCTCTCCAAGAGTGGGACATCATCGCCCATAGCGAACACTCCGTTTGGCATTACCTTCCCAACCCTCCTCCCACCACTGTACATAACAGGATTTCAGACATTTTGAAAAATAACATATCTCAACAGATTTTAAACATAGAATTATTTACACACGCAAGAAACCTACATACACTTAAAGTATGCCGCTTACCCTTCCTCCCTCCTTCCCAACAACGATTACACCATCCCATTAACTTTAACTGAATATAATCCAGCTCCCTTCTTCGCCACCCGTACCCCTTGGTTTGTCAATCACATGACTCTATGCCCCCTGACAAATAAGTAACCAAAATCAGACTCTTCCCACAGTTTCAGTCTCCTTTTCCTTTAAGCTTTTTAGCATTAATGTCAATCCACTGGGTAGCTTCCTCCGGCTTCTGAAAAAAATAAATTTTATCAAACGCCACCACCCTCAGTCTTGCTGGAAACATCATGGAATACTGCACTCCCAACTCCCTCAGCCGTCTCTTGATACCCGTGAACGTCATCCGTTGTCTCTGCACCAGAGTAGAATAGTCCGGGTAGATAGCTATCTTTTGGCCTTCAACTGTCAGATCCGTCATGTCTCTGGCCTTCCTCAGGATAATGTCTCTGTCTCTATAGTTTAGAATTTTGGCGAGCATGGTACGGGGATTCGCTCCAGGGACAGGTGGTTTCGGTGGGACCCTATGCGCTCTTTCTACCGCGAACACTTTTGTTAGCGCTGTATCTCCAAATGTCTCTAACAGCCATTTTTCAATATATTCCGTTGGATTCCTCCCTTCAGCTTTTTCAGGGATGCCCACTATGCGAATATTGTTTCTTCTGGACCTGTTCTCAAGGTCCTCATTTTTTGCCGCCAATTCAGAGTTCCATTATATCCTTCCTGAGCACCGGTGCCCAAAACTGGACACAGTACTCCATGTGCGGTCTAACTAGGGATTTGTACAGAGGCAGTATAATGCTCTCATCATGTGTATCCAGACCTCTTTTAATGCACCCCATGATCCTGTTTGCCTTGGCAGCTGCTGCCTGGCACTGGCTGCTCCAGGTAAGTTTTATCATTAACTAGGATCCCCAAGTCCTTCTCCCTGTCAGATTTACCCAGTGGTTTCCCATTCAGTGTGTAATGGTGATATTGATTCCTTCTTCCCATGTGTATAACCTTACATTTATCATTGTTAAACCTCATCTGCCACCTTTCAGCCCAAGTTTCCAACTTATCCAGATCCATCTGTAGCAGAATACTATCTTCTCTTGTATTAACTGCTTTACATAGTTTTGTATCATCTGCAAATATCGATATTTTACTGTGTAAACCTTCTACTAGATCATTAATGAATATGTTGAAGAGAACAGGTCCCAATACTGACCCCTGCGGTACCCCACTGGTCACAGCGACCCAGTTAGAGACTATACCATTTATAACCACCCTCTGCTTTCTATCACTAAGCCAGTTACTAACCCATTTACACACATTTTCCCCCAGACCAAGCATTCTCATTTTGTGTACCAACCTCTTGTGCGGCACGGTATCAAACGCTTTGGAAAAATCGAGATATACCACATCCAATGACTCACCGTGGTCCAGCCTATAGCTTACCTCTTCATAAAAACTGATTAGATTGGTTTGACAGGAGCGATTTCCCATAAACCCATGCTGATATGGAGTTAAACAGTTATTCTCATTGAGATAATCCAGAATAACATCCCTCAGAAACCCTTCAAATATTTTACCAACAATAGAGGTTAGACTTACTGGCCTATAATTTCCAGGTTCACTTTTAGAGCCCTTTTTGAATATTGGCACATTTGCTATGCGCCAGTCCTGCGGAACAGACCCTGTCGCTATAGAGTCCCTAAAAATAAGAAATAATGGTTTATCTATTACATTACTTAGTTCTCTTAGTACTCGTGGGTGTATGCCATCCGGACCCGGAGATTTATCTATTTTAATCTTATTTAGCCGGTTTCGCACCTCTTCTTGGGTTAGATTGGTGACCCTTAATATAGGGTTTTCATTGTTTCTTGGGATTTCACCTAGCATTTCATTTTCCACCGTGAATACCGTGGAGAAGAAGGTGTTTAATATGTTAGCTTTTTCCTCGTCATCTACAACCATTCTTTCCTCACTATTTTTTAAGGGGCCTACATTTTCAGTTTTTATTCTTTTACTATTGATATAGTTGAAGAACAGTTTGGGATTAGTTTTACTCTCCTTAGCAATGTGCTTCTCTGTTTCCTTTTTGGCAGTTTTAATTAGCTTTTTAGATAAAGTATTTTTCTCCCTATAGTTTTTTAGAGCTTCAATGGTGCCATCCTGCTTTAGTAGTGCAAATGCTTTCTTTTTACTGTTAATTGCCTTACTTCTTTGTTTAGCCACATTGGGTTTTTTCCTATTTCTAGTCCTTTTATTCCCACAAGGTATAAACCGCTTACACTGCCTATTTAGGATGTTCTTAAACATTTCCCATTTATTATCTGTATTCTTATTTCTGAGGATATTGTCCCAGTCTACCAGATTAAGGGCATCTTTAAGCTGGTCAAACTTTGCCTTCCTAAAGTTCAGTGTTTTTGTGACTCCCTGACAAGTCCCCCTAGTGAAAGACAGGTGAAACTGCACAATATTGTGGTCGCTATTTCCTAGATGCCCGACCACCTGCAGATTTGTTATTCTGTCAGGTCTATTAGATAGTATTAGGTCTAAAAGTGCTGCTCCTCTGGTTGGATTCTGCACCAATTGTGAAAGATAATTTTTCTTGGTTATTAGCAGAAACCTGTTGCCTTTATGGGATTCACAGGTTTCTGTTTCCCAGTTAATATCCGGGTAGTTAAAGTCCCCCATAACCAGGACCTCATTATGGGTTGCAGCTTCATCTATCTGCTTTAGAAGTAGACTTTCCATGGTTTCTGTTATATTTGGGGGTTTGTAACAGACCCCAATGAGAATTTTGTTACCATTTTTCCCTCCATGAATTTCGACCCATATGGACTCGACATCCTCATTCCCTTCGCTAATATCCTCCCTTAAAGTGGACTTTAGACAAGACTTTACATAGAGACAAACCCCTCCTCCTCTCCGATTTTTACGATCCTTTCTAAACAGACTGTAACCCTGTAAGTTAACTGCCCAGTCATAGCTTTCATCTAACCATGTCTCGGTTATTCCCACTATGTCAAAGTTACCTGTAGAGATTTCTGCTTCTAGTTCTTCCATCTTGTTTGTCAGGCTTCTGGCGTTTGCGAGCATGCAGTTTAGAGCAGAGGTCCCCAACTCCAGTCCTCAAGGCCCACCAACAGGTCATGTTTTCAGGATTTCCTTTGCATTGCACAGGTGATGCAATTATTACCTGGGCAAGACTAAGGAAATCCTGAAAACATGACATGTTGGTGGGCCTTGAGGACTGGAGTTGGGGACCCCTGGTTTAGAGGATTTTGTTTTGTTCCAATCTCCTCGCTGTGGATTGTTTTAGAAATGTTCTTACCTCCCTTCTGAGTATGTTTTCCTGGGTCTTCTTTGTTCGAGTCTAATGTTTTTCTTCCCGTCCCCTCTTCTTCTAGTTTAACGCCCTCCTGATGAGTGTAGCGAGTCTTCTGGCGAATGTGTGTTTCCCAGGTTTGTTGAGGTGTAGTCCGTCTCTGGCGAGGAGTCCATCGTACAAGTAATTCACACCGTGGTCCAGGAATCCGAATCCTTGTTGTCTGCACCATCGTCTTAGCCAGTTGTTTGCATCAAGGATCCTGTTCCATCTCCTGGTGCCATGCCCGTCTACTGGAAGGATAGAAGAAAAAACTACCTGTGCATCCAGTTCCTTTACCTTCTTCCCCAACTCTTCAAAGTCTTTGCAGATTGTCGGTAGGTCCTTCCTTGCCGTGTTTAAATCACCCCCCTCTCGACCCATTCAAAATAAAACAAAAAGAAAAATCAAATCTACACATATTTGTTATCGTCGAGTTCAGGATCGCCCGATCAATAAAAAAAAAATTAAAAAAAGGATTAACTTGATTGCTAAATGGCGTAGCAAGAAAAAAGTCAAAACACCAGAATTACTTTTATTGTCGCCACAACATTGTATTAAAATGCAATAATGGGCGATCAAACGAACGTATTTGCACCAAAATTGTATCATGGTATCAAACGTCATCTCGGCACGCAAAAAATAAGGCTAGGTTCACATGGTGTTAACAGCAGCTCATTCAACACATACATTAACGAGCTGCTGTTAATGCAAGTGCAGTATGGCAGCGCGCTAGCGCAGATAGACCATCAGCTAGCTCTATCTGCGCTAGCAGTGACGGACCCAGAAACGCTGCAGCCCGCATCTCGGGGTCCGTCACTCAGTGACAGCACATCCCTAGCGCACACCCATTGTGGGCGTGTGCTAGTGATGCGTCCGACATTGGATTCAATGGCGGCGTTAATGGACTGCGTTACACCGCGTTATGCCGTGGTGTAACGTAGTCCGTCTAACAGACGGGTTCAACGCAATGTGAACCCAGCCTAAGCCCTCACCCAACCCCACATCACAAAAAATAAAGACGGGTAACGTAAAATTGCAGAATTTTTTTAAATTCTTTTAGCAAAGTTTGGAATTTTTTTTCACCACTTAGATAAAAAAGAACCTAGATATGTTTGGTGTCTATGAACCCGTAATGACCTGGAGAATCATAATCGCATGTCAGTTTTAGCATTTAGTGAAACTCGCAAAAAAGCCAAACAAACAGTGTGTGATTGCACTTTTTTTTTGCAATTTCACCGCACTTGGATTTTTTTTTCCTGTTTGCTAGCACACGACATGGTAAAATCAATGGTGTCGTTCAAAAGTACAACTCGTCTTGCAAAAAATAAGCCCTTACATGGCCATTTCGACGGAAAAATAAAGTTATGGTTCTGGGAAGGAGGGGAGCAAAAATGAAAACGCAAAACCAAAAAAAGCTACAGGGTTAAGGGGTTTAAATAGGTGATCAAAGGTATGGGTGGAGAAAAAAGGGCACAGAATTTCAGGAAAAAAACATCTCGCCAACCATTAGAGGGAACCTGCCCCCCCCAGGCGTTTGTAACTTAGGCTACGTTCACATTAGCGTTGTGCGGGGTAGCATGGGCGACGCAATGCACAACGCATGCAAAAACGCATGCACAACGCAGCTTTTTGTGACGCATGTGTTCATTTTTGCATGATTTTTGGCGCAGAAAAAACTGCATCATGTAGCGTCCTCTGCGCCCTGACAGTTGCGCCAAAATGATGCATGTGTCACAAAACGCAAGACAACGCATTTCCATGCGCCCCCCATGTTAAATATAGGGGCGCATGACGCATTCGTCGCCGCGGCTGCGCCCGACGCTGCCCCGCACAACGCTAAAGTGAACGTAGCCTAAAAGAGCCACCTTGTGCTGCACTAATGCTGCATTCTGACAAGGTGGCTCTTTTAGTTCTTGGCACTGCTGCAATAATAGTTTTTGAAATTTGTCCCTCATACCTCGAAATCGCCACGGGGCAGGTCTTTCCCCCCTAATCCAGACGCCTCACAGCCGTCACTCATGGCCTCTGCGCGCCGCCTCTTCTTCCTTCATTATCGTCCCCGGCGCTGTTATTTTTTTTTTCGGGCATGCGCAGTTGCGCTGCCCTTCGAACTTACAGCGCAGGCGCCGAGGACGATAATGAAGGAAGAGGAGGTGGCGACCAGAGGCCATGAGTGACAGCTGTGAGGCATCTAAATTAGAGGGGAAAGACCTGCCCCAGTGGCGATTTCAAGGTATGAGGGTCAAATTTCAAAAACGATTTCAGCAGTGCCAGGGACCCGAACTAAAAGAGCCACCTTGTCAGAATGCAGCATTAGTGCAGCACAAGGTGGCTCTTTTAGTTACAAACGCCTGGGGGGTGACAGGTTCCCTTTAACCCTGCTGTTCTGTTGGTCAAAAATGACCGACTTTGAACTTCAATATTCTTTAAAATATTCAAGATGCGGCTCTGAAACCCGTGGCCGACCGACCCATCCTCATTTAAGTCAATCAACCACAAGTTTCAGAACCGCATCTTGAACACCCCAAAAAATACCAAAGTTCAAAATAGGTCTCCCCAGACCAAACAGAACAGCAGGGTTAAGCATTGGGGTGAATCAATGTGTTGTAGCCAATAGCACTGGGAAAATTTCACAGGTAGAGGGAAAAATGGATTCAGTGACATTTCAACAAATTCTTGATGGAAACATAACACCATCTGTAAAAAAGCTGAAGAGAGGATGGCTTCTACAAAAGGATAAAGACCCTAAACATGTCAAAATCCAAAATAGACTACCTTAAAAGTCACAAGCTGAAGTTTTACAATGGCCCTCACAGACCCCTGATGTGAACATCATTGAAAATCTGTGGCTAGACCAGTGCATGTAAGATGACCCAAGAATCTCCTAGAACTGGAAGAATTTTCGAAAGATCCCTCAAACAAGAATTGAAAGAGTCTTGGCTGGCTACAAAGCGTTGACAAGCTGTGATACTTGCAAAACGGGGTACTACTAGGTACTAACCTTGCAGGGTGCCAAAACTTTTGCATCGACCATTTTCCATTTTTTAAAATGTAAAAGATGGAAAAAATAATATATATTTGCCTAAAATACAAAGGAAATGTGTGATCTTTAACTTTAGCCCTTTTAGAGAAAATTTCATTTTCAAGTCGCTCAAATGTTCACAACAGTAGTAATTTTGACCAGGGGTCCACAAACTTTTACATGCTACACTATAATATATACACGTGGTCAAAATTATTGGTACCCCTTGTTTAATGACAGAAAAACCCACAATTGTCACAGAAACAGCTTGAATTTGACAAAAGGAATAAAAAAAAAATGAACAAATGAAGTCAGACATTGCTTTCAACCATGCTTCCACAAAAAAAATAAATAAATAAAACTCATGAAATAGGCCTGGACAGAAATGATGGTACCCTTAACTTAATATTTTGTTGCACAACCTTTTGAGGCAATCACTGCAATCAAACGATTCCTGTAACTGTTAATGAGACTTCTGTACCTCTCGACAGGTATTTTGGCCCACTCCTTAAAGGGAACCTGTCACCCCGAAAATCGCGGGTGAGGTAAGCCCACCGGCATCAGGGGCTTATGTACAGCATTCTGTAATGCTGTAGATAAGCCCCCGATGTTACCTGAAAGAGGAGAAAAAGACGTTATATTATACTCACCCAGGGGCGGTCCCGCTGCTGGTCAGGTCGGATGGGCGTCTCCGGTCCGCTGCGGCGCCTCCCATCTTCATTACAAGACGTCCTCTTCTGATCTTCAGCCACGGCTCCGGCGCAGGCGTACTTTGCTCTGCCCTCTTGAGGGCAGAGGACAGTACTGCAGTGCGCAGGCGCCGGAAAGGTCAGAGGCCCGGCGCCTGCGCACTGCAGTACTTTGTCTGCCCTCAACAGGGCAAAGTACGCCTGCGCCGGAGCCGTGGCTGAAGATCAGAAGAGGACGTCTTGTAATGAAGATGGGAGGCGCCGCAGCGGACCGGAGACGCCCATCCGACCTGGCCAGAAGCGGGACCGCCCCTGGGTGAGTATAATATAACGTCTTTTTCTCCTCTTTCAGGTAACATCGGGGGCTTATCTACAGCATTACAGAATGCTGTACATAAGCCCCTGATGCCGGTGGGCTTACCTCACCCGCGATTTTCGGGGTGACAGGTTCCCTTTAAGAGCAAACTACTCCAGTTGTCTCGTGTTTGAAGGTTGCCTTTTCCAGACGGCATGTTTCAGCTCTTTCCAAAGATGCTCAATAGAATTTAGGTCAGGCTCATAGGCCACTTCAAAATAGTCCAATGTTTTCCTCTTAGCCATTCTTGGGTGTTTTTAGCTGTCTGTTTTGGGTCATTATCCTGTTGCAAGACCCATGACCTGCGACTGAGACCAAGCTTTCTGACACTGGGCAGCACATTTCTCTCTAGAATCCCTCAATAGTCTTGAGATTTCATTGTACCCTGCACAAATTCTAGACACCCTGTGCCAGATGCAGCAAAGCAGCCACAGAACATAACAGAGCCTCCTCCATGTTTCACAGTAGGGACAGTGTTCTTGTCTTGATATGCTTCATTTTCCTGTCTGTGAACATAGAGTTCTTGTGCCTTGCCAAAAAGTTCAATTTTTGTCTAATCTGTTCATAGGACAATCTCCCAGAAGCTTTGTGGCTTGTTAACATGTAGTTTGGCAAATTCCAGTCTGGCTTTTTAATGATTTTTTTTCAACAATGGGGTCCTCCTTGGTAGTCTCCCATGAAGTCCACTTTGGCTCACACAACGACAGATGGTGCGGTCTGACACTAATGTTCCTTGAGCTTGAAGTTCACTTTTAATCTGTTTAAAAGTTGTTCTGGGCTTTTGTTACCATTGGTATTATCCGTCTCTTTGATTTGTCATCAATTTTCCTCCTGCGGCCATGTCCAGGGAGGTTGGCTACAGTCCCATGAATCTTACATTTCTGAGTAATATGTGCAACTGTAGTCACAGGAACATCAAGCTGATTGGACATGGACTTCTAACTTTTACCATTAACATATTAGTCTATAATTTTCTGTAGTATTTCAGTCTATTACACAATTCCTAAGCTTCATAGGCATACTAACATGGTTGACTTGGCAGCCATGACAACCCATTGGTACCCTGTGATGCCACCTGGGGGCCCATTGGGTGTCACAAGCTACCAGTATACAGTGCTTATCTTTATATTAAATAGTAAAAAAACTTACGGTATATTGTCCCAATATTATGATAATCCAGCATTTGTATTTGAACAGAACTGTAGTCTAACACAGAATTCCACAGCCCCAGAAAAAAACTCCTGAGATGACTTTCTTTAGATTCTCTACCCTCACAGGTAAACGCTCTATATTATTCTAGGACCATCCAATAAACCAGAATGATTGATATTACGGCACCAGTCAGGTCCCAAACAGTATTTTGCTAAAACGTTTTGGAATTTTAAAAACTCTAATGACTTTGTCTATATACTTTTCACCTAGCACACATCATTTTTTACATTCAGCAAACAGCATTGCCAGGAAGGTGCTTGACTTCTTACGATAGAAAGACGCCATGCAAAGCATACACTGTGATTGAGTAAATAGACGCAAGTTGTCAGTGTAATGCCCGTGAGCAAAGTCATGAGGACGACAGCTGAACACGGTTCTTACAGCGCCAGCTATCAGTTACCCTTCCAGGTCTATAGTTATTGTGATAAAAAAAAAATGCTTTGATGTAAACCAATGTGCCAATCATATACACACACATGCATAGCAACGATTCCAAGGTGATAAAAGTAAGGAATAGGCATCAAGAGATAGCGTTTGCCACTTTATGATCAGGTCACATTCTTCTTTTAAGAAACATAATATCTGCCAATGTCAAATTCACCTTTGGGTACGTTATGCCGTATAAAAAAATAGCAATTTTTTATTTCAACGCATCCAAGGAGAGACCCAAAATGGCCCAGGAACCACACAAAACTCATGGGACCTTTTCATTCAGCATCTATCTACGCCAACAGGTGTCCACCGATTCACTGAGGAATTCACTGAATGAAGCACACTGGCACCATGGCTGTTATTGTTCATATGGGCAACATTGCAATAACTTTGGTATGCATACCTCTATGGAAGTAGAAATATTTTACATACACTGTGCAGGTGACAGTTTTATGGGTCATTGATTTTATTTTACAATTTGGTCAAAAAACATTTTCCCAGACAACACTAAAAATTGTATTATACTATTTAGTGAACAATATGGTGTAAATCATCTGGGAAAAGGATTAAAAATGTATTTCCTACACTGGTCTGGTTATCCAAAGGTTGGTCTTGGGAGGTGTTGTCTCGTTTTAAGGGGCGGTGGCATATGCCTCTATATCACCGGTTGACTTTTGAATGGTAGCCACTGTCGCTATTTGGCCACGTTCACATGTTGAGTATTTGGTGAGCCAAACTTGGGTGGAAAAATCAGAGGAAAAGTGTAATAGAAACATGTCACCACTTCTGTATTTATCACCCACTCCTGGTTTTGGCTTACAAATACTGATGTAACATACTGACCACATGAAGACTGTGGCCTAACTGTTGTTCTTGAGAGGCAGTTAGGCTATGTGCCAACGAGCCGATCTCGCGTATGCTCGCTGTGTCCAAAGCGCTGCCGTCTATTGTACGCAGGTGAATCCGCATATGATCACTGAACCGTGGGGATTCACTGCGTCCAATACATTCTATGGGTGAGATATCTGTTGCGGAGACTCGCGTCTCTGCAAAATAAATGGACATGCTGCGGTCTGGAAAGACACGCCACATGTCCATCTCCGTGGGTGATCTGCAGGCATCTGTGGACGCATAGTGAACATGAAATCCCATCCACTATGCTGTAACAACTGGCTGCTGCACAAGTATGCATTGTCAAACCTGCAGCATTTACTGATCATGGGCACATAAAAAGGTCAATTTCCGTCCTATTGTCTTTCAGCTAAACTATTTCAATGGACTGTATGTAATCATTCCATCTCATTTGTTTTTCTTGAGTCAATGTACATGGTAATACTGTGTTTTTGCAGTGAATTAGTCCACAATCAATGTCACCACAATGTCTGAATGCAGCTTTTGTACAGACCAAGTTGAATTTAAGGAAAGGTTGTATGAGAAACTACCACTCAACTTGGTAGCAGCTTACTTAATGTAAATTTTCACACATATGGACATTTGCATATCTAAAGGAATGAAACCAGCTCCTCCAGACAACTGTCCCAATCACAACTAGTTTCACCTGTAGGCCAGACAGTATGCTAATCACACTCAGCTGCAATTCACAACCATATAAAGGACCAGTTACAATTTTCTCTAGAGGTACCGTCACACTAAGCAACGCTGCAGCGATACCGACAACAATGTCGATCGCTGCAGCGTCGCTGTTTGGTCACTGGAGAGCTGTCACAAAGACAGCTCTCCAGCGACCAACGATGCCGGTAACAGCGGAAGGTAAGTATGTAGTGGTTGTTTTTTTTTACTTTTACGCTGGTAACCAGGGTAAACATCGGGTTACTAAGCGCGGCCCTGCGCTTAGTAACCCGATGTTTACCCTGGTTACCAGTGAATACATCGCTGAATCGGCGTCACACACGCCGATTCAGCGATGTCTGCAGGGAGTCAGCGACGAAACAAAGTGCTGGACTTTCTGCAGCGACCAACGATGGCACAGCAGGATCCTGATCGCTGCTGCGTGTCAAACTGAACGATATCGCTAGCCAGGACGCTGCAACGTCACGGATCGCTAACGATATCGTTCAGTGTGAAGGTACCTTAAGGCTACTTTCACATTTCTGTCTTTCCTCTGCCGTCGCAATACGTCGATTTTTGAATTTTTGTCCGCCGGGCACTTGATCCTGCGAAATGTGACGGCCCGTCTTTTGGAAAAAACGTTCAAGGGAACATTTTTCTGTACGTTGGATCCCGTGTTTCTGACTGCGCATGCCCGGCAGGAAATCTCGCACTCACTCTCTTTCCTCCCCGGGATTACAGACAGAAATGTGAAAAGAAACTTCCGTCGGTACGTCGCGCCGACGCTTTGTGACGGGCGAGTACCGACGCAAATGTGAAGGTAGCCTAAGGAGCAGCCTATTAATTGGCAATTGCTGGGACAAAATGCTTCTATAATGTAAAATATGTTTGGATTAACGAGGGCAGTAGATTTTGCATGAGTAGTTTTGTCTGTCTTTAAATTACAATATCTATTTGCAAAATGTAAATGTTACTGATTGTTATGGTAAAAAAACAAACTAAAAAAAACCCCTTCCTTTGTGTTACTGCCTTTCATGACTTCATGCATTTTAATAAGGTCTAAGGCTGCTTTCACACATCAGTTTTTTGCCATCAGTCACAATCCGTCGAACGTTGAAAAAAAGAGATCTGTCGCAGATTGTGAAAAACTGATGCGACAGATCCATTTTTTCAATGGATCCGACTAGCTGATCCAGCTAATTTGATCTTTAAAAAAAAAAATGGATCCGGCACCATGGGTTCCATTCTAGCAAATGACGGACGGCAACGGATCCGTTGCTCTCAGTTTTTCAACGGACACCAAAAAGTTACTATGTCAGTTTTCTCCAGCCGCCAGAAAAACAATTTGACGGATCCGGCGAAAAACGGATAAAACGTGCGGCCATCTGTCGCCAATACAAGTCTAAAAAAACAGATCCGGCAGCAACTTTTGCTGGATCGGTTTTTTTTTTCTAAATTTGCCGGATTATGACTGATGGCAAAAAACTGATATATGAATGCAGCCTTAGGCTGGGTTCACACTGCGTTATAGGTGTCCGTTAGACGGACTACGTTACAACGCGGCATAACGCGGTGTAACGCAGTCCGCTAACACCACCATTAAGTCCTATGTCTGATGCATTGCTAGCGCACGCCCACAAAGTGCTTGCGCTAGCGATGTGTCGTCATTGAGTGACGGACCTTGGGATGCGGGCTGCAGCGTTTCCGGGTCCGTCACTGCTAGCGCAGATAGAGCATCTGCTAGCTCTATCTGCGCTAGCGATATGACAAGTCGGCACTTTCGATAACAGCAGCCTGCTAACGCATGTGTTGAACCGGCTGCTGTTAACGCAATGTGAACCCAGCCTAAGGGGTAAGGTTTCTCTTGTGCAGAGTGACATACTGGCTCTGGAATGCCAAGGTAAGGAGGCTTATTGGCAGTGCAAAGATCCTCTGGGAAATTTAATATGCAAATTGCCTTTTCAGAGAGGAAGAGGACTTGAACTCTATAGCGCCACTTGTTGGAAACAGCAATCTTACAAGTCACTGCTGCTTCTAAACTGTGGCGCTAAAGTCTTCTTCCTCGCTGAAGAGGCCATCTGCATATATGAATTTTACTACTGCTCCATAATTTGCATGTGATTGATATAATCATCAAACATACTGTAGTTATCAAGCCCATGTAAAACAGTCAAGTTGAAAATGTGTGCCGCCAATATTGACCAATTTCACATGTATTGTGTCAGGTCTGTAGCTGTGCATCCATGCTGGTGTTCAGTCCTCTGTGCAATACGTCAGCGGCAGGCAGGTTATGCACCGTCATCAGGGCATGTGATATGTACTAAGCGACACAGAAGTTAGGTGTGGCTTTGATAAAGTATGCGGAAAAACTCTAGAAACATGGAAAGTCTTATTTGTAGCGACCTTTGGATGGTGATCTAATAGTTTCCTGAAGTGCATACATTCCTAGAAGCAAGAATATCGGACTCTACGAGATTGAACTCAATTTCGTAAACAAGCAAAAAGGAAGAGAAACACGTAAGAAAAATGAGAGAAATTTTCCCAGATGGGGACAGTGATGACAATGTCTGTAAAGCGCTGCAGAATAGGTGAATGCTATAGAAACAAACAATAAAATGTAGCAAAGTGGCACCTTTTCAGCAATTATACTCTGCAATTTATAACTTTGCTTAGCATTACTCCTTTTAGTGGGCAGTTTAGTTTAGAAACTCATTTGAAGGTACTGTCTTGTAATTACAGGTGGGCTTAGACCAGGGGTGGGGAACCTCAGGCCCCAGGGTCATTTACGGCCCTCGATGACCTTTCATCAGGCCCTTGAGCAGATTCTCAGGGACCGAATTCTTGGGCAGGGAGTTGTATTTTGATTACAACCAGCTCATTAATTTCTTCTTGCTCTGTTAGCACACACATGTAGTGTTCACTACTGAACACTGAAGGGCATGCAATGAAAGATTACGTCCTGAAACCAGTGCCAGAGTCAGGATGTACTTTGTGGGTGTAGTACGGCCCCCGAAGGATGGTATAAATATCCAAATGGCCCATGGCAGAAAAAAAAGATTCCACACCCCTGGCTTAGACAATTTTTTCTAAATGTAAGCTCAGAAATATTAAATATGTAATATATATCAAAGAGTACATCCAAAACTACAGGTTATTCTCTGTCTGCAGAGGACAAACTTGCAGATTGCTGGGGTCAGTCTACTTGAACCCTAGAAACTGGGGCTTTGCAAAGCACATCCTGACTGGACTGCAGGTCCACCTTTGGCCTCAACTCCAATCACTGTCTATGGCAGAGGCATCAGATGGGGCATGGAATTTGATGCAGAGATCTAAAGGCTCTCATACACCTATTTGTGCCATAAAACAAAATCCTATTTTATGAAATTGTGGCATATTACTAAAACATGCCATCACTTTATGCAGTATTAGCCCTCTGTGTCTGTACTGCTACATACTGGTTCATGCAGCTTTACATGAACACCTGAGCCTTACACTATAGCTGGTCCGAATAACTAAAGCAATTGTTACCATCCACCTCTCGTGTCTCTCCTTTTCCTTATAGTCTGTAAGCTTGCGAGCAGGGCCCTCATTCCTCGTGGTATCTGTTTTGAACTGTATTTCTGTTATGCTGTAATGTCTATTGTCTGTACAAGTCCCCTCTATAATTTGTAAAGCGCTGCGGAATATGTTGGTGCTATATAAATAAAAATTATTATATTATATTATTATCACTTGTGATTGGTGGAGTTCCCTTTGCGAATCCCAGACACCCAGTTATGTAGGGAACTGCAACGAGTGAGAACAGCAAAACTGATGCATCTACCCAACATGTTAACTATGTGAAAATCAAAGGAGCAATTACTACATTGATAAAGTTCACACAGAGGCAAATTAAGGGTTGATAGTAATTATTACAAGGAGAGTATCCAGGAATAGAAAATGTGTCAGACAGTGAAGAAAACATACATAATGTAAATACTCACTAATAATAACCATTGGAACTATTTAACATATGATACACAAATCACAGAATATATTTAATAGAGTAAATACTGTAAATAAAGTTAATTTGTCTAAGATATACTCAGAATACAACACAAAAGGAATGCAGCTTCTCCAAGGGGAAAAAATCCATAGTAAAAAACAAAAATGAAGAAGAATGGATTAATCTAATGAGAAGGAGTGAATGGCCATATCTTCTCCAAGTATTGCAGCTAGCAATCTGGGCCTGCAACAAGCATTAATAGTGCACTTATAGTTGGCTCCATACTAAAAAGAGGAAAAAGAATCTTAAAGGTCCAGTTGAGAAACAACCTGGTCATATGTTGTGAAAGGCACATAACTGACTTAAGGCCATTAAGGTTTTATAGAAAACATCCCCGTAACCCTGACATATCCTCATCTTTATAAGACAGGCACATAAGTTGGTTCTTCAAAGTCCAAGAAAATGATGGAGCAGAAGAGCTGTTCCATCGTTAATGGAGCCCTAATGGGTCGCTGCCTTTCAGTAAATGATTGCGCCTGACTGCAAGTTGTTAAAAAGAAACAAACCCTGCTTTACTCCCCTTCCCCGGGTCCACCAGTGAGTCTATACCGCTGCTCCCAGTGTCTGGCATCGGCTGTGGCGCTGCAGTCACATCGACAGCCAATCGGTACACTCAGCACTTTTGAAAGGAACGTTCAGTCTATATTGGCAGCTGCTGATCTTACTAATTGACGTGACATCAGTGCCACAGGAAATGCCCGAAACCAGGAGCATGGACGTAGACTTACCAGTGGACCTGCAGAAGGCGAGTATAATAACCTGCAGCCGAGGGGATTCATTTACTAATAGAGAACAATCCCTCTGAGGGTTAACCCAATACAAATTATAATGTAGAGGTGGGTTTATTAGTGTTTTGCCAAGTACACTGTCTTCTCAGTTAAAGGGAACCTGTCACCCCCAAAATCGAAGATGAGCTAAGCCCACCGGAATCAGGGGCTTATCGACAGCATTCTGTAATGCTGTAGATAAGCCCCCGATGTATCCTGAAAGAGGAGAAAAAGAGGTTAGATTATACTCACCCAGGGGCGGTCCCAGTCCGATGGGCGTCGTGGTCCGATCCAGGGCCTCCCATGTTCTTACGATGACATCCTATTTTTGTCTTCACGCTCCGGCGCAGGCGTACTTTGTCCTGTTGAGGGCAGAGTAAAGTACTGCAGTGCGCAGGGCCGGTAAAGGTCAGAGAGGCCCGGCGCCCGCGAACTGCAGTACTTTACTCTGCCCTGAACAGGGCAGACAAAGTGTGCCGGAGCCGCAGCCTGAAGACTAGAAGAGGACGTCATCGTAAGAAGATGGGAGGCCCCGGACCGCGACACCCATCGGATCGGACCACCCGCGTGGGTATAATCTAACCTCTTTTTCTGATCTTTCAGGATAAATCGGGGGCTTATCTACAGCATTACAGAATGCTGTAGATAAGCCCCTGATGCTGGTGGGCTTAGCTCATCTTCCATTTTGGAGGTGACCGGTTCCCTTTAATAGCACTTTCTGTAGCAATCTCACACATCGTAACAACATTCTAGGACAAATATTATGCACTTTTCCCTTGTGTAACCATACATAGGTTGACTTTCATTTCATAACATATTGATATTTAGAATAACATTTAGAAAACAGAAAATTCAGTCTTGCCCGGGATATTAGGCGATGCGCCACCCTCAGGAAACATCACAAGTCACCATTTACAAACATCTGTGGCTCTGATCTTTAGGTCATGGCTCATACAGGCAATTTTCTCATACATGAGGCAGTACTAAGGTGGAAGCACTAGTCAACCAAGACTACTGCTGGGGACAGAGGGCCTGTGATGTGCCTATTGAGCCCTTGGAAAACTAGAAGCAGGAATTACGTATGTGGATCCCTTGGTTAAATCTTACCCCAATAAATAGCCGCAGCCCCATTAACATTAAATGAATAGTAAGGGAAGTTGTGACGACCATGTCCCAATGATTTTCCAGGGCTGTACCATGATCAGGCAAGAATTAAAAGGCAACTATGAACATTTGGAGTGCTCAGCATCACACAAGCATATACCTTCATGTGATGAACAAGGTAAGGTGCTAAGGGGATTCCCATGATGAAAAATGCCCTTTTTCCTAGAAACTGCATCATTCTCGTTCATGGGCTGTGTCTTGTAATTGTGTGTTCTCTCTATTCAAGTTAATGGGGCTAAGCTGCAATACCAGACAGCCCACGTACACCCCCTGAAAATGCTCAAGCAGTGTGTACACAGAAGAATCATTAACTTATTAAATAATATTAAAAAATATCCGTATCTGGCCGTAACATTAAGGGTTTGTATGAGATTTAAAGATACAAAAACCCACGGGGGAATGCAGCATGATCCATTTATGGAAAGCTACAATACCATACACCATCTATAACAGTTGCACTGTTTATAGGAGAAGAAAAAAATCTACAGCGCCTTTAAAAGCGCCAAATCAGCCCTGACATTATCTGAGACAGCCAATGTCATAACTGCAAGATACCTCTTCACTTCACTGGCGATAGGAGAAATCTAGACCCGTCTCGCAGACTGCACTGACATGTGAGTGTCAGCACACCCTAGAGGATGGAGTCGGCAGCACATGCACGTGACGGCATTTTCTAGCTCCCAGATCTGCAGTGTCCAGCAACAGAAGGAGCATTTGATTTTAGATTCAGATTTTTAACAGGCTGCAACTATTGTATTTTGTATGTAGGTCATGACTGCCCAGTTTAAAGTGAATGAATCTATAACCAGGTTTTTGCTATCTAATTTGAAAGCAGCATAATGTAGGGGCAGAGATCCCAATTCCACATACTGTGGAATATGTAGTCCTCCATATTCATGAGCTCTGTATAACCCCACCTCACCACTGACTGGCAGCTTTTTGCCTATGCACAGTGTACACAGAAAAACTGTCAGTGGGGTTATACAAAGCTCAGCATTCAGAGCACTGCTAAATCTGCAGAAGAGAAAAGTATTATTTTATCAAAACTGCAGCAAGCAGCCCAGAAAGTGATACCTCCCTGGAATCAGGTTCTCTGTCCCTATATCATGCTGCTCTCTGGTAGGATAGCAAAATTATATTTTTTATTGTATGAGTCATTAAAGACCTATAACAGAAATACAATATGGAAAGAATGCACACAATCATTTCCTCACAGAAAGGGAATGAATACACGATCTTCTGCAGAGCCGGTAACATAGCAAGGAGGGAAAGAGAAGGTCGATATGTCAGCTACAGAAGGCGTCAGACATGCGCAGGTGATTATCCTTCTCAGCACAATACACCCCATACAGATTTGGAGATGAACGTAATCTGTTGGTCAAGTGGTTTTCATTTATGTCATTCTATATAAATACTATTAAGAGAATAATCTAAGCACCCTGAACGGTTATGCTCTATACAGACATTACATAGGTTAGAAAGGTTCACTTTGTAATATCGCAGTAATTCTCTTTAAAAACAACTTTCACATTAAAGAGACTTCTCAAAACGATTAATAGGTGTAAATATAAAAATCAGCGGAGATCAATACACATAATGAAGAACACTCCGTAGAAGTGATAGTCATCCCCCAGTCAGGCACTACCTGTGCGTCCTCTCTCGCCAATGCTCAGGTTGCAGATACAAGTCTCAATTGGTTAAAATAATGAGACTTGTGTATAAATTTACATTATCTTTATACACTAATTTTTCCATAAACCATGATTTTTTTTCCTTAGGTGACAAAAGGTTTAAGTTCGAATTGCAAAAAAATCCCATTAGAAAATGTATGCTGCAGTCCCATGTAAATGTTGATATTTAGCATTTCCGTGGGAATGCACATGCAGAAAAAAAAAATATCTGTATCTAGCAGTGCAAAAATACATTTCTATTTTACCCTAGAAGAGCCTTCCGTCCCCGTCCAGAAAGATACACAAGTTACAGAATAGACATTTCCATACAGTCTTGTTTCACCATTAACAATCTGACAAAGTATTTAAAAAGGACATTGGTCTGTGTATAGAAATCAATAAGAGAATTGCTTAATCCCATCAAATTAAATGCATTGGTCCTGATGGGAGATTGCCTTTTTAAATTACTGCTCCTCGAGCCAGGATGGGGCGTCCACTCCTGGGGTTTTCAATTTAACGTGGAATTGCTTCAAAGTTTGTTCAAGCTGCTTCTGGTTTCCGGCAAAGTAGGCAGCAATTGCATTGTGGAACAAGACAAGCTGGTTGTGAAGAACTTTCACCTAGACAAAACGAAGAAAAATTAATGAATTGGTATAATGATGAAAATCACTCCTGTCATTTTTTAAAAATAAAAAAGATAACCCGATCTGTCAGAAATGACGCAACAAACTATTACAGAAAGTCATAGAATTTCTATACTGTTAATATTAAAAACTGTTTCAACAGTTTAGATTTTTTTCTATTTTTCAGATTATGGAGAAAATTACCATATATGCTTGTGTATAAGCCGACCAGACTAAGCAGAGGCAACTAATTTTGCCTTGAAAAACTGGGAAAACTTATTGAATCAAGTATAAACCAGGTATGAATTGTCCCCTAATCCCCATCCTTGTCTGCATGGCTCCTTATTCCCATCCTTTTCTTCATGGTTTCTCACCCTATCATTCCACGTGTGGCCCATGATAAAAGTATAAAAAAAAAAAATCCTACTTAACTTCCCTACATACCCTCACAGCATCTCATTCCGGTGCCAGCAGCTCTTCTGGCCGAGCGATCACGTGTCCCCGCTCATTAAGGTAATGAATATTCACCTCTCTTCACGCTATGGGAGTGGAGAGAGGTGAATATTCATTACCTTAATGAGCGGGCAACCATGATAGCCCAGCGGATGCTGGAAGCCGGCGGCTGCAACGGAGCGTGCTATAAGAGAAATTAATATTCATTGCCAGTGCAGGCTTTAGCCGCCGGCTCCAGCCTCCTGTGACCCGCTCCTCTGCCTGCCCCAAAGTCTTCTGGGGCAATGACTCGTGTATAAGCTGAGGGGGGCATTTTCAGCACACACAAAAAATGTGCTGAACAACTCGGCTTATACACGAGTATATACGGTAATATGCTACATTACTGCAGTATGCCCTCCTACCCCAATATTGGGCTGCACCTAGGATCTGCTGGTCACACGTCTGGGAGGGCCATATTATAAGTAATTTCACCCATCTTGGTGGTAATCCCCATACCCCAAAGGACTTTGCATTTCTTAGGTGACTTTTCTTTTTAATGTAGTGGGCAGTTGAATGGAAATAATCGAAATTGTACTTGAGTTTGTGCAATGACAAGATAAAGGTTTTTTTTTTTTTTTTTTAAGAAAGTCTACAAAAAAAGGCTGCAATTCCTATAAATAACTATGGCTGGAATCACACATGCAGTTTCCAATGCAGGTTTTTATTAAAAAAAAAACAAAAACTCAGCTCTAGAAGGAAGGAGAGTTTTCTTTTTATTTCCCGTTCCTTTTAAATAAATATCTGGATTTAGCTATAAAAACTCAAAACTAACAGATTCAGCTCATTGACAGATGTCCTGACATTTTCCATTAGAATTTGCTGACAAAACAATACAGAATTCATTGATATATCAATAAAGGGAGTGCGTTCTAAAGTAAAACAATGTTTCCACTACCTTGTTTTACAAATGGTATGAGTTATTAAAGGGAATCTGTCACCCCAAAAATCATATATGAGGATCCCGGTCCTGCTATGTGTGGCTCCCCGTTGTATGTATGGCTCAGCGTCCTCCCCCTTGTATGCATGGCTCCCCCATACTCCCCCTTGTATGCATGGCTTGGCTCCCCTGCCTTCCCCCGTCATACTCACCCCCTCCTGGTGCGGTCTCTGCACTTCCCTGCTTCTCCATTGTCCCGGGGCCAGCAGCTTCTTCCTGTGCAGAGCGGTCACATGGTACCGCTCATTTAGGAAATGAATATGCACTCCACGCCTATGGAAGTAGAGACGCGTACATATTCATTACCTTAATGAGCGGTATCAAGTGACCGCTCTGCACAAGAAGAAGCTGCTGGCGCCCGAACAACGGAGATGTAGGGATGGAGATCCAGCGGCGGAGGGTATTGATGTCTGACTCGTGTATAAGCCGAGGGGGGCGTTTTCAGCACAAAAAAAATGTGCTGAAAATCTTGATTTATACCCGAGTATATACGGCACTTAAACCAAATGCTCAATTTTAATCTAATCTATCCACAAAGCAAACTGCACATAGGAGGCAATGTTCTGCAAACAGTGACTTCCTACTTGCAGTCCTGCCATGGACACCATATTGCTCAGTGTCCTCCTGACGTGTGACTTATTAACATTAGCTAATGTGAGTCCTTTAATTTCTTAGGGTTACCTTGGGCTATCTGACCTCATGGACTATAACATGCTTTGCTCTTGGAGTGATCTTGGTTGGTCACCCACTCCTGGCAAGGATAGTAAGGGTCTAGAATTTCCTCCATTTTTCTGACTGCGGATTGGTTGAGTCTAAAGTCTTTAGAGATGTTTTTGTAAACTTTTTCCAGCCTGATGAGCAACAACTCTTCTTCGGATGTCCCCAAATCTCCTTTTATCGTTTGTGCCATGATACACTTCCACAAGCATATATAACCATAATCCTCAAGGGAGTATACCGAGCAGAGGATAAGAAGTGAAATGAACAGTAAGTAAGGTTTAAAAATTACCATTTATTAATACACGTTAAAAGGCAAAAAGAAGGGGAAAGGGAAGGGGGAGGGGAACTGGACCAAGGGAATATAAAAAAAGACAAAAAATGGGACTTCCAAGTGGTAAAGAGGGAGAGGGAAGCCAGCAGAATTAGATCTATATGTAGAATAATACATGCACCATATATGAAATATTCCGCCCCCGGAAGAAGCATCTTTGCGAAACGGCGCTCGTCGGGCGTCGGGAGAGCGCAGCCACAGTCATACGCCTTTACATGCCTGCCTGATTTTCCGTACTTATCTCCTCCACGAACACATCACAGGTAATAAACACCGCCTCACCTAGGGGGTTTTTTTGAGCCACATTATTAGGCTAGTACATAGGGGCTTGTTCCCAATCGGCCTTAGGAGTAGCTGTTCTATATTTTCAGCCTCTATGGTTTTTGGTATTTGGGGACATACCCTACCCTTTGCTCTATTTTTGGCTTCCCCCTCCTCCCATATGTATCACTATTGTGGCAATATGTGTAGGTGGTAGTTTATGCCCGCTTTTTATATATATATGGTCTAAAGAAACAGACTCTGGTAGTCACACTTGTGCTATATAGACCTTCTATGTCCTATGTAGGAGGGGATATTTCAGCATATGGTGCATGTATTATTCTACATATAGATCTAATTCTGCTGGCTTCCCTCTCCCTCTTTACCACTTGGAAGTCCCATTTTTTGTCTTTTTTTATATTCCCTTGGTCCAGTTCCCCTCCCCCTTCCCTTTCCCCTTCTTTTTGCCTTTTAACGTGTATTAATAAATGGTAATTTTTAAACCTTACTTACTGTTCATTTCACTTCTTATCCTCTGCTCGGTATACTCCCTTGAGGATTATGGTTATATACACTTGTTGGAGTGACGTATGAGCCACCTATTATTAGGACTATGATAATAATACTTCCACAAGCATGTATTATGAAGATAAGACTGATCTATATTGTAGCTCTGTTCTTCACATAAAACAGGTCACCCACTCACACCCGACCCGATTCTAATTTTAACTTTCAATTATCTGGTAATCGTAAAGGTTCACAAACTTTTGCCACTCACAAACCATTGATATTGGATCAATTTCCTCAATAAACACCGCCTCCCCCCAGAAAGTAACATTTTTCACTCATTTGTGACATTTGGTTCTCTGTCTACTTTCAGGATTTGTGTGAAAATATGAAATTTGGAAAATACTAAAGGGTTCACAAACTTTCATGCGCCACTGTATTAGCTACATACACAAATACACAACTGTAATGACCTTGATTATGTGTTCAATAGATTATTTGGCACAAACTATGAATAGTATATACAGTTAGGGCCAGAAATATTTGGACAGTGACACAAGTTTTGTTATTTTAGCTGTTTACAAAAACATGTTCAGAAATACAATTATATATATATAATATGGGCTGAAAGTGCACACTCCCAGCTGCAATATGATAGTTTCCACATCCAAATCGGAGAAAGGGTTTAGGAATCATAGCTCTGTAATGCATAGCGTCCTCTTTTTCAAGGGACCAAAAGTAATTGGACAATGGACTCTAAGGGCTGCAATTAACTCTGAAGGCGTCTCCCTCGTTAACCTGTAATCAATGAAGTAGTTAAAAGGTCAGGGGTGGATTCCAGGTGTGTGGTTTTGCATTTGGAAGCTGTTGCTGTGAGCAGACAACATGCGGTCAAAGGAACTCTCAATTGAGGTGAAGCAGAACATCCTGAGGCTGAAAAAAAAGAAAAAATCCATCAGAGAGATAGCAGACATGCTTGGAGTAGCAAAATCAACAGTTGGGTACATTTTGAGAAAAAAGGAATTGACTGGTGAGCTTGGGAACTCAAAAAGGCCTGGGCGTCCACGGATGACAACAGTGGTGGATGATCGCCGCATACTTAATTTGGTGAAGAAGAACCCGTTCACAACATCAACTGAAGTCCAGAACACTCTCAGTGAAGTAGGTGTATCTGTCTCTAAGTCAACAGTAAAGAGAAGACTCCATGACAGTAAATACAAAGGGTTCACATCTAGATGCAAACCATTCATCAATACCAAAAATAGACAGGCCAGAGTTAAATTTGCAGAAAAACACCTCAAGAAGCCAGCTCAGTTCTGGAAAAGTATTCTATGGACAGATGAGACAAAGATCAACCTGTACCAGAATGATGGGAAGAAAAAAGTTTGGAGAAGAAAGGGAACGGCACATGATCCAAGGCACACCACATCCTCTGTAAAACATGGTGGAGGCAACGTGATGGCATGGGCATGCATGGCTTTCAATGGCACTGGGTCACTTGTGTTTATTGATGACATAAGAGCAGACAAGAGTAGCCGGATGAATTTTGAAGTGTACCGGGATATACTTTCAGCCCAGATTCAGCCAAATGCTGCAAAGTTGATTGGACGGCGCTTCATAGTACAGATGGACAATGACCCCAAGCATACATCCAAAGCTACCCAGGAGTTCAAGAGTGCCAAAAAGTGGAACATTCTGCAATGGCCAAGTCAATCTCCAGATCTAAACCCAATTGAGCATGCATTTCACTTGCTCAAATCCAGACTTAAGACGGAAAGACCCACAAACAAGCAAGACCTGAAGGCTGCGGCTGTAAAGGCCTGGCAAAGCATTAAGAAGGAGGAAACCCAGCGTTTGGTGATGTCCATGGGTTCCAGACTTAAGGCAGTGATTGCCTCCAAAGGATTTGCAACAAAATATTGAAAATAAAAATATTTTGTTTGGGTTATGTTTATTTGTCCAATTACTTTTGACCTCCTAAAATGTGGAGTGTTTGTAAAGAAATGTGTACAATTCCTACATTTTCTATCAGATATTTTTGTTCAACCCTTCAAATTAAACGTTACAATCTGCACTTGAATTCTGTTGTAGAGGTTTCATTTCAAATCCAATGTGGTGGCATGCAGAGCCCAACTCGCGAAAATTGTGTCACTGTCCAAATATTTCTGGCCCTAACTGTATGTATATATACATTATAGGAAGTCTTATGTACCCCAAAGGAG
Source organism: Ranitomeya imitator (assembly GCF_032444005.1). NCBI lineage: Eukaryota > Metazoa > Chordata > Amphibia > Anura > Dendrobatidae > Ranitomeya > Ranitomeya imitator. The sequence continues at coordinate 1,044,428,383 of NC_091282.1, read as the reverse complement.
TGGTTTAAAAAAAATAAATTTGTCCCTCATAAAACTCATGCAGTCACGTCATTGAAAAGCGAAGAGGTAAAAATGATGTGGTCGTGTTCTCGCCTTCAGCCCTTTTGGGTGAAAGTGCTCAATCTGATTCAGGAAGTGATGGGGTAAATATTGTGCGTACTCCGCTGACTCCTGGGATGTGTGGATGATATTGCTACGGATGAATGTGGGAAACTGGCTATTGCAAGATTACTGTATGCAGCTAGGAAGCTTATTGCGATGCATTGGTTAGATGACAAACCACCAGTCAAAAAAGAATTTGTGAACAAAATAAACATTGTCCTCATTGAAAGGAATATTTACATTGAGAGGTCATCATACAAAATTCGAAAATGTGTGGGGCGGATGGATGGATTATCCAGGTCTGACGTCTGCTGAGTTATTGCAGAGTAGACAGGGAGTCGTTTAATTGCTTCTGTAGGAACCTTGTACAGTTGAGCTTCTGTAAAGCTGGGTATAACTGTGGGAGGGAGAGGTTCTTGGATACGGGTGTTAGTTCTTGTTTAAGGAAAATGTATTAACTTGCATTTAATTTTTTGTACCCATCTGGTGTGTGTGTCAGACTGTTACATTCTGAATATATGCTGTAATAAAAATTACTTGATTAGAAAAGCGAAGAGGCAAAAACAAACAAAACCCAAAATTTGCCTGTTCATTAAGGACTTTTTAGGTCTGGTTATTAAGGGGTTCAAGACGTGTTACGATAACAAAAACAAGGTCATGAATAGATTATTACTAGATACATGACTTGCATCTGGGGCGTATTGGAGGTCCCTCAATTAACTATATTTCTTCTGATGCCCAAAAAAATAATAGTGGTTCCTTTACATGCTATTCTCTGAGGGCCTTTTTTCAACTTAGTCCATTGCTGAACATGCTTCATTTGGCAGACCCCATATCTCCATACCTTTTTACTTGCCATATACAGAGTTGCTTTATTAAACATCATGCACTACCTAAACTTTGCGGCTCCCCTTGACTGTACCCCCTTCAACCGGCTATACTTTATATAACCCATTGACTCCATACCACCAGGAACCTGCTGAGAGTTCTGCTAATCACCTCCAGGATTTCTAAAGTACCGTATCTTCAATGGAGGAGACTGCCAACACACAACCGTGAATGAAAGCCATTTCTTCTATACCATAGCAGCATGAGTGTATATGTTATTTATCATGTGGTAACAACCAGCCTAGTGTTAAGTAGCAATGAAAAAGTAGGACATAAAGACGGCAAACTAAATAAATTCACATCCGGCGTTCACAAGTGGATGAAAAGAAACCTTTACTTGAGGAACAAGGGGCCCTCTTAGCGTACAGTAGGATTAAAAGCTTCTTCTACGCAGAATAAATTGCAGTTCTTTGTCTCATTACAGATCTTGCTCAGGGGTCTAAATATAATTTGTAATAAGTTTATATAATCAGCATTTAGCAAATAGTGAAGACAAACAACACTTTCCCAGAATTTAATTAGACTGCTCAAGGCAACCATATTTAACTGCTAAGCTGCTCAGAAAGTTCACTGCGGCCCCAAACAGCAAAGTCCCTCTAAAGTAATAGCCATCAAGCAGCAGAAGAATGCTTTGTTCTGTCCCAATATGTGCCCAGTCCTTTGTGAGACCCCAGCAGCATGATGTCACCCCCTCACCACCAGCTACTTAAAAGGTTTCTTCCTTGATAAGCTGGCAATGAGAGGAAAGAATGAAAACATTTTGTCCTGAAGAAAACAAACCCAGATAAAATTCTTTACCGTACATTATTTATAAAATACATGCTACATATCTTACATGAGTATATATCAAATACATTACAAAGAGTTAAAGCTGCGGGAAGAGATCTACTGAGAGCAATAAGGTGTTATGGATACAGTCACATGGCTCAGAGCTAGAAATCAACAGGAAAGAAACCATACTGACTGCTGCCCTACAAGACCAATAGCAGAATACAGGCGGACATTCATGAAGGCACTCTATATTACCCATGAGGATACTGTAAAGCAGGGACGGTCTGCGGATGGGCCAAGTGTAAGCGATCTAAGAACTAAATATGCAAATTGCCTCTTCAGAGAGGAAGAGGACTATAATGCCACCTACACACGTTGCGGAAAGTGGTGCGGATTTTTCCAGACTGATTTTGGTAAATCTGCAGGTAAACCGCACTGCGATTTACTGAATTTTTTTGAAGATTTTGTGCGGATTCCACCTGCGGTTTTATACCTGCGGATTCCTATCATGGAGCAGGTGTAAACCGCTGCAGAATCCGCACAAAAAATTGACATGCTGCGGGATAAACAACGCTACGTTTGCGCGCTGCCAATCCACTGTGGATCCACAGCAAAATATGCAATGTGTGCGCATACCCTAACTAATACCACGTACTGGAAGCAGCAATCCTAACAGTCAATATAGACCCTTTAACGCTAGGACTGCCGGACTGGTCACCCCCCCTAGAACTACCGAATAGAGTCATTTTGACTCCTGGCTTGTTTTCGTTTATTTTTAGAGTTTCTTGCTCCTGGTATTGTTGTAACTTTAATATATAGAATGTATAGAATGCAAAATAGCAAGAATATCATCAGGCTTTAGCACACTTCTTCTAGCCATATTAGCAGTTAGGCTATGTGCACACGATGCAGATTTACTACGGATCTGTAGCGTTTTTTTCTGCGCAGAAAACATTAACAGTACAATGTAAATCAATAGAAAAAAAATGCTGTGCTAATGGTGCGGAAAATTCCGCATGGAAAACACTGCGGATCAAAAGAAGTAGCATGTCACTTTTGTGTGGATCTGCAGCGTTTCTGCACCCATTCCATAATAGAAGTCCCAGGGGAAAAAAAACTCATGAAATCTGCACAAAATCCACAACAAAAACGCACAAAATCCGCATAAAAAAAAGCATCAAATCTGCACCTGCATTTTCTGCCAGGAGACGCAGATTTTGTGCAGAAAATTCTGCAACCCAATCCGCAACTTGTGCATTCTACAGAAATTATGTAGTCCACTCGAGAGTTCACTGGTTCACTGACGGATGTCCTGTATATGTCAAGTATACTTGCAAAAATGCTAATTATTCTAAGTCTAAAGGTACCGTCACATTTAGCGACGCTGCAGCGATCTAGACAACGATACCAATCGCTGCAGCGTCGCTGTGTGGTCGCTGGAGAGCTGTCACACAGACAGCTCTCCAGCGACCAACGATGCCGAAGTCCCTGGGTAACCAGGGTAAACATCGGGTTACTAAGCGCAGGGCCGCATTTAGTAACCCGATGTTTACCCTGGTTACCAGTGTAAATGTAAAAAAACCCAAACACTACATACTTACATTCCGGTGTCTGTCGCGTCCCCCGGCGTTCTGCTTCCCTGCACTGTGTAAGCACCGGGCGTAGAGCACAGCGGTGACGTCACCGCTGTGCTCTGCTTTACGGCCGGCCGGCGCTGACACAGTGCGGGAAGCTGACGGCGAGGGGACGCGACAGACACCGGAATGTAAGTATGTAGTTTTTTTTTTTTTTTTTTACATTTACACTGGTAACCAGGGTAAATATCGGGTTACTAAGCGCGGCCCTGCGCTTAGTAACCCGATGTTTACCCTGGTTACCAGTGAAGACATCACTGAATCGGCGTCACACACGCCGATTCAGCGATGTCTGCGGGAGGTCCAGCGACGAAATAAAGTTCTGGTCTTTCTGCTCCGACCAACGATGTCACAGCAGGATCCAGATCGCTGCTGCGTGTCAAACACAACGATATCGCTATCCAGGATGCTGCAACGTCACGGATCGCTAGCGATATCGTTGTTAAGTTGTTCAGTGTGAAAGTGCCTTTAGCCAACATTTATTCTAAACATACAAGAAAATGAAAACTAAAAGAATTAACATTTGACTAGCAAGAAATAGTAGGGAGTCAAAATGACTCCCTTTGGTAACAAAAGGTAAATTTTGAAAAAAAAGGTACTCTTTTTCCAAAAATTATTTATGGTCACAAAATCTTTTTTCGCATCCTAAATGACTAAAAGTCACAGAGTCTCAAGCCGGAATATGGAAAAATGTAGTCACAGAAGAGAAATAAAAATTGCAAGGAGTCAAAATGACTAGAATGTAGTTCTAGTGTTAACGAGCCTTACCACATGACTTAAGGTACCGTTACACTAAACGACTTACCAACGATCATGATCCGCGATACGACCTGGCCGTGATCGTTGGTAAGTCGTTGTGTGGTCGCTGGAGAGCTGTCACACAGACAGCTCTCTCCAGCAACCAACGATCAGGGGAAAGAATTCGGCATCGTTGAAACGGTCTTCAACGATGCCGAAGTCCCCGGGTAACCAGGGTAAATATCGGGTTACTAAGTGCAGGGCCGCGCTTAGTAACCCGATATTTACCCTGGTTACCATTGTTAAAGTTAAAAAAAAACAAAAAATAAAACAGTACATACTCACATTCCGATGTCTGTCACGTCCCCCGCCGTCAGCTTCCCATACTGACTGTCAGCGCCGGCCATAAAGCAGAGCACAGCGGTGACGTCACTGCTGCTTTACGGCCGGCGCTGACAGTCAGTGCAGGGAAGCTGACGGCGGGGGATGTGACAGACATCGGAATGTGAGTATGTACTGTTTTTTGTTTTTAACTTTTACAATGGTAACCAGGGTAAATATCAGGTTACTAAGCGCGGCCCTGCGCTTAGTAACCCGATATTTACCCTGGTTACCAGTGAACACATTGCTGGATCGGTGTCACACGCCGATCCAGCGATGACAGTGGGTGATCAGCGACCAAAAAAAGGTCCTGATCATTCCCCAGCGACCAACGATCTCCCAGCAGGGGCCTGATCGTTGGTCGCTGTCACACATAACGAGATCGTTAGCGGGATCGTTGCAACATCACAAAAAGCGTAACGTTGCAACGATATCGTTAACGAAATCGTTATGTGTGAAGGTACCTTTAGGATAACAGCATATCCAGAATCTCAATTTGCAGACACTGTGATGGGATACTGCCCCTCATCAGTGCAAAGTGTGAGACTGTAATCCAATGAGTGAGAGTGGAGAGTGATATGTCAAGCCTGACATGCCAAACCAGATTTCACACTTTGCACTGATGAGGAAACAGTGTCTGCAAAATTGAGATTTTAGTTTTAGCTATTATCCCAGGTCATGTAGCAAGACTCGTTAAAGGGTCAATATTGACTTTTAGGATTGCTACTTCCAATAGGTGGAACTAGAGTTCTAGTCCTCTTCCTCTCTGAAGAGATAATTTTGATATTTAATTTCACAGATGAGCATTGCAAGGCTTAAGTCTCCTCACCTTGGCATGTCAGGCTTGACATGTCAGTCTCCTCAAGGAGAAACCTTATCCCTTGGATCCCCAACAGAAAGAATAATACACGAGGAAGAAGCAGAGGTGGCTTTCAGCCTCATATATTGCTGGCCATCTCTTTCGTATACGTCTGTATGCCAGCTCTGCTTGCATTTTTCAGCTATCAGAATTATATAAAGGAATACCTTAAGGGGGTTTTCAGATTTTGTTTTTGCAAAAAAAAAAAAAACATTTTCAAAACTTTTTTTGTGTGGCTGTTTTGTAGAAAATTGTTGTAGGCAGAGGTTTGCTTTGAGTCAATAGGAAAAGTCTTAATTACTTACCAGTAATGGGATTTTTCGAAACCTATGACAGCACCACAAGAGAGTGATCTGCCCACCAATTACCTGTAAGTAACTATCGATCACCCCTAAAATAACCACTAGAGATTTACAGAGAAATATTAAAACCTAGGGAAGGATCTCCCCCTGGAGCACCCAGAGGTCGGAGGATCCACCCATATCTAAACTATAGTGCCTATAGAAGGTAAGAGAGGACTAGGTTGCTACCCAACAGATGTCCTCTATGGACCTCTGCACCCAGGAGAATGCCACGGCCAAAGTAGAATGAGCCTTTAAACTTTCTGGGACCATCTTGCCACTTGCTCAGCAGGCTACTCTGTAATCCACCTAGCAATTGTAGGTTTTGAGACTTAACACCCTTTCCCAGCACCCTGGAATGATACGAACAAAGATCAATCCCTTCTACAGTCTTTTGTAGTGGACAGGCATCTAGCATCCAAAGTATGAAGCAGTTCCTCCTTCTGGTTATTTGGATTGAAACAAAAGGAGGGGAGGACGATTTCTTGTAGCCTATTGAACCATGACGCTACTTTGGGAAGGTAGGCTGGGGGTTAGGCTTAAAGACCATTCTATCGTATAGGATCGAGTGAATGATGGGGCAATAGAAAGAGCATGGATATTACTGAATCTTCAGGCTGATGTTAATCTACTAGCAAAGCTGTTTTACGTGAAAGAACCTTCATAGATGACAATTCCGTGGGTTTAAAGGGAGCGTCCGTTAAGGCTGCCAGGACCAGATTTAAGTCCCACGGTACTAAAATTTACTTTAGAAATTGCCTAGATCTTAATGCTGCTCTTACAAATCGTGAAACCCAATAATTACCAGGCAGATCACAGCTGTGCAGTGCCCCGTCAGCCACCACCTGCACTTTTAAGGGTACTTGTGGACAAACCTAACTCCATGCTTTTCTGCAAAAATTTCAAGATCTTCTCCACCAGTGCTCCCTCTTTGATCCTAGAACCTGAAGGGGACAAAATTTTTCTACAAGTCCTAGCATATATCCTGATCGTGACTGCTTTCCTACTCTGAAGCAGTATGGATACGAGATTTGGGGAAAAAACAGTCTCCCTTAACAGCGCCCTTTCAAATTCCACGTCATCAAGTGGAGTCTGGCTGCTTGCGGATGGAACACTGGCTCCTGAGAAAGCAGATTCGGCACCTCCAGAAGAACCAATAGATCAGACACATTCCTAGCCACGAAAACCATGGTCTTTTGGCCAGAATGGGGCAATCAACACAATCCTTGCCTTGTCCTCACCGATTTTCCTTATGACAAGCGAGATCAGGGCTATTGTAGGTAAGACGTATGCCACGCTAAAGTCCCAGGGGGCCAGGGATGCGTCTACTACTGGGGGATCCAGGGAACAAACGCCTTTACTTATCTGTTTAGTCTGCTTTCAAAAAGGTCTATGACAGGGAGACACCACATTAGAACTATCTGATTGAAGATGTCCTGACTTAATTACTACTCACCTTGTCTTAAGGTACCTTCACACTGAGCAACTTTTGAACGATAACGATAGCGATCCGTGACGTTGCAGTGTCCTGGATAGCGATCTCGTTGTGTTTGACACGCAGCAGCGATCAGGATCCTGCTGTGACATCGCTGGTCAGAGCTAGAAGGCCAGAACTTTATTTAGTTGCTGGATCACCCGCTGAATCGGCGCGTGACGCCGATCCAGCGATGTGTTCACTTGTAACCAGGGTAAACATCGGGTTACTAAGCGCAGGGCCACGCTTAGTAACCCGATAATTACCCTGGTAACCATTGTAAATGTAAAAAACAAACAAACAAAAAAAAAAACACAACATACTCACATTCCGGGGTCTGTCATGTCCAAGCTTCCCGCACTGACTGTGTCAGCGCCGGCCGGCCGTAAAGCAGAGCACAGCGGTGACGTCATGATGTCACCGCTGTGCTCTGCTTTACGGCCGGCGCCGAGTCAGTGCGGGAAGGTGACAGCGCTGGACGTGACAAACACCGGAATGTGAGTATGTGGTGTTTTTTTTTTTTACATTTACAATGGTAACCAGGGTAAACATCGGGTTACTAAGCGCGGCCCTGCGCTTAGTAACCCGATGTTTACCCTGGTTACCCGGGGCCTTCGGCATCGTTGGTCGCTGGAGAGCTGTCTGTGTGACAGCTGTCCAGCGACCACACAACGACTTACCAACGATCACGGCCAGGTTGTATCGCTGATCGTGATCGTTGGTAAATCTTTTAGTGTAACGGTACCTTTAGAGGATTGAGGCTTAAGAAGTCTGCTTTGGCGTTTTCCTTCCCTTTTATATGCAGAGCTGTCAGAAATAGAGGACCATCCGCCAGCTGAAATAACCAATCTATCACTTCCAAAGTTTTGTAACAAGTTATATAAGCCACTGACACTTGATTGTCCAAGAGGATCCTGACATGCCTGCCCTGTATGGACACAATGAATTTACTTACAACCCCCAATTCCTTTGCATTTGATGACAGTGTTTTCTCGCTCCAAAACCATACTCGCTGCACCACCTCCCTTCCTAGATGAGCCCCGGATCCCGTGAGGCTCAGATATGTGGTGACAATTTTCCACAACCCAGGGAACCTGGACAGGTTTGATTAATTCAACCACCACCGAAGGGATTGTACTGCCTGTGGGGATAGTGTCAACCTGCCTTCCAGGTGCCGCAAAGGGAAGGTTCACTATGTAACACATTCCAAAGTAAAATTCAGGAATGGAACTGGGTCCACAGAACTACGTGAAAGCACGAGGTCAAGGTACCCAAAAGGGACATTGCCCTCCTAAGGACATGGAACCGACTTCTATGGCTTTCTCAACCAGGTACTGGTTTTTTTTTATCTTAGACACTGGGAAGTGACACTCCTGCACTTCCAAGCTCAGAATAAGCCCCCAAAACGCCTGAATCTTAAGGGGGACTAATCCTGATTTTTTTTTAAAACTCAGTAAACAGCCCAGGCTCTCTAGTGCTGTATAGACACCGAAATTGGCGTCTGACATGTGAATAGTATTCTCTATGGCAATGCATATGTGGGCGAGTATTTTTCATAGTTCACACATGCATCAATTACCTATTTATGCACTCTATGATCATGTTTGTAGATTTACTTGATGAATTTTGAATCCTTTGAACTTTATACCAGATGACTTGAATGGTTGTACATTTTACACAAGTTATAATGTATTTAATAGTATTTTGTGGACTGTGTCAATTCCACATAATTGAAATATTTCTAATTATATCTACTATGTACACCTATATCACCAAAACGTCCCCACGCCACATGGGCTGAATGAAAGTCCTTCACCCTTTGGTAACTATATATATACCTATTAGTGGTGAGGTTGTAAATATATATATATATATATATATATATATATATATATATATATATATATATATATATATATATTTACAACCTCACCACTAATAGGTGGGTATATATAGTTACCAAAGGGTGAAGGACTTTCATTCAGCCCCCACCTATTAGTGGTGAGGTTGTAAATATATATATATATATATATATATATATATATATATATATTTACAACCTCACCACTAATAGGTGGGTATATATAGTTACCAAAGGGTGAAGGACTTTCATTCAGCCCACACACACACACACATACAGTTGTGCTAACAGATGTACATACCCAAGCAGGATTTTTGCTTTCTTGGCCTTTTTTCAGAGAATATGAATGATTACACCAAAACTTTTTCTCATGGTTAGTGGTTAGGTGAAGCCATTTATTGTCAAACTACTGTGCTTTCTCTTTTTCAATCATAATGACAACCCAAAACATCCAAATGACCCTGATCAAAAGTTCACATACCCCATTTCTTAATACCGTGTATTGCCCCCTCTAGCATCAATGACAGCTTGAAGTCTTTTGTGGTAGTTGTGGATGAGGTTCTTTATTTTCTCAGATGGTATAGTTGCCCACTCTTCTTGGAAACAATCCTCCAGTTCCTGTAAATTCCTGGGCTGTTTAGTGCAGAGGTCCCCAACTCCAGTCCTCAAGGCCCACCAACAGGTCATGTTTTCAGGATTTCCTTTGCATTGCACAGGTGATGCAATTATTACCTGGGCAAGACTAAGGAAATCCTGAAAACATGACATGTTGGTGGGCCTTGAGGACTGGAATTGGGGACCCCTGGTCTAGTATGAACTGCGCGCTTGAGATCTTCCCTGAGTGGCTCAATGATATTGAGGTCAGGAGACTGAGATGGCCATTCCAGAACCTTCACTTAGTTCTGCTGTAGCCAATGACAGGTTGACTTGGCCTTGTGTTTTGGATCGTTGTCATGTTGGAACGTCCAAGTACATCCCATGTGCAGCTTCCAGACTGATGAGTGCAAATGTGCCTCGAGTATTTGCTGATAACATGCTGCATTCATCTTTCCTTCAACTTTGACCAAGTTTCCTGTGCCTTTGTAGCTCACACATTTCCAAAACATCAGCAAATCGACCTCCGTGCTTTACAGTAGGAAAGGTGTTCCTTTCATTATAGGCCTTGTTGACCTCTCCAACTGTACCATTTATGGTTGTGGGCAAAAAGTTCAATTTTGGACTCATCACTCCAAATTACCTTGTTCCAGAAGTTTTGAGGCTTGTCTCTGTGCTGTTTTGTGTATTGTAGGTGAGATACTTTGTGGCATTTGCGCAGTAATGGCTTTCTTCTGGCGACTCGACCATGCAGCCCATTTTTCATCAAGTGTATCCTTATTATGCATCTTGAAACAGCCACATCGCTAGTTTTCAGAGAGTCCTGTATTTCAGCTGATGTTATTTCTGGGTTTTTCTTTGCATCCCAAACAATTTTCCTGGAAGTTGTGGATGACATTTTTGTTGGGTCTACCTGACCATGGTTTTGCTTTTATAGAGCCCCTGATTTTCCATTTGTTAATCACAGTTTGAACGCTACCGACTATCATTATCAATTCCTTGGATATCTTTTTGTATCCCTTTCCTGTTTTATACAGTTCAACTACGTTTTCCCATAGCTCCATTGACAATTCTTTTGCTTTCCCCATAACTCCCAATCCAGAAACATCAGCAGCTGGATAAAAGATGCAAGAGTCTGTCTGGATCCCAGAAACTCACTCGGCTTTTATGCAAACACGCTGTTTACAAGCAAACAGGTCACAGGTGAGGATGTTACCTTTAGTAACCATTTAAACCCATTTGGGTCAACTTCTATGCATGTTACCAGGCCAAAATCACCAGGGTATGTGAACTTTTGATCAAGGTAATTTGGATGTTTTGGGTTGTCATTATAATTTAAAGAGACACCACAGTAGTTTGACAATAAATGGTTTCACCCAACACGGATCACGAGTGGAGACAAAGTTTTGGTGTTATCACTCATTTTCTAAAAAAAAAAAAAAAAAAGGCCCAAAAAACCCACAAAAATTCTACAAGGTATTTATAAGCACACCTGTACATACATATACACACATATACACACACACACACATATACACACACATACACATATATATATATATATATATATATATATATATATATATATATATATATATATATATACACACACACACATATATTATAAGTAGATTTATATAGTGTTAAAAACTGGTTTATTAGTTCTTGTAGCACAGAGAATGTCAAATGTTCTTCAAACTTCAAACTGATAAACCCAAACATGAAGTATGGCATGCAAGGTGTTTAAAGTTTCGTTCAGCTACTTTGTTTTCTGTATTTTGTTCCCCAAAAGAAGTCAGAGGAGAACAGACCAAATCAAACACAGGCTGCTCAAGAGAAAGAAATAACAATGTGTGCGGAGTTTAACACTACATAATTTATATGAAGATCTGAACAAATAGAATTTCAGAGATGTATAAAGAAATTGCACGTGAACAGGCAATCACATTGCACAACAGCCAACCCTAACTATACAGGGAGAAAAGTTAATCCCTTTCTATTAGTAACAAGCAGGCTACATCAGTAATTATTTGGCATTTGTTACTAGCACCATAAACACCTATGTAAATACAGTAATGAGATAAATCCTCACACACGTGATTTTACAAATCATTACAAGTGAGGCGTGGGGCTGAATTAAAGCCGTATAATCACCTGTACTTAGCTGGTACATGTAACAGTGTAAGAGGGTTGCTAGGAACCTCTGTAGTCACCATGTGAAATGCAGCCATAAATTACCGCATGGCAGTAGTCCTCACTGCTATAGACCGGGGAAAGGGACCAATGGCTACACAACTCTAGTGATTGCTTCATCAGACACTGTGTCCAAACCAATTTCCACACGATATAAATGCTTTGCGGTTCCTGACATTTTGGTGGTGCTCAAAGAAAGTAAACTGGCTGTGAATGCTCCATGTCAGATCGATTTTTATTATACAAAAAATAAATAAAGCATAAGTCGTGTGCAATGAAGAACAATTCTAATCAAATTGTCACAAGAGATTTATTTTTCTCTTAAAGGAGGGTTTTCCCATGAACAAAATACACTTAAATAGATCTTGGAATAAAGTTAAAGTTCCACAAATAAAGTTCTTAAAATAAAATGTCCCTGTGCTGAGATAATCCTATAAATGAAGAAACATGGTGGGCACATACCACAAATCCTGGGCAGGGGAGTATACAGAAGAGTATACATACAGGACAGCAGAGAATCACAGCTGATTCTTGCTGTGGGCTAAAATGTTTTTATAACAGGCAGGGAAATGCGATCCCCTGCTGTCCTGTCTGTATACTCATTTCCTTCCTCCCCTGCCCAGGAGCTGTGGTATGATCAGACCATGTCCCTGTACGGTCACACACGGCCATTACACAGTACGGGCACATTTATAAGATTAGCTCAGCACAGGAATATTTTTGTTTAATACATCCACAATTGTGGAACTTAATTTTATTAGAAAATCAATGGATTAAAATGTACTTTGCCCAAACGACAAAGCCTATAAAGAGGTTTTCCGGTCCAAATCGCTTAGTCTGTAGCCACTCTGTGTGACTGCAGACTTATGAATCCCTCGAGTGCACGCACTGTGTCCTACGGGCATTCGTCAGTTTGTGGCCCAGGACCGGTTATGCGTGCACTATACATGCTCCCGGGACAGTGGGGGTGGCCTTTCTCCAAAACACTTGTACGGAGCAAAGCTGCGCCCTCTAGTCGGCCACGTCACTAGATGAGGTATGGCCTCGCTCAATACTAATGCATGGAGAAGGCCACGCCCACTTGACCGGAGTATGTAAAACTCATATATACACTCGGTCCAGAGTCCGAAACCTATGAATCCACACAGCGCACAGTGCATGTGCTGGGGGGAATCATAAGTCTGCAAACACAGTGACTACAATCTTATTGATTTGGACCAGACAACCTCTTTAAAGATTTGCCTGATTTTGGGCTTCATTATTTTCATCGCTACATGTTGCCATAATTTTTTATTTTTGCATAGACATGCGACGGCGTTTTGTTTTTTTTTAGGAAAGTTTTTATCACCCTGTTACAACACAACATTTGACATAACTTTACATGATGACTGGGAAGGTGATCCTGCAAATTGATTTAGTTACGTCATGGCGAGTATGCGGGCTTCTAAGATGCACCCACACGCCGCCAGGGGGCTGGTTTAAGTGACAGCCAAGCTTCAGCTTTCACAGCCAGTACCGGTGCCAACAGCGCCCCCAGCTATTTAACCCCCTAAATGCTGATCAATAGCAATCACAGAATTTAGAAGGCAAGGGAGAGGGTGGCGGCTCTGTCTCCCACCCATACAATGTAACTGAGTGGTCGATGGTAGTCACGGCAACCAAAGGTCAAATAATGACCTCTTCGGATCAGATAGCTGCGGTGGCCTGTTAGATCATTCTAGCAGCAGTGTCAAAGAGGAAACAAAGGAAAAAAATATTATACCAATAAATAGATGAAAAAAAAAAAGTACAGATATTTGGCATCACTGTGTCTGGAATGTCTCGATATATAAACGCTTTGTACTATTTAACCCCTTCACTGAACACCGTAAAAAAAAATATACAGACTGGTGTGGCAGGTTCTACAGACTGGTGTGTTCTGTGGTGCGGGGGCTGCGCTGGCATTTTGTGAAAGCCCAGAGGCCCCCAGCACATCCATTGCTGCAATGCGGTGGCCTCCGGGAAATCCCATCCCAGGCTGGTTTGGTGTTCTGTGGTGTGAAGGGACACCGCTGGCATTTTGTTAAAGCCCGGTGGCACCCGCACGTCCATTGCTGCAATGTGGTGGCCTCCGGGAAAATGGCTGCCGGGTGCGGCACATGCTCAGATTGATATCTCGGCAAAGATCTCTGTGTCGAGATCTCGTCTCCCGAGATCTCAATCTGAGCATGCGCCGCCCCCAGTAGCCATTTTCCCAGAGGCCACCGCATCGCAGCAATGGATGTGCGGGGGCCTCCAGGCTTTGACAAAACGCCAACGGAGTGCCCCCCCCCCCGCCACACCACAGAGCACCGCCGAACCAACCTAGGAAGGGAGTGTGATCACCACCCTGCAGCATCGGACCAGGACCGCCACAGAATCGCCCGACTCCTGCTGCTGCCACACTACTTGTAAGTATATTCAGACTATAAGACACCCCCCCCCCCATTTTCCCCAAAAAATTTTTGGGAAAAAAGTGCGTCTTCCAGTCCAAAAAATACGGTATATAAATGTGGAGTCGCTGTAATCATACTCACCTGAAGAATAAAGCTGTGTTATCACTTTTACCACACGGTGACCGCCATAAGAAAAAAAAAATAATTCTGAATTGCTGTTTTTTGATCAATCTGTCTTCCAAAAATCAAAATAGAAAGCAATCAAAAAATGTCATGTGCCCGAAAATGGTACCAATAAAAACAAGCAGTCACATGACTTTATTGGCAGAAATACAGAAAAAATATCGCTCTTAAAAAATGAGAGTCCTCAGTGATTGATACCTTTTAATGGCTAACTGAAGAGATGGTAACAAGTTGAAAGCTTTCGAGACTATGCAGGTCCCTTGATCAGGAACAGACTAATACAAATTCTGAAAAAACACATTTATGCACAATACAGCCCAGAAAAAAAAAATGCCATAGATAAGACAGGGGACGTGAAGCAGAACTACCATTATGTGAGAGTGCTAAAATGATTGTCCATAAATACTGGAACAGTTCATAGATGAGGAGTGTGAATGTTTAGGCTATGTTCACACATAGCGTCGGGTCCCTGCGGGTTCTCCCGCAGCGGATTTGATAAATCTGCAGGGCAAACCCGCTGTGGTTATCCCTGCAGATTTATCATGTTTTGTCCTGCGGGTTCTCCTGCGGGATTTACTACTATTGATGCTGCATATGCGGAGCATCTTATGGAGCCATAACACTTGTGCAGCATTATAAGGGGCAAGTGGCTGTGTGGAGCATCTTATGGGGCCATAACACTTGTGCAGCATTATAAGGGGCAAGTGGCTGTGCGGAGCATCTGTATGGGGCCATAACACTTATGCAGTATTATGCGGGGCAAGTGGCTGTGCGGAACATCTGTATGGGGCCATAACACTTGTGCAGTATTATGCGGGGCAAGTGGCTATGCGGAGCATCTTATGGGGCCATAACACTTGTGCAGTATTATGCGGGGCAAGTGGCTGTGCGGAGCATCTTATGGGGCCATAACACTTGTGCAGCATTATATGGGGCAAGTGGCTGTGCGGAGCATCTGTATGGGGCCATAACACTTGTGCAGCACTATATGGGGCAAGTGACTGTGCGGAGCATCTTATGGGGCCATAACGCTTGTGCAGCATTATATAGGGTAAATATCTCTATGGAGCATCTTATGAGGCCCTTATTACCCTTTATGCAGCATTATATGGGGCATATTTTAATATGGAGCACCTAATGGGGCCCATCAAACTTTATGGAGCATTATATGGGGCTCCTGATTCAATATGGATATTCAAAAACACTTAACCTAATGATGTCTCAATTAATTTTACTTTTATTGGTATCTATTTTTACTTTTTTAAATTTACCGGTAGCTGCTGCATTTCCCACCCTAGGCTTATACTATGTGATTCAGACAGAACCCCTGACGGAAGCTTCCATATAGTGAAGCAGATGGAGACACTTTGGACTCACTCTGGCCTATAATTCGGCAATGTCCATCTTTTTAAAAGCTTCAGCCCCCTCCCCCACAAAAAAAAAAAAAACTAACAAAAACAAAAAAATGGCTCCATTCAGAGTAGTCATCTGTCAATGTGTAATAAGGGGGCTTCCATGTTACTGGTCACACAAAGGCCTTGGCTCTTATGGCACCATCAAAGCCAAATGTCCTTCTCACATCTGATCCCCATAGAGTACCTAAACCACAATAAGTGTCCACATGTTTGACATTTCTGTAGCGATGAGAGCCTGCCTAATTCTTCAGAAGCACGAGATGGGCCCAATGTATAGGGCACTACTACTTTTACTGATTTTATGTGCTTTGTGAGCATTGTGTAACTAGTCAATATGGGCGGCAGGGTGGATCAGTGATTGCTTTGCAGCACTGGGGACCTGGGTTCAAACCTGACCAAGGCAACATGTGAAAGGAGCTTGTATGTTCTCCCTGAGTTTGTCTGGGTTACCTGACTTCCTCCCACACTTAATATGACATATTGATAGGGAATTCAGATTTTCAGTCCCAAAGGGATGATATTGTCTGATGACATTCTGTAGAGCTCTGCGAAATATGATTAAACTATAGAAGAATAAATAATTACAAATAAAGCTTCACATTTGATAAAAGTATACCAAACCCAGTGGCCCACATTTGTTAATAAGTGAGATAGGTTTTGCTTAATAGTAGGCCCAAACTTTGCAATATGGGCCAAACATGGAAAAAGCTGCAAACTGTGCAAAATCCTGAGTTGAAAATGTGAGTGTACATTTTTTTTTTTAGAAAAAAAATAAAGCCAGAAAGCGGCAATTTTCAGTGTGCATAAGCCTTCTCACACCAGGAACAGATCTGCTAATATTAAAATTTGCCCCATAGTTTTTATGGCATCAGTTGACATTCAATTTGTTGGAGGGTCTTTGACCACCCAAAAATTATAGGCTAGTCAGATCACCCATGTCATATTTCACCAGGTCAATATTATTTTCCCCATAAGAGATATGCAGCTGCCAGAGGTGCAAGTTTGGATCTCAATTAATTTTGTAAATGGGCCTTTATTAGGAAGCATTTTCAAAAGAATCTCTTGCCAGTGTCGGCAGAACCCATAACGACATTTTCCAAAAAAGGTCAAAAAGAAATGTCAATGGCCACTCTGTAGAACTAGTGATTTTGGAGTAATATACGCTTGTATATAAATGAAGCTTTGTTCAAAACAAACTACTCAGTCCAAGCTTCGTTAGCCAGGTAGAACCAGCTCCTTTCATGTTCTCCATCAGACCTCAGTTGTGGGCTCATTCCTGCAGGGCAAGCCCAGAAAGCCCCGATCTCCAGACAAGAACACATTTTATAGGTGAACAAGCATAGTTTACATTCCAGTGAAGACTTCAAATACCCAACAACCTGCTTTCCTTCTCACAAAGACAGGCATATTTCATTTTGAAGGAGCCCGAACCTACCTGGATCTGCTACACATCACTAGCTCCAAAACAATTCTATGCCCTGTAGAAATTTACAAATAATTATGATAATGTCCTTCAACTAGAAGAAAACAAACCCCGGCTTTAGATATAAAAGATGGACTAGGTGAGGTGGGTTTGTAGTTCAAAATAGACACTGGGAGGTACAGACATTACCAGTGACGTATCTGATTTCAGACAAATTTGACAGAAACTAGAAGTTTTAACAAAATATCATTTGTCTGTGGATCTGAGTAATGTTCAAGATTTATTTTCAGCTCTTTTTATCCAGGTGCTATTATTTTGTGCAGTACATCCGCACATGACTGGATCATTCACCACCAATGTGTCACATGGAATGAAGCCTTGTCTTTGAAGATCTGAGATGTTCAAAGTAAAAGCCGGTCTGTTTTAGACAGTTTTATTTCAATATACAGCAAAAGACATATCTACCCCCACAGCAATGGACAATAAATGCAGGCATGAGCATGTCCAGAACATACCGTATTTTCCCAAAAATAAGCTCTAGCATGATTTTACAGTATTTTTTAATTATGCTTGAATAAATAGCCCTACTCCAAAAATAAGCCCTAGTTAGTATCAGGGCCGGTGTTCGGAGTTGATCTGGGCAATAACCCAGGGCTCCCACTCTCTTAGGGGCCCCCCAGTGTATGCATTCAGAGGTAAAAGCCAGTCCCTCAAGATGGCTGGATCATCACTGTAAATAAAGCACCTGTACTTTGTGTCTCCCCCACCTCATTGTAGATTGTAAGCTCTTACAAGCAGGGTCATCATTATCTTTGCTTTAATTATTGTATTATCTCCAACGCTGTTACTTATGACTTGTATATGAACTGCTGAATTGTAAAGAGCTGCAGAATATGTTGGCGCTATATAAATAAAGATTATTATTATTATTAAAGCTGCTTGAGAACCTTTGGTGACTTCAAAGTCAAGTGACCAAAAGTCTCCAATGGTGCCTCAACTGCAAGAATCTTGAGAACTGAACAGTGGACACACTGGCATGCAGGGCCAGCGTTAGGGAAAATTGGGGGGGGGGGGGGGGGGGGAGAGAATGGGCAATTTTGCAGGCCCCCCAGCATTTCTATTCTGAGGTCAAGCCTGTGATATCACAGTCATGTGACCATGATGTCACCAAAGGTCTCAACTGCAGGAATCTGGAGCTGAAGAGGGGACAGGCTCGTATGTATTGTATGTGCAGTGTGTGTATATACATGTGTATGTACATTTCTGCCAGAGGAGCACAGCACTTGTAAGATTACCATTTTTTAAGTGGTGTGCACCTTTTAAAGG
Organism: Ranitomeya imitator; assembly: GCF_032444005.1. Classification (NCBI taxonomy): domain Eukaryota; kingdom Metazoa; phylum Chordata; class Amphibia; order Anura; family Dendrobatidae; genus Ranitomeya; species Ranitomeya imitator. Next base: position 1,044,409,786 of record NC_091282.1, on the reverse strand, counting down.
GAATCTGTCAGCAGGTTTTTGCTATGTAATCTGAAGATCGCAAGAGATAGGGGTGAAAATACAGATGTCAGTGATGCCTGACAGCTCTGTGTTTTTGTTTACTTGCAATTATAGTTTTAGCATCAGGAGCTTATCATTGCAGAATACAACAGCACACGGTCTGATTCCACCCCTTTCTGTGATCAGTAGCTCATGGAGTACAGTACAAAACAGACATTGTACACATAGAGCCTGGTGTGGTCGGGGGCAGCTTTTTCAGCTCTGCTTCATGCTAAATCTAAAACCTATGATCGAGTCAGAACGGCTACACCCAGTAAACTGAGTGATATATATTGTTGGATTCAGTGTGCCTTTCTCTACATCAGGCTGCTCCCAGATAAGGTACCAAAAACCTGCTGACAGATTCCATTTAATGAATTAGGCACCTCTTACTCCTGCAGCCCTGTTAATCAAAACTGGCCTGCAGAATGTCAGTCTTAAAGAGGTTGTCCACTACTTTATCATTGATGATCTATCCTCAGGATAGGTCATCAATATCTGTTGGTGTCGGTGTTGGCTGGAGCTGCTCAATTGTGGAGCTTTTCAGTCTTCTAATAGTGGCCATGCTCGGATACTACACATCTGCCTCCTATTCAAATCAATAGGATGTGGATGTGTAGTACCCGGCCACTATGAGAAGACACAGCAACTCAACAATTGATTAGTTCCAGCCGCTGGGGGCTGACATCGCTAATAGTTGATGGGCAGGGGGTACCAGACTTAGACACTGGTGACCTATCCAAAGGATATGTCATCAATGATAAAGTAGTAGACAACCTCTTTAATGAATCAGGGCCATTGTTCTCATTATCACAACGCCCAGTGTAAATAGGAGATGTGCTGCCGATAACATTATATGTATAGGGACTGAATGATCTATTAAGGTACCGTCACACTAGACGATATCGCTAGCGATCCGTGACGTTGCAGCGTCCTCGCTAGCGATATCGTCCAGTGTGACAGGCAGCAGCGATCAGGCCCCTGCTGTGCTGTCGCTGGTCGGGGAAGAAAGTCCAGTACTTTATTTGGTCGCTGGACTCCCCGCAGACATCGCTGAATCGGCGTGTGTGACACCGATTCAGCGATGTCTTCACTGGTAACCAGGTTAAACATCGGGTAACTAAGCGCAGGGCCGCGCTTAGTAACCCGATGTTTACCCTGGTTACCATCCTAAAAGTAAAAAAAAAATCAAACACTACATACTTACCTACCGCCGTCTGTCCTCTGCACTCCTCCTGTACTGGCTGTGAGCGTCGGTCAGCCGGAAAGCAGAGCGGTGACGTCACCGCTCTGCTTTCCGGCCGCTGTGCTCACAGCCAGTACAGGAGGAGTGCAGAGCACAGCGCTGGAGGACAGACGGCGGTAGGTAAGTATGTAGTGTTTGTTTTTTTTTACTTTTAGGATGGTAACCAGGGTAAACATCGGGTTACTAAGCGCGGCCCTGCGCTTAGTTACCCGATGTTTACCCTGGTTACCGGCATCGTTGGTCGCTGGAGAGCTGTCTGTGTGACAGCTCTCCAGCGACCAAACAGCGACGCTGCAGCGATCCGGATCGTTGTCGGTATCGCTGCAGCGTCGCTAAGTGTGACGGTACCTTTAGTGATCGTTCTAAACCCATTGTTCTTCATCAGTCTGTGTAGATTGCCTGAGTAGATTGTTGTATATGGAAATAGGATCACTAGAAATTCATGATGGAATTCAGGGTAGGACTGTCTCGATCAGAGTTACCTGGTCGTGGTGGGATGGCTTTTATGCTATTTTTGATCAAAAACAGTATTACTAAATACTCTTATTTAGATGCACTTTATGCTTTTTACTTAGTTACCGCAGGGTTTTTGCTCATTTTTTTTCTCTTGTAGGTTTTATTTGTTTTATGGCCAATATGAACATGCATTTATGTGCTGCATGTGTACCAACTTAAGTCAAGCTCAATTTTTGTGTTTTTTCTTTGGAGAGTTATGTTGATGCTCCAGAATGTGATGACATGATTAGATTTGAATACATTTTTTGTTAAAAAAAATTTGGATTGTTCATGGGAAGAAAAAAAAAGACATCCCCTAAAAATAAGCCCTAACCCATCTTTAAGAGCAAAAAAAATATATAAATAAAACCGTGTCTTATTTTCAGAGAAACACAGTAGAAGAATAAAATTATTGATTTAAATGGAACTCATATCTGATTCATGATGCCCAAATTGCAGGCATTGTGAATCAGACCTGGCTGCATGCTTTCAGCCAGGTTTTTCTCTAACGCTCATCAGGTGTTTTAGAGAAGATATAGTTAGAAGACCGGTCCATATCCACACACAAGGAAGATCCCCATCCAATCACCTGAGGCAGAGCTGGGAAGAGCCGGCCGTGGGCAGCACTGGACTAGTCGCTGCTTTGACTATGGTCCCTGGCCGGATCTTTAAAGTATACTCTCTCGATCACACCGTTTCAGAGAAAAATAGACCTGGCTACAATCGTGTAGCAATCAGCTTCTGATTAATGCTGCCCACAGTTTGAGCAGCATGAATCAGATGACAGGTTCCCTTCAATACATTAAGCTTCCAGAGGCTAACATTCACTCTGAAAAATATATTGCCAAAGGAAATAAGATTTCAGCTGCTGACAAAAATCTCTCTCTCTTTATTTTTATATAGCGCTAACATATTCCGCAGCGCTTTACAGTTTTTGCACACATTATCATCACTGTCCCCGATGGGGCTCACAATCTAGAATCCCTATCAGTATGTCTTGGAATGTGGGAGGAAACCGGAGTACCCGGAGGAAACCCACGCAAACACAGAGAGAACATACAAACTCTTTGCAGATGTTGTCCTGGGTGGGATTAGAACCCAGGACAAAAAGAACAAAAACACCTCAAGGTTAGGCCTCATTCAGACATATATGAAACACGTTCTATCCATGTTTTTCACAGATAGAACATGTACCCTTTATAATCTATGGTGCTATTCACAGGTTCATGCTTTTTGGGGAACAGCGTCAGAAAAAAATTCATGGAGACGTTTCCATTTTTGATCAGTATAAGATAAAAATTACCTATATAAGCCTATGCATCGATGAAAAACCACTGATAGAACACATTGCTATCTGGATGCATTCCGTGTGCTGTCCATTTTTAACATTGTGTTGGATAGGAGAAGCTTTGTAATTGATTTATTCAATTACTAGATTGTGGCCCGATTCTAACGCATCGGGTATTCTAGAATATGCATGTCCCCGTAGTATATGGACAATGATGATTTCAGAATTCGTGGCAGACTGTGCCCGTCGCTGATTGGTCGAGGCAACCTTTATGACATCGTCGCCATGGCAACCATTATGACATCTACGTCGATACTGTGCCCGTCGCGGAATCAGAAACGTGGGATTTCTACGTCCTTTATGACATCATCGTCGCTGTGCCCGTTGCTGATTGGTCGAGGCCTGGCGGCCTCGACCAATCAGAGATGCGGGATTTCCAGGACAGACAGACGGAAAAACCCTTAGGCAATTATATATATAGATTCATACATGAAAATCATTGATAAAACATGGATGGTAATATCACACTGACCAAACACTGATGAAAATCATTTGATCAACACTGATGAACAACAGTCCGTGTCTTTACATACTTGAATCACGGACGTCTGAATGAGGCTAATCCTGAGGGATTCTGTCAACATCTAGGAGTGGATTTTGTTTCTAAATTTTGAGAGTACCAGTATTTCACAAACCTAGTACAATTCATACATTGTGAACATAGGCCCCATTACACACTCGCATTCATGGGCTTTGGTCAAAGATTGGGTTGATAGATCTATGAAACTTCCTTCAAGCAAATCAGACAAAAACCCTAAAAAAAATTTAATAAAAAAAAAAAAAAAGGAATGTCCACAGAGAATTGACTTGTATTGGCAAAATCCAAAATCTGCACCCTCCTGGAAAACGTAGACAAGAGATTAACAGGTACCTGTCGTGTGTGTATAATATATATAGTCCAAAAGAACGAAGGAAATAGATGTGATTTATTGGTCCATGTGAGACATTTCGATCCAAGATGTGGACCTCTCTCAGACGATTATATAGATAGATATATATTTAAGGGTCACTTCCGTTTGTTTGTCTGTCACGGAAATCCCGTGTCTCTGATTGGTTGTGACAGGCAGTGACCAATCAGCGACGGGCACAGTGCGGCCGCGAATTCGCCCTTCCCTACTCCCCTCCAGTCAGTGCCCCATAGCGGTTTAGCAGTCCGCTAAACGGACTGTTACACCGCGGCATAATGCAGTCCGTTAATGCTGCTATTAACCCTGTGTGACCAACTTTTTACTATTGATACTGCCTATGCATCAATAGTAAACAGATCTAATGTTAAAAAATAATAAAAAAAAAAATTTATATTCTCACCTTCCGGCGCCTTTCCCGCTCCTCGCGACGCTCCGGTCCCAAGAATGCATTGCGGCAATGACCGGAGATGACGTAGCGGTCTCGCAAGACTGCTACACCATCACATGTTATTCCCACAATGCATTCTTGGGACCGGAGCGTTGCGAGGAGCATCGCTAAACGCCTGGGCTGGATCTGGGGGCTGCCGGAAGATGAGTATATAACTATTTTTTATTTTATTTTTTTACAGGGATATGGTGCCCGTTGCGCTATAGCCTGCGTGGGCTGCGCTCTATACTGCGTGGGCTGCGCTCTATACTGCGTTCTAGGCTGCGTTCTATACCGCGTGGGCTGCGTTCTATACCGCGTGGGCTGCGTTCTATACCGCGTGGGCTGCGTTCTATACCGCGTGGGCTGCGTTCTATACCGCGTGGGCTGCGTTCTATACCGCGTGGGCTGCGTTCTATACCGCGTGGGCTGCGTTCTATACCGCGTGGGCTGCGTTCTATACCGCGTGGGCTGCGTTCTATACTGCGTGGGCTGCGTTCTATACTGCGTGGGCTGCGTTCTATACTGCGTGGGCTGCGTTATATACTGCGTGGGCTGCGTTATATACTGCGTGGGCTGTGTTATATACTACTATACATATTCTAGAATACCCGATGCGTTAGAATCGGGCCACCATCTAGTATATATATTTTTTATATGTATGCTATTGGCCCTACTGCATAAACATTGTAGCACTGCACCAACATGGGGACATATAATTACCATATAGATAAGAAAAAGAAGAGTTGGAATTCTTACGAAGTTGGACACCCCCACAAAATAAAAAGATGCAGGGGTAGAGAACATGAGGACGTGCCTTAACTTGTGCAAACATTCTCCAACATATTTACTGGACAGAAACAATGATTTCTCTGCTGATGTACAAAGTATATGGCTGGTCTCCTCCCAATTATCATATATACTCGAGTATAAGCAGAGTTTTTCAGCACTTTTTTGTGATTAAAACGCCCCCTCGGCTTACACTCGAGTGAGGTGTCCAGAAAATGGAGAGGGAGTGGCAGTGCCGAAGCACCGGATCACAGGAGGCAGGAGCCCGCTGCTGCGGCTAACTCCTGTGCCCGCTGCTAAAGAGAAATGAATATTCACTGCACTGGCAATGAATAGTCATTTCTCTGTAATTTCGTGCAGTGTCAGCAGCTGGCTCCTGCGGAGGCCGCGCGGTCACGTGTGCCGCTACTTAAGAGAAATTAATTTTCACCTCTATCTACTCCCATGGACGTTGAGAGAGGTGAACATTCATTGTTCTTAAGTAGCGGCACACGTGATCGCCCTGCAGCTGATACTGTGCGCACTACTTAATACTCTCAGCCCTCCACGCACATAGTTCCGGCGTGGGGAACTGAGTATTCTGGCAGCTGTGCTCTGCTTGTGAGCATCGCATGATGTGCCAGCCATGTGCTGCTTACAAGCATAAAGCACTTGCTGGCACTGGAACAAGACGCTGCGAGGGAGCGCAGGAAGATAAGTATAATGTTTTTTTTAATGGTTTTTGATGGGGCCATGCATACAGGGATACGGATGGGGCCATGCATACAAGGATGGGGGCATGCATACAAGAATGGGGATGGGGGCCATGCATACAAGAATGGGGATGGGGGCCATGCATACAAGAATGGGGATGGGGCCATGCATACAAGAATGGGGATGGGGCCATGCATACAAGAATGGGGATGGGGCCATGCATACAAGGATAGGGATGGGGGCCATGCATACAAAGATAGGGATGGGGGCCATGTATACCAGGATAGGGATGAGGAGCCATGCAGACAAGGATAGGGATGAGGAGCCATGCAGACGAGGATAGGGATGAGGAGCCATGCAGACAAGGATAGGGATGAGGGGACAATGCATACCAGGCTTATACTTATAAGTTTTCCCAGTTTTTGGTGGTAAAATTAGGAGCCTTGGCTTATACTCGGGTCGGCTTATATTCGAGTATGTACGGTATACTGTTACTATATGAGGTGTTGAAATGAAGAGAAATTTCTTAGCAAAAGTGGTGACAAAACATATGGCAAAGCTGAGGAGTGTACGTGTGACCTACATTTACAATTAAATACATCATTTCAGATGTATTTTTAGCATAAAACATCTACGTACATAGTTATTTACTAACTCTGGCTGAATAAAAGATAAGTTTCCTGAAAGATTAAAAATGTAATGGAAGAGAAGTAAAGAGTTTGGCAGTTTTACAGTGGGTTCTTTAAAGCAGATAACCCACTTTTAAGCCCTTCGGAAGCTACAAAAAAACCCCAAAAAGTGATAGGTGCGGTTAGGGAAAACTGCTGTAGAAAACTCTAGCCGCAGGAAAACAATACCTGCGTGAACCGACCCTAATAACGCCTTCTCCATTTCTCCCCATCTAATTGTGACTGTGTATTACCTTGTTCTCCTCTAAGAACTTCAGTTTCACGGAGACGTCATTCCTCATCTTGTCATACTTTTCTTTGTGCATCTGGAACATCTGCTGCGACTGCTCAATCTTTGGCATTGTCGTGGCATCTCGTGGTCCCAGATTGAGCTCCTCCAAGTCTGTACGGTACGCATCATACTCAATCCTGGTACAAAAACAACGACATGTTTTTAAGTTAATTCATGAATGTTAATGTGTGAATATCTAAAAATGTATATGGATAATAAAGACCTAATGTGCCTGAGAGAGGCATATTTATTTTGAAATAATCTAATAAACAATCGTAAGTATATATGAACCATGAGAGTTGGATGTTGGTAGTGGTTTTATTTTATAAGATCTGCTGACATCTGACGTACAGAAGTATGGATTTACACAATGGTTGCTCAATGGGCGCTTTCAGTGAGCAAGGGAGGGGAGTAATACATAACCAATGGCGCAAATTGTGTGTTTTATAAAAAGCCTGGTCATCAAGGATATCATTAACCCACTGGACATGCTGGATCCCATCATAAAATAAAGGAAGCTAATATGTTGCGAGACACTGTAGGAAATCGTTACATCCAATGTTGCAATGTGTCGCTGCAATCTTAGGCTACTTTCACACTAGCGTTAACTGCAATCCGTCACAATGCGTCGTTTTGCAGAAAAAACGCATCCTGCAAAAGTGCTTGCAGGATGCGTTTTTTCCCCATAGACTTGTATTGGCGACACATTGTGACGGATTGCCACACGTCGCATCCGTCGTGCGACGGATGCGTCGTGCTTTGGCGGACCGTCGGGAGCAAAAAACGCTACATGTAACGTTTTTTGCTCCTGACGGACCGCTTTTTCCGACCGCGCATGCGCAGCCGGAACTCCGCCCCCACCTCCCCGCACCTCCCAATGGGGCAGCGGATGCGCCGGAGAAATGCATCCGCTGCACCCATTGTGCAGTGCGTTAAACGCTAGCGTCGGAATCTCTGCCCGACGCATTGCGACGGGGAGATTCCGACGCTAGTGTGAAAGTAGCCTTAGTGTTGTGCCGTGCAGCCCTAGCCTAAAAATGTTCCCCTTTCCAAAGAAAGCCGATGCATCTTCAGCATACATATGAAATCTTATAACTAATTTGAAAGAAAAGTCAGGAAAGAATCACTGTAATGCAGTAAGGCAGACTAATATATGATTGCTTCCTGTTTACACTGAAATTTGACAGCAGTTCATCAAATGCAGAACACTTCTCATCCAGGACATGCCCAGTCTTAGCACTTCTATTAAAATTCACACCCAGCACAGACAGTGCATAATTACTGAAGGGCTGACAGCCATACAGAAGGATTAAATTAAGCAATTTGATTCACAGTCAAGTTATTGCCGATTCTAAAAATGGCACCTGAATCATAGGCCTTTCAGCAAATGCACTATTAATGTGAGCATACACTCCACCTAGAGATGCTATTGATACAGACTGTTTGCTGACTGCCCTTAATGATAAAATTATAAACAAAGAAGAATTACACATAGGAGAGAACCACTACGGATAATTCACACTGCAGTAGTATGCAGCAGTATGATAGTCTCAGTAGATGGCATACGCCAGGGGATGATACACCAAAAGGATTCCTCCATAGTCATACAGTGGTGTATGTTGCACATAGGCTCCCATGTTAAAAGGAACCTGTCACCCCCAAAATAGAAGATGAGCTAAGCCCACCAGCATCATTGGCTTATCTACAGCATTCTGTAATGCTGTAGATAAGCCCCCGATGTTACCTGAAAGGGACTCTGTCACCTGAATTTGGAGGGAACAATCTTCAGCCATAGGGGTGGGGTTTTCGGGTGTTTGATTCACCCTTTCCTTACCCGCTGGCTGCATGCTGGCTGCAATATTGGATTGAAGTTCATTCTCTGTCCTCCGTAGTACATGTCTGCACAAGGCAATCTTGCCTTGCGCAGGCGTGTACTATGGAGGACAGAGAATGAACTTCAATCCAATATTGCAGCCAGCGAGTAAGGAAAGGGTGAATCAAACACCCGAAAACCCCGCCCCTATGGCTGAAGATTGTTCCCTCCAAATTCAGGTGACAGAGTCCCTTTAAAGATGAGAAAAAGAGGTTAGATTATACTCACCTAGGGGCGGTCCTCGCTGCGGTCTGGGTCCGATGGGTGTCACGGTCCCGTCCGTGTCGCGATCTGGGGCCTCCCATCTTCTTACGATGACGTCCTCTCCTTGCATTCACGCTGCGGCTCCTGTTGAGGACAGAGCAAAGTACTGCAGTGCGCAGGCGCCGGGAAAGCTCAGAGAGGCCTGGCGTCTGCGCACTGCAGTACTTTGCTCTGCCCTCAACAGGAGCCGCAGTGTGAATGCAAGAAGAGGACGTCATCGTAAGAAGATGGGAGGCCCCGTACCGGAAAGCTACACCCATCGGACTCGGACCGCAGCGGGAACGCCCCTGGGTAAGTATAATCTAACCTCTTTTTCTCATCTTTCAGGATACATTGGGGGCTTATCTACAGCATTCCAGAATGCTGTAGATAAGCCCTTGATGCTGGTGGGCTTAGCTTATCTTCAATTTTAGGGGTGACAGGTTCCCTTTAAAATAATGCACATCGCAAGAAGCATCATAAAGAAAAGAGCAGACGACTATTCCATAAAGAAATAAAGCATAGCATCATAAATCAGAATGATAAAAGATCGTGTATTTGCTTCTGTTAGGTAAAGGTTTGATGTATAAGCAGGGAGCTTCTCCAATGCTGCAGTCTATGCTTTTAGGCTATGTTCACACCACATTTCATCCATTCAGTGGTTACATTGGGGCTTACGTCTAAGTCCTGAAAACCGTTTTGCGCTGACTGGGCCATTGACTTTCTTAAATATAATTTTTGGCATTATCTGCCCTAAATGTGCATCATGACTGTCTGCATCAAGTCAATGGCCACGTCAGCACAAACATCCAAACACCCTTTTCAGCCAGTGATGATCTGATATATCGTGATGTTAACCTGGTCTTAGCAGTAGTCAAAAATGCACAACACAAACTAGATGTCTTTGTTCTGCAACTTTTCAGTTTCAAGTGAATTCCATTTCTGTAACTAGAACAGAGCAGAGAAAATCTAAAAATGTAGTCATGAGTGAAGGCTTAAGCCAGGTACTCACAATCCGGAACTAGAAGTGCTTTGGATGCAGTGTATATTCACTGCGTCCAAAGCGCTGCCTTTTATTGAACACAGGTAAATCTGCATGTGTTCACTGAAACATGTGGATTTAAAGCCTTGCGGAGACTGGATTATCTGTCCATATGACCACAATACACTGTACGTTTCATAGAAGTGGCTTTTATGGAAGAGTGGACAGAAAAAAGCCTTTACTTACCCACAAAAATTGCAAAGCTTATTTTGCATTTGCTAAAAGACATTTCGCAGATGCCCCTAATGTATGAAAAAAAGCTGCTGTGTTCATACGAGACCAAAATTGAACTTTTGTGCAAGATCAACACAGCTCAATACCCCAAGAACACCATACACACAGTAAAATATGGTGGTGGCAACATCATGCTGTGGAGATCTTTTTCGGCAGCAGGGACAGGAGAAATCGTCCGAGTCAACGGGAAGATGGATGGTGCGAAATACAGGGATATTCGTCAGAAAAACCTGTTTCAGTCCGTTAGTGATTTGAGACATGGATGGAAGTTCACCTTTAAACAAGACAATGACCCAAAACATACTGCTAAAGCTCGTTTAAGAGGAAACATGTAAATGTTTTGGAGTGGCCTAGTCAAAATTCAGACCTCGATCCAATTGAGAATTTGTGGTCAGACTTGAAGTGTGCTGTTCACCAGAAGAAACTATCTAAATTGAAGGATTAGTTTTGCCTTGAGGAATGGTCAAAAATCCTAGAGGGCGATGTGGAAAGCGCACAGAGACTTACCGAAAACGACTTGCAGCTGTAATTGCGGCAAAAGGAGGCTCTACAAAACCACTGACTTTAGGGAGATGAACAGTTATGCACACTGAAGTTTTCAGTTATTTCGTCCTATTTGATGTTTTCTTTGCCATAAAAAGAAAACCAAATGTTCACAGTTGTAAGCATGTTCTTTACATGAACGTACGCAAAAAAAAAAAAGTTAACTTTCAGGTTGTGAGGTAGCAAAACACAAAAGTGCCAGGGGGGTTGAATACTTTTGCAAGCCGCTGTACATGAAGATGTATGGAAGTTTCCTGTGGACATCCTAAATGAGGCTTTTTCTCTTTGGTAAAATACTGATTTGACAATTTGAATTTCGGGGCACGTGAAACCATCATTAGAACAGGCACCCAGCTTTCTAAGAAACTTGGCACAGTAACGCTGAATTTATAGACAAAACCGCTGGATGAGGGGATTTGAAAAAGTACCAATATGGCAAAAAAAAGTCCTGGTATAATTGTGTCTGCGGGCAGAATGTCTGTCTTGTTCACCGGTAATTCTTTTATGCTCAGAGTGCTTGTCCATCATTAAGTAAAGTTTCTGATATCACGGTTGTCTACCTAAGACACATTGTTTGCAGATGTCCACTTAAGTAAAAAGGACAAAATGGCCTCCTGTATCTACTATATAATTGTCTAAGGGTCACTTCCGTCTGTCCTTCTGTCTGTCACGGTTATTCATTCGCTGATTCGTCTCGGCAGCTGCCTGTCATGGCTGCCGCAACCAATCAGCGACGGGCACAGTCCGGAAGAAAATGGCCGCTCCTTACTCCCCGCAGTCAGTGCCTGTCACCCGCATACTCCCCTCCGGTCACCTCTAACAAAGGGTTAATGCCGGCGGTAACGGACCGTGTTATGCCGCGGGTAACGCAATCCGTTACCGCCGCTATTAACCCTGTGTGTTCCCAACTTTTTACTATTGATGCTGCATATGCAGCATCAATAGTAAAACGATCTAATGTTAAAAATAATAATAATAAAAAAAACCTTATTCTCACCTTCCGCCGTCGCGTCCTCTCCTCCGCACAGCAAGCGGCAGGTTCCGCTTCCAAAGATGCTGTGGGAGAAGGAGCTTCCATGACGTCAAGGTCATGTGACTGCGACGTCATGGAAGGTCCTGCGCTCATACCAATCCTGGGACCGGACACAAGCGCCGGAACTACAACGGGCTCTTCGGATGGTAAGTATGTTTCTTTTTTATTTTTTAACCTGTTACATACGTGACTGGGCAATATACTACGTGTCTGTGCTGTATTCTACGTGACTGGGCAATATACTACGTGGCTCTGTGCTGTATACTACGTCGCCGTGCAATATACTACGTGGCCGGGCAATATACTACGTGGCCGGGCAATATAGTACGTGGCCGGGCAATATAGTACGTGGCCGGGCAATATAGTACGTGGCCGGGCAATATAGTACGTGGCCGGGCAATATAGTACGTGGCCGGGCAATATAGTACGTGGCCGGGCAATATAGTACGTGGCCGGGCAATATAGTACGTGGCCGGGCAATATAGTACGTGGCCGGGCAATATAGTACGTGGCCGGGCAATATAGTACGTGGCCGGGCAATATAGTACGTGGCTGGGCAATATAGTACGTGGCTGGGCAATATAGTACGTGGCTGGGCAATATAGTACGTGGCTGGGCAATATACTACGAGGACATGCACATTCTAGAATACCCGATGCGTTAGAATCGGGCCACCATCTAGTCCACTTATAATAGCCCTAACTAATGAAAAGCCGCTATGCAATCCTGCAGGGAACATGACTGCAAGTTCACAGTTCGGCATTTGCACAAATACCCATTTCAGGCAGGTCCACTCCGACACGGTTCAGAAAAAAAAAAAAGAACGTCTGATTAGTAAGTAGTTTTTACATAGCAATGCTTATGTTCAGGCTTTTGAGAATCTTTTAAAGGGTATGTCAGCAGGTTTTCGCTACCTTTTCTGGAAGGAGCATAATGAATAAAAGAGAACCGATCCCAACGAAGTATCACTAAGATTACTGGGTGCAGTCGTTCTGACCCAATTAGAGTTCTTACATCTAGTAAAGCAGCACAGCTAAGAAAGCTGGCCCCGCCCCCACCAGGCTCCTTATGTACATGGTCTATTGAAAGTGTGCTGCTTATCACAGGAGGAGGCGGAGTTGGACACCTTGGCACTAATCACAACAATGATCATGTCAAAATTGATAAAACCTTCATTGTAAACAGCACACAGCCTGATAAGCAACACAATTGAATTTTATGTTTTAACCCCTACATGTCTCTGCCCTTACACAGCAAAAACCTGCTGACAGATTCACTTTCACCGCTTCAGATTTGAAAAGACACCAAGCGGTTAAAAGAAGTGAGAATACCATTATTAAGGTGTCTTCTGCTCAGAAAATGCTAAAAAATGAACTATAGAAGTCACTGGGAATTCTCAGAAGATGCTTGGGGGTCTTTTTCATCAATTTCTTACCGTTTTTGATTCTGAAACCACTAGATGCTTTTTTCATTGATGACTGTAGAGTAGGGGGCAAGACGCTTCAGACAAAAACCACTGATGTGTCTTGAAGCGGTTTCCTCTTGGAAAACTGAGTTTTCCCGCAAGTTAATGATGTTACGTGCACATACCCTGTCCAGGCCAAGAAGAGCAGGTTGCCATGAATAAGAGAAGTTAGTCAGTGATAAGTAGCTATAATGGCTTTCATCTCACATAAGGCAGTTGCCATGAGACACATCCTTTAACCTCCCTGCTAATCAGAATAGGATTTTCAGTGATGGGAAATGTCCTGTCAGTTGTCCTATAAAATACAATACAGAATAAGGGCTCATTCAGACGTCTGTGCCAATTGGTCCGAGCATGGACTGCTAATGCATGGACCGCTAATGCTCTCCTGGCCCGAGCGTGACAGATTCATATATTTCTATGAAGCTGTTACGCTTGGGTCAGGAGATCTGCGGCCCCTCGGTACACTGCAGTGTGATCTCGGGCTGATTAGCAGATGTCCGAATGAGACTCCAGTGCAGTTCTGCTCTGCTTTTGGCATACATACACAAGAAACCTTGAATGGTACGGACTGGGGCTGAAATTCGGCCCTGGCATTTGAAATCATATAGGACCATGATGGCCCTGTCCCCAACCACCAGATGAGATATATTACCCTGGATTGAAGAAAGCAAGATTTACTACAAGATCAATATTTCTAATGACACCCATGGCCTGCTGGGGTAAGGGACTTTGCGCTCTGCCACAACTCTTATTAGTATGGGTAAAATCTCCTTTCCAAACTTAAAGTTTAGCTGATGGGTCCTAAAAAAAAAATGGTGTATTAAACTATATGATAACTATTACGGCTGACTCTAAGTTAAGGGCCCTGTGTGTGCCTGTGAGGACAAGCAGCAATCTGCACATCGCCGTAAGCACCCCTCTAAATCTATTCCTTCGCTGGGTCGAGTTAACAGTAGGACAATAGCAGGTTTCCACATCCTGCTCAACATGATCCCAGGATTAATAGACGCATCAAATGCACAGATTTATTCATGAATGGACTTGTGCAGTCCTGGAGGATTTTTACAGAACATATCAACAATTATCTGATCGTATAAAACATTTCATAATGTGCAATTACAGGATACATCAGCAGCACCGCTGCCACCAACAACAATTTAATGCAAATGATTTCCTATAAAGCAAAAAACTACAGTAAAACACACTGAAAACAAACTGGTTTTCTCCAAACACCAATGCATAAACCATACGTGCAGCCATAGCTGAATTCACACGGAAAGATAAATGTGACAGAGTTCTTAAGAATGCCCGATTCATAATCTTTCCGTGTAAACTGTCTTCAGATCACCCGATGAAGAAGCAAAACGCTTGGTCATGGGGAAAAAAAGATCTTTTGCACAGTGCAACATTCTTGGCGGAGCATCGTCAGGTGTAAAAAGGACTCGCGCTGCAGAGAACAATGGCAGTGTATGTGCACATAGCGACCTATTACAGAATGCTCAATGCACATCGCTTACCGTGGTCTGTGTAAACAGGCTTTTAGGCGATCGTCGATCAATAAAGGTTTACTGTTCGGCTTTCATTCATAGCCACTGGCTGATCGTGTTATCAACATCTGATGAGAATTTCATGTCAATAGCCCCTTTAGAACTATATTTACTCAGGAAAATGGTGACGTGTTCAATATATATTTCACTCGCTGTAAATTGATAGATCTGCTTGGAATATTTTCTTTGGGATAACCAGGCACAGAGGCTGCATTTTGTGTGTCCATTAATCAGTCATGAAATAGATGGATGTGACCCATTTTTTGCACTTCAGAATAATATGCAATCACCAGTGTGTAAAGAGCACCGCATTAGATTTTTAAAATAAAAATGTACAAGATGAGAAATGCATCCCTAAAAAAAAACAACCATCAAGACATTAACAGGAAGTTGATATCACCAACCATTCCCATTTTATTTAGGTGTATCCATATAAATGGCCCATCCTGTACAATGATTTCTAAAGGGTGAGAATAGTTTCAATGCATACAATACAAAAAACAAGGAGAATACAAATTATTTTTTAATACTTTGTTATTTACCATCTTGCCCATTTACTAGAGGAAATCTCCTCTAGTAAATCTCTTGGTCCAAATGAATTACATCGTAGGGTACTGAAAGAGATAGAGGAAATTGCAGAACCACTAGCCAGAATCTTTGAAAAATCATGGAAAACAGGAGAAGTCCCAGAAGATTGGAGAGGGGCAAATGTTGCCCTTATCTTCAAAAAAGGAAAGACGACGGAGCCAGGAAATTACAGGCCAGTGAGCCTTACTTTTATAGAGATATTTGAACAAATTATTAAACAGCAGGTAAGTACTTTGATAAGAAAACCGTTATTAAGAGGATGGGTTTTTAAACAAGTCATGCCAGACTAATCTAATTACCTTCTATGATGGAATCACTGACTGGGTGGATCAGGGAAATACAGTATAGTATAACAAAACTTCAGCAAAGCCTTTGAAAAAGTATCTCATACTATTCTTATAGAAAAAAATGAGCAAGTATTTCACTGACAAGGCTACAGTAAGGTGGATTCATAACTGGCTCAGTGATCGTACTGAAAGAGTGGTAATAAATGGTTGCACATCCAACTGGAAAAGTGTTTCAAGTGGGGTAACAAGGCTCTGTCCAGGCCCCAGTGGTGTTCAATATTTTTTTTTATAAATCATCAAGATAAGGGAGCTGATGGTAAACTAATCAAATTTGCAGAATATACAAATCTTAGAGGGATAGTTAACTCTAGAGAAGACAGAGAAAGGATTCAGAAAGATCTAGATAAGCTTGAACAATGGGTAGGGAATAATAGAATAGTATTTAACAGGGAGAAATGCAAGATTCTACATCTGGGCACGAAAAACGAAAATTACATCTATCGAATGGGAGGAATAGAACTAAGCAACAGCACGTGTGAAAAAGACTTGAGTATACTAACAGATCACAGACTACACATGAGTAAACAGTGTGATGCAGCAGCAAAAAAGAAACGCAGTTATAGAATGTATTAAGAGAAGCATAGAGTCTAGATCACATGAAGATATTATCCCCCTCTAATCTTCCTTGGTCAGGCCTCATCTGGAATACTGTGTCCAGTTCTGGGCACCACATTTTAAAGAAGCCATTGAAAACTTGTACAAGTTCGGAGAAGAGCTACCAGGATGGTTAACGGACTGTCTGCAAAAGTTATGTCCTACGAGGAACGGTTAAAGGATCTTTGAATGGTTAGCTTGCAAAAAAGAAGTCTAAGAGGAGACTTAATAGCTGTCTACAAATATCTGAAGAGATGTCATAGTGTAGAGGGATCATCTTTATTTTCATTTGCACATGGAAAAAGAGAAAAAAATGGAATGGAACTGAAAGGAGAAGATACAGATTAGATATTCGAAAAAACTTTTTAACAGCGAGAGTGAATGAGTGGAAAAGGCTAGCAAGAGAGGTGGCAAGTTCTCCTCCAATGGAAGCACAGACATCTGTCCGAGATGGTTTAGTTAATCCTGCATTGAGCAGGGGATTGGGCACAATGACCCTGGATGTCCCTTCTAACTAATATTCTATGAAAGTTTTGAGATGTAATACTTTTTCTATGAGTTATGATTGCTTGACACTCCAATCCCAAAGCCCATAGAGAAAATCTCTATGCTCTCATTTTGGTTAGGGTAGGGTACATGTGAAGTACGGTCATGGAGCCCTCATGTAGATTACTTCCATGTGAAATATATGTGCATTTAAATCCACACATTGCCTCCAGGCCCTGCAGATGGGTTATGGTGTCACTAGAATCTCTCTGCAACTTATCATTCAACCCTTTCACAGCCAAGGAGGGGGAAGCTACAAGGGAGACTAAGGAGATTGATCACGTCATTTTTTCCCCTTACCAGCCTTCTGTGACACCAAAAGGTGATACACAAATCTTTATCAATGATGGAGTATGTGAATTTTTTTGTTTAGGGTGGGAGATCTTTTTTTTCTGTTATTAGAGTGAGAAGAGAAGCAGTTATAAATGCAATCGCAGTGAACATTTGTTGCCTTGATTACTGGCCTCTAGATAAAAAGTTTAGGTCACTTCATTTCTGGTGAACAAATGTTGATGTAAACATAAGAAGAAAGTGACATGTATGACCTGTGTACATCCGGCGCCTGCATTGAAGTGTTATACGGCTTGCTTGAAAGTGTGGTCCACCTTTGGGGACACTTTTTTCTTAAATGCATGTATTTGGAGCTAAAAATCATTTTTACAACTGCGTTTCATGCTAAATTTGTAATTTTTTTTAACTGGCCTTTTGTTTTCCTGCACATTTGAAGTTGGATGTGGTCTGTGGGAAAAAACATCTGCGAGGAGCTCAGGAAAAAAAAAACACAGATAAAAGAGTTATAGACTAATAGCAGACTGACTGACGAGCAGCTGAAGTGAAACTGTCACCACAATTTTGCAATGTAAAGACATGGCTTTATTATTGAATACATCGATACATTTTGAAGAAATCCGCTTTGTACTCATCTAGAGTTGAGCGAATTCGATCGGGTTAGGGCTTATTCGGCGAGCTATAGCGCTTACCAACTAAGCTGCAGAGGGAACCCGGCTTCCTGGATCACTGCGGCTGATCAGCGCCGCAGCTGCATGTGTCGCGGCTCTGTGACTGTCACAGCACATGCATGGAGAGCCCAACAAACAGGCTCTCCATGCATGTGTTGTGACAGTCACACAGCCGCGACACATGCAGCTGCGGCACTGATCAGCCGAAGCGATCCAGGAAGCCGGGTTCTCTCTGCTGCTTAGTCGGTAAGCGCTATAGCTCGCCGAATAAGCGCTGACCCGATCAAATTCGCTCAACTCTCATCCCGATTTTAGGTTATGTGCTAATTAGATTTCAGTGCACATGGGCCAAACTACGCACTGAGTTTTCTCCTGTCTGTGTGCAATTCCTCAGCCCCTCCGCCTGCCTTTGAATTACTCTTCAATGCTTTTTCAGTGACCTGTCTTCTATGCCTGATATTTCAGTGGAGGGAGAGTCCAGGGAATCAGAGACAGGTGGGATAATACCCAGTGCACAGACTGGCACTTGTGATTAAAGAAGGACCACAAAGCAGATTCATTCAACAAAAAAAAATCAATTTAATAAATATAGCCCTATTATAGCCATGTCTTTACCTTACATTACAAAAACGTGCGGACAGATTTTTTTAAATTTTTTTTTAACTTATTCCAGCGATGAACCTGCAACTTTTCCTGCATATGTCAGCTGATTTTAACGGGTAGCATTGGGATCCACCAGCAGCTGTTAACATGTTAAATGCCACTGTCAATCTCGGACAGCGGCATTTAACACAATCCTGCTGGAATCATGTCACTAATCACGCCCATCACTGTCACATGACCATGGCTCGCCGATGGATTGGCATGACAATCCAGAGTCTGCAGGAGACCCCTGTACTTGCCATTGCCGGATAGCTATGAGCGCCGCCGTGCGGTTGGTGCTCATAGCAAGTGAGAATTTCATACTACTCAGTGTAGCACAGGCAAATCAGATTATCGCAGCTTCTAGTCTCCCATAAAGACTATTGAAGCAAGTAAAAAAAAAAAATATTTTTTTAAATATTAACCCCTTCGCGCCACGCGCCGTACTAGTACTGCGCTGCCGGCACTGCATTTGTGCCAGCAGCAGTACTAGTACGGCGCACCGATCACCGCGGTCTCGCGCTGAGCGCCGCGGTGATCGGGTGCGGGTGTCAGCTGTATATGACAGCTGACACCCCGCAGCAATGCCCACGATCGGCGCTATCGCCGATCGCGGGCATTTAACCCCTCTGATGCCGCTGTCAGTAGTGACAGCGGCATAGAGGGGGATCGCGCAGGCAATGAGATCGCGTTGCTCCGGTGACCCGGAAGGAGTCCCCGGATCCAAGATGGCCGCCGGACTCCTTCCGGGTCATGAAATGACCTGGCTAGCCGGCGCCTGCTGAGAGCAGGCGCTGGAAAGCCAGCTAAACTGACTGACAGATCGTTGATCTGACAGTGTGCTATGCACAGTGTCAGATCAACGATCTGATCTAATACAGTGATGCAGTGGCGTATCCAGGGGGGGGCAGCCGGGGCATGTGCCCCGGGCGCAGCCGACAGGGGGGCGCCAGCGGGCCGCCTGATGATGCGGCGGTCCAAGGAGGCTCGGGTGGGACTGCACTTGTCCCGCAGCTGAGCAGAGCCCCTCCACCGCAGAGAGCCGCACACCACAGCTATTGCCTGTGCAGCTCTGTGCTCACAGGACCTGTGATGAGGTCACGGGGGGGAGGAGTCAGGAGTCACATGATGAAGGGCTTCTGTGTAGTGCAGGACTCTGCTGATTGTCATGGTGCTCGGTGCTGGACGAGGGTAAGGGTCAGGAGTGGTTTGTGTGGATGTAGCAGAGCCATGTGTGTACTAGGTGTACAGAGCGGAAGCCGTGTCTGCAAGGTGTACGGAGCGGAGCCGTGTCTGTGTACAGAGCGGAGCCGTGTGTGTGTACGGAGCGGAGCCGTGTGTGTGTACGGAGCGGAGTTGTGTGTGTGTGTACGGAGCGGAGCCGTGTGTGTACGGAGCGGAGCCGTGTGTGTTTACGGAGCGGAGCCGTGTGTGTTTACGGAGCGGAGCCGTGTGTGTGTACGGAGCGGAGCCATGTGTGTACGGAGCGGGGCCATGTGTGTACGGAGCAGAGCTGTGTGTGTGTACGGAGCGGAGTTGTGTGTGTGTGTGTGTGTGTGTGTACGGAGCGGAGCCGTGTGTGTACGGAGCGGAGCCGTGTGTGTACGGAGCGGAGCCGTGTGTGTTTACGGAGCGGAGTTGTGTGTGTGTGTACGGAGCGGAGCCGTGTCTGTGTACAGAGCGGAGCCGTGTGTGTACGGAGCGGAGCCGTGTGTGTGTAAGGAGCGGAGTTGTGTGTGTGTGTGTACGGAGCGGAGCCGTGTGTGTACGGAGCGGAGCCATGTGTGTACGGAGCGGGGCCATGTGTGTACGGAGCAGAAATGTGTGTGTGTGTACGGAGCGGAGTTGTGTGTGTGTGTACGGAGCGGAGCCGTGTGTGTACGGAGCGGAGCCATGTGTGTACGGAGCGGAGCCATGTGTGTACGGAGCGGAGCCGTGTGTGTTTACGGAGCGGAGCCGTGTGTGTTTACGGAGCGGAGCCGTGTGTGTGTACGGAGCGGGGCCATGTGTGTACGGAGCAGAGCTGTGTGTGTGTACGGAGCGGAGCCATGTGTGTACGGAGCGGAGCCATGTGTGTACGGAGCAGAGCCATGTGTGTACGGAGCGGAGCCATATGTGTACGGAGCGGAGCCATGTGTGTACGGAGCGGAGCCATGTGTGTACGGAGCGGAGCCATATGTGTACGGAGCAGAGCTGTGTGTGTGTACGGAGCGGAGCCGTGTGTGTGTGTGTACGGAGCGGAGCCGTGTGTGTGTGTACGGAGCGGAGCCGTGTGTGTGTGTACGGAGCGGAGCCGTGTGTGTGTGTGTACGGAGCGGAGCCGTGTGTGTGTGTACGGAGCGGAGCCGTGTGTGTGTGTGTGTACGGAGCGGAGCCGTGTGTGTTTACGGAGCGGAGCCGTGTGTGTGTACGGAGCGGGGCCATGTGTGTACGGAGCAGAGCTGTGTGTGTGTACGGAGCGGAGCCATGTGTGTACGGAGCGGAGCCATGTGTGTACGGAGCGGAGCCATATGTGTACGGAGCAGAGCTGTGTGTGTGTACGGAGCGGAGCCGTGTGTGTGTGTACGGAGCGGAGCCGTGTGTGTGTGTACGGAGCGGAGCCGTGTGTGTGTGTGTACGGAGCGGAGCCGTGTGTGTGTGTGTACGGAGCGGAGCCGTGTGTGTGTGTACGGAGCGGAGCCGTGTGTGTGTGTGTACGGAGCGGAGCCGTGTGTGTGTGTACGGAGCGGAGCCGTGTGTGTGTGTACGAGGTGTACAGAGCTGAACTGCGTGTGTGCAAGGTGTACATAGCGGAGCCGTGTGTGTACGAGGTGTACATAGCGGAGTCGTGTGTGTACGAGGTGTACAGAGCTGAACTGCGTGTGTGCAAGGTGTAGATAGCGGAGCCGTGTGTGTACGAGGTGTACATAGCGGAGTCGTGTGTGTACGAGGTGTACGGAGCGGAGCCGTGTGTGCAAGGTGTACGGAGCTGAGCCGTGTGTATACGAGGTGTATGGAGTGGAGCCACGTGTGTACGGAGCGGAGCCGTGTGTGCAAGGTGTACGGAGCTCAGCCACGTGTGTAGGAGTAACTAGGTGTGGCCATTACATTACTGTACTCAGTGTGTGTGTGTGTGTTTGTGCGTGCATGCGTAGCGCTGCAGGTGAATGTGCAGAGACGTAAATGGTTTTGTGTGTGTACGGAGAGGAGAGGCGAGGGCAATGATGGGACTGACGGGGAGAGGGCAATAATTGGGATGGAGGGGGAGGAGGAAATGATGGATGTGGTGGAATGGGCAATAATGAGGGGGGGAAGAAATGATGGAGGTGGTAGAATGGACAAGGATGGTGGTGGTGGAAAGCACACGGATGATATTGGAGGGGGAGAAAATGATGGAGGTGGTGGAATGGGCAAGTATGGTGATGGTGGAAAGGACAATGATGATGGTGGTGGAAAGGGCAAAGATGGAGATGGTGGGGGAAAAGAAAATGATGGATATGGTAGAAAAGGCAAAGGAGGAAATGATGGAGGTGGTGGAATGGGAAATTATGGGGTGGTGGGGGACAAAGCAATTATAGTGGTGGTGGAGAAAGTAAAGATGGAGGTGGTGAAGAGAGCAATGATGGGGTGGGGTAGAGGAAAATAATGGGCATATATGAGGAAACAGTTCAGGAGAATGGGGGGCATATCTGAGGAAACAGTATGGGGGATGGGTGCAGACAGTATGAGGAGCGAACGGGGGAATGTATGTGGACACAGTATGAGTAGCAATGTGAAAAATGTATGTGGACAGAGTACGGGGAGTGAGGGTGATGGGATGTGTGCAGACACAATATAGGGAGTCAGGTGAGCAGGCAGTATAGAAAGCGAGGGGGTAAATATATGAGGGGACAGTTTGGTGAACAGGAGGGATGTGAGAGGAGACAGTATGAGGAGGGAAGGGAATAGTGTGAGGAGACAGTATGCGGGAGAAAAGTGAGTGGGCACAGAATAGAAACTGAGCAGTAGGGGTGTAGAATGAGGGGACAGTGTAAGGGCACAGCCAGCAGAGGACGGTATACCAAGGAGGGGGGAGTGTAATCAGAGTACAGTACAAATACTGGGCCCTATAGAGGGGGACACAGTGTGAGAGGACAGTGTGAAGAGGGGACCGGTATGGAAAGGAGAGGTTAGAGTGAAGAGTATGTACCATAAGAGGGACAGTGTGGGGGTCATATTTTGGGCAGACAATATAGTGAGGGGCAATTTTTTATTCAGGAGCATTATAATGACACTTGTATCTTTAAGGGCGTCATGTGGAGATTTTCTGCAAAAGAGCGGACAAGATGGAAGTCTGCAGAGACGGCTGTGGATGAGAAAACTCATCATGGGGTCTGGACAAGATGAAGAAAAGAAGTAGAACGACTCCAGAGATGACGACATCTATAAGGTACCTGGATGTAAATGTTATTTGTGTGTTGTGAATTCTGTGGCAGAGCTCCCTCCTGTGGTCACAAGTGGTACTGCGGCTTCTGAGTTTCCTTCCTCAGGTGATGTGGTGAAGTCGTAAGGTGTTGCTCTATTTAACTCCACCTAGTGCTTTGCTCCTGGCCTCCAGTCAATGTTCTAGTGTTGGTCTTGCTTCCTCCTGGATCTTTCCTGTGGCCTGTCTGCTCAGCATAAGCTAAGTCTGCTTGTGTTTATTTTGTTGCTATATTTTCTGTCCAGCTTGCTTTTTGGGTTTTGCTTGCTTGCTGGAAGCTCTGAGACGCAGAGGGAGCACCTCCGTACCGTTAGTCGGTGCGGAGGGTCTTTTTGCCCCTCTGCGTGGTTGTTTGCAGGTTTTTGTGTTGACCGCAAAGCTATCTTTCCTGTCCTCGATCTATTCAGTAAGTCGGGCCTCACTTTGCTAAACCTATTTCATCTCTGTGTTTGTATTTTCATCTTACTCACAGTCATTATATGTGGGGGGCTGCCTTTTCCTTTGGGGAATTTCTCTGAGGCAAGGTAGGCTTATTTTTCTACCTTCAGGGCTAGCTAGTTTCTCAGGCTGTGCCCGAGGCGCCTAGGTCTGTCAGGAGCGCTCCACGGCTACCTTTAGTGTGGTATTATAGGATTAGGGATTGCGGTCAGCAGAGTTCCCACGTCTCAGAGCTCGTCCTATGTTTTGTGGGTTTTGTCAGGTCACTTGTGTGCTCTGAACTTCAAGGTCCATTGTGGTTCTGAATTACCTAATCATAACATTGTGATACTGACTAACTCATGTTTTTATTTATGTTAGGAGCATTAAAGGGGTTGTCCAGGTTTGTAATGAGTCTGCAGTCATTCTTTGTGACTGCAGACTTCTGAATTCTCACAGTGCGCCCTGCACGCTGTCAGGATTCTCTCGTGCTGGTGATTTACATACATGCGGTCACGTGCTGACTAGACATGTGTGGCCTCACTCAATGAAAATGAACTGAGCGAGGCCGGCACGTCTAGTCGGAATGTGGTCAGAAGTATACAAATCACATGCTTTTGCTGACATGACCGTCCACCGGCAAGGGAGAATCCTAAAAGAATTCAGAAGCTGCGATGTCAGGATTCAGCTCTGCAGGTTCCAGTAGTCGTCACATGGACACTTCACTCACATGCGACTTTCAGACTTGTGGTCCTGTGACAACGAGCTTCTCTTCTGCTTCTCTCAGTTTTTCACTGAATATTGAGAGCATTAGGGAGAGGAGCTCGTGGGTACATGACTAAGTGTGAAAATCACATATGTCCTGGGGGGGGGCGCCGAAATGAATTCTTGCCCCGGGTGCCAGAAACCCTAGATACGCCTCTGCAGTGATGTCCCACCCTGGGACAATGGTAGAAAGTAAAAAAAAAAAAAAATAGAATGTGTAAAAAAAAAAAATAAAAAAAAATCCCCAAATAAAAAAAACCAAAACATTTCCCAATAAATCCATTTATGTAAATTAAAAAAAAACAATAAATGTACACATATTTGGTATCGCCGCATCCGTAACGACCCGCTCTATAAAACTATCCCACTAGTTAACCCCTTCAGTGAACACCGCAAAAAAACAAAACAAAAAAAAAACACAAGGCAAAAAACATTGCTTTATTATCATACAGGCGAACAAAAAGTGGAATAACACGCGATCAAAACGACGGATATAAATAACCATGGTACCACTGAAAACGTCATCTTGTCCCGCAAAAAAAAAAGCCGCCATACAGCATAATCAGCAGAAAAATAAAAAAGTTATAGCTCTCAGAATAATGCGATGCAAAAACAATTATTTTTTTATATAAAATAGTTTTTATTGTGTAAAAGCGCCAAAACATAAAAAAAATTACATAAATGAGGTATCGCTGTAATCGTACTGACCTGAAGAATAAAACTGCTTTATCCATTTTACCACACGTGGAACGGTATAAACGCCCCCCCTAAAAGAAATTCAGGAATTGCTGGTTTTTGTTCATTCCGCCTCCCAAAAATCGGAATAAAAAGCGATCAAAAAATGTCATCTGCCCGAAAGTGTTACCAATAAAAACGTCAACTCGTCCCGCAAAAAACAAGATCTCACATGACTCTGTGGGCCAAAATATGGATAAATTATAGCTCTCAAAATGTGGTGATGCATAAACTATTTTTTGCAATAAAAAGCGTCTTTTAGTGTGTGACAGCTGCCAACCCTAAAAATCTGCCAAAAAAACGCTCTAAAAGTAAATCAAACCCCCCTTCATCACCCCCTTAGTTAGGGAAAAATAATAAAATGTAAAAAAATGTATTTATTTCCATTTTCCCATTAGGGTTAGGGCTAGGGTTAGGGCTAGGGTTTCAGTTATAATTGGGGGTTTCCACTGTTTAGGCACATCAGGGGCTCTCCAAACGCGACATGGCGTCCGATCTCAATTCCAGCCAATTCTGCTTTGAAAAAGTAAAACAGTGCTCCTTCCCTTCCGAGTTCTCCTGTGTGCCCAAACAGTGGTTCCCCCCAACATATGGGGTATCAGCGTTCTCAGGACAAGTTGGACAACAACTTTTGTGGTCTAATTTGTCCTGTCACCCTTGGGAAAATAAAAACGTGGGGGCTAAAATATCATTTTCGTGGAAAAAAAATATTTTTTATTTTCACGGCTCTGCGTTATAAACTGTAGTGAAACACTTGTTGGTTCAAAGCTCTCACAACACATCTAGATAAGTTCCTTGGGGGGTCTAGTTTCCAATATGAGGTCACTTGTGGTGGGTTTCTACTGTTTAGGTACATCAGGGGCTCTGCAAATGCAACATGACACCTGCAGTCCATTCCATCTAAGTCTGCATTTCAAACGGTGCTCCTTCCCTTCCGAGCTCTGCCATGCACTCAAACGGTGGTTCCCCCCCACATGTGGGGTATCAGCGTACTCAGGACAAATTGGACAATAACATTTGTGGTCCAATTTCTCCTGTTACCCTTGGGGAAAAAAAAATTGCGGGCTAAAACATCATTTTGCGGAAAGAAAAAATGATTTTTTAATTTTCACAATGCTACATTCTAAACTTTAGTGAAACAATTGGGGGTTAAAAGTGATCACCACACATCTAGATAAGTTCCTTAGGGGGTCTTCTTTCCAAAATGGGGTCACTTGTGGGGGGTTTCCACTGTTAAGGCACGTCAGGGGCTCTCCAAATGCGACATGGCGTCCGATCTCAATTCCAGCCAATTTTGCATTGAAAAGTCAAATGGCACTCCTTCCCTTCCGAGCTCTGCCATGCGCTCAAACAGTGGTTTATCCCCATATATGAAGTATCGGCGTACTCAGGACAAATTGCACAACAACTTTTGGGGTCCAATTTATCCTGTTACCCTTGGGAAAATAATAAATTTGGGGCAAAAAGATCATTTTTTGTGAAAATTAATATAAAATTTTTTTTACGGCTCTACATTATAAACTTCTGTGAAGCACTTGGAGGTTCAAAGTGCTCACCACACATCTAGATTAGTTCCTTAGGGGGTCTACTTTCCAAAATGGTGTCACTTGTGGGGGTTTCCACTGTTTAGGCACATCAGGGGCTCTCCAATCGTGACATGGGCAAACATTCAAAAAATTCCTGTGAAGCACCTGAAGGGTTAATAAACTTTTTGAATGTGGTTTTGAGTACCTTGAGGGGTGCAGTTTTTAGAATGGTGTCACCTTTGGGCATTTTCTGTCATATAGACCCCTCAAAGTCACTTCAAGTGTGAGGTGGTCCGTAAAAAAATGGTTTTGCAAATTTTGTTGCAAAAATGAGAAATTGCTGGTCAACTTTTAACCCTTATAACGTCCTAACAAAAAAAAATTATGTTTCCAAAATTGTGCTGATGTAAAGCAGACATGTGGGAAATGTTGTTTATTAACTATATTATGTGATATAACTCTCTAATTTAAGGGCATAAAAACTAAGAGTTTGAAAATTGCTAAATTTTCATAATTTCCGACAAATTTTAGTTTTTTTCACAAATAAATGCAAGTCATATCGAAGAAGTTTTACCACTATCACGAAGTACAATATGTCACGAGAAAACAGTGTCAGAATCACCTGGATCCGTTGAAGCGTTTCAGAGTTATGACCTCATAAAGTGACAGTGGTCAGAATTGTAAAAATTGGCCCTGTCACTTAGGTGAAAACAGGCTTTGGGGTGAAGGGGTTAAAGGGAACCTGTCACCCCCGCCCCCCCCCCAGACGTTTGAAACTAAAAGAGCCACCTTGTGCAGCAGTAATGCTGCATTCTGACAAGGTGGCTCTTTTAGTTATTGGTGCTGTAAATGCAGAAATAATCTGTTTTTTAATTTGTCCGAAATACCTGTCTTCAGTCCTGGAGGCAGGTCTTTCCGCCCCTGCTGCAGACGCCTCACAGCCGTCACTCAAGGCTTCTTGGCGCTGGGCGCCGCCTCCTCAGCGCTGTTTGTTTTGAAATCTGCCGGCGCCTGTGCTCTTTTGTCTTGCCTGGGGCAGGCGCAGTGAGCGCTGCCTGTCTATCCTCATATGCAGTCTCGCTGACTGCGCCTGTGCGGCCGTCCTGCTTGTGAATCCCAGCCCCTTAGTGTCTTATGATTTATTCACACTGCGGGGCTGGCATTCCTGGGCATGCGCACTGCGACCTGGGTGAGTGGCTTAGACACGCAGTGCGCATGCCCAGGAATCTCAGCCCCGCAGTGTGAATAAATCATAAGACACCGAGGGGCTGGGATTCAGAAGCAGGGCGGCCGCACAGGCGCAGTCAGCGAGACTGCATATGAGGACAGATGGGCAGCGCTCACTGCGCCTGCCCCAGGCAAGACAGGAGCGCAGGCAGATTTCAAAACAAACAGCGCTGAGGAGGCGGCACCCGGCGCCAAGAAGACTTGAGTGACGGCTGTGTGGCGTCTGCAGCAGGGGGGGAAAGACCTGCCTCCAGGACTGAAGACAGGTATTTCGGACAAATTAAAAAAACAGATTATTTCTGCATTTACAGCACCAATAACTAAAAGAGCCACCTTGTCAGAATGCAGCATTACTGCTGCACAAGGTGGCTCTTTTAGTTTCAAACGCCTGGGGGGGGGGGGGGGTGACAGGTTCCCTTTAACAAAATTAAAAAATAAATAAAAGTTAAAGTCCTGTCCCGTGAAAATAGAAAAAAAATGGAATTAAAAGACTTACCGGTAATTCGGTTTCTAGTAACCCACCATGACAGCACACCAGAGGATGGTACCACTTTCCTAATAGGGACAGGAAATATCAAAGAGGTTGAATAACCCCTCCAACATCCACCCCTCCGTGTTATTATACAGGAGTAGGAATACTTCAAATTATATGTCATTCTCTTCATCTGAGAAAACGAAAATTAATCAAAGGGAGGGATTTACCCGTGCGGTCGTGGTGGGTTACTAGAAACCATATTACCGGTAAGTCTAATTCCATTTTCCCTAGTAACACCCCACGACAGAATACTGGAGCAGTACCCAAGAGTAATGTTAGGGCGGGACTATAGTCTGGAGAACTTTTCTCCCGAAGGCCAAAGTTTTTGACCAACATCAGGTCTAGCCTGTAATGCCAAAAAGTCCAATATATAGAGAATATAGAAAACTTTATTAAGATAAATAACAGGCATTAAAGTAACAGTAAAAGACGATCACCGTGCTACCCACAGCACGCACAAAAATGGGACAGGGGAAGGCAGCACTACATCACATAGCATAAGGCACATCGTTTAGTCCGGCCTTAGTTACTTATGGGTATACATATAAGGAACCCAGCAGTTCATCCACATACCCCTTGAAAAAGGCATTTGCCGAAACGCGCGTCGGGGGGACGGGGGTCGCACGCCTACTCATCTCATTTTTCCTATCTACACGGTTGACCGGTATGTATATGTTTACTTCGGCTGTTCTAACCACTATATATGTGTTGGGAGTTTGTGCCCTTGATTACTGATGTATGAACTGACCGACATTTACTTGCATTTTCTTAATGTTACATTTATCATGCAGGGTCATTCAATATAATATGCTATGTGATGTAGTGCTGCCTTCCCCTGTCCCATTTTTGTGCGTGCTGTGGGTAGCACGGTGATCGTCTTTTACTGTTACTTTAATGCCTGTTATTTATCTTAATAAAGTTTTCTATATTCTCTATATATTGGACTTTTTGACTGTGGTTCTTCTAGTGGGTTATTAGTATTTCATGCAGTTGTGTCCTATATGGTCCTAATTTAGTCCCATTATTTTTTTGCAATATGTTATAAATAACATTCTGATGGTTATTATGTGGGGTACTGTTTTGTACTCCACTATACTAGTTTCGCTAGCCTGTAATGCTTGGAAAATGTATGGACCGAAGAACATGTAGCAGCTCTGCATATTTTCTCGAAGGAAGCACTGGCTTTCTTGGCCCAGGAGACAGACGTTGACCTATTAGAGTAAGCCATAAATTTCTCTGGCTGTGGAAGGACCTGGATGTGATGGGTCTCAGAGATTGCTCTCTTGATCCAGTTGGCGATCGTGGATCTGGAAGTTTTCTTCCCCTTATTCTGTCCTCGACAGTGAACAAACAGGTTTTGTTCCTTCCTAGTATTTTCGTCTCTTGAAGATAGTGTAGCACCGTTCTCCGAATGTCCAGACTGTGGAATTCCTCTTCTTCCTTATTTCCTGGGTCTTGATAGAAGGAAGGAAGAACCATCTCCTGGGACCTGTGGAACTCTTAGACCACTTTAGGAAGGAATGACGGGTCCAGTCGCAGAATAAGTCTGTCCTGGAAAATTCTCATGTAGGGTTTGTGGATTGAGAGCGCGTGTAACTCACCCACTCTCCAGGCAGTAGTTATTGCTACCAGGCTGTCTTCCAGGAGAGTGTATCTACATCTATAGATAACAAGGGCTCAAAGGGTGGTAGTGTGAACCCTTTTAGCACAACATTGAGGTCCCAGGAAGGTACTAAATTTGTAGCTCTTGGACGTAGGCGAGATGCTGCTGTCATAAATCTTCGGTGGTCAGCCACCGAAAAAAATCCAGGATCTGTGCCATGTTTGGTTGGTGCGGGTCAGGCTGTTCGGGTGCACTCCATGAGATGAAGGTCTTGCACATCTTCTGGTATATAGAATTTGTTAATGCTTTTCTGTAGTGTCGTAATGATCCTTTATGACAATCCTCTGGTCTTCAGGATTGAGAACGCAGAAGCCAGGCATTCAGATGTAGCTTCATGGGATCTGGATGGAATCTTGGTCCCTCGGGAGGTTTCTGACTGGGGGTACTGCTACCGGTCCCTCTATACACAAGTTGCACAGGGCAACAAACCAGCTCTTTTAAGCCAGAATGGTGCTACAAGGATTATCTTGACCCTTTCCTATCTTATTCTCTGTAGAACTCTTGGTAGGATTGGTATTGGAGGGAAGGCATACACCAGTCTGAATCTCCATGGGTGGGCTAACGCATCTATGCCTAAGCAAGGATTGGCTAGATTTAGTGAAAAATATTGCTCAGTCTTTGCGTTCTGCCGACTTGCGAAGAGATCTACCTCTGGATGCCCCACCTTCTGGTCAGTATCTGAAAGATCTCGGGGTCTAGACTCCATTCCCCAGGATGGATTTCTGTTCTGCTCAGAAAATCGACCTGTAAGTTTTAGCACCCTTTATGTGCAGAGTGGATAGGGAGAGGTATTCTTCGGACTACGAGAATATTCTGGCTATTCTGCCTTCAGGTCCTCGTGCCTAGTACTTACTTGATAACAAAGGTGAGCAACTGTTGTCATGTTGCCTGAGTATATCTTGACATGGGTGTCCTGGTCTAGGGCTACTGCGGTCTCGAGTACCTCTTCCACTGCCTTCAGTTCTCTTAAGTTTGAGGACCGTTGACTTATCTCGTATGACCAGCATCCCTGGAATATGTGTTGGGAGACCATGGCTCCCTATCCTTTCCCGCTGGCATCTACTTTTATAGTGATGGCGGAGTCTTGTGTCCAGGGGACTCCATTGCTAAAATTTTTTGGTTTTAGCCACCACGTCAACGGGGTTTTTATGCGAGGTGGCATCAGAATCTTCCTGTCTAAGGATTCTGGGGCTCCGTCCCAGTTTGCCAGAATGTGCGTCTGTAGCATTCTGGTATGTGCTTGTGCCCATGCTACCATCTGGATGCAGCAGGTCATGGATCCGAGAACCAACATGGTCCATCTTGTTAACACCACTTTCTTGCTCTGCAATATCTTTATCGTTGATTTTAACAAAATCTGTTTTTGTTTGGGCAAGAAAAATGTTTGGCTGTGTGAGACTAATAGGACTACCAAGAATGTCTTTGCTGTTGCGGGAACCATATCTGTTTTCTTGAGGTTCACTATCCAGCCTAGAGATAAGTTCTGGGTCTTTATCTGTAGATGTTCCTGTAGCATGGGAAATGAAGGAGCCACCAGTAGAAAATTGACGAGGTATGAAATTATGCATATGTGTTGACCTCTGATGTATGCCATGACCTCTGACATGATCTTTGTGAAGATTCGTGGGGCCGAAGATAGACCAAATGGGAGGACATTGAAATGATAATGGACTGTATTCTCCCTGGGCAATTGCAAACCTTAGGAATTTCTGATAATTTGGATGGATTGGGATGTGGTATTAAACATCCTGTAGGTCTATTATCACCATGATGAAAACCTGCCCTATCAGAGGTACTGTTGACCTGACCAATTCCATCCTGAATCTTCTGTATGTTATTTACCGGTTCAGGGGTATCAAATTGATTATAACCTGAACACACTTTTTTTTTTTTAATCATGAACAGGTTTGAATAGTGTCCACTGTTGCTTTCCCTTTCTGGGACTCTGGAGACTATCCTTGTGGATAGCAGGCCTTTCACTCCCGCTATCAAGGTAGACTGCAGCTCCGTAGAAGGAGAGTCACATTGTTTTTATTCTCTTTGGAGGATACGATGCAAACTCTATCTTTACTCCTTCCCTGACTGAGTTCATTGGTCTGAACAGATCTTCTGCCACTGTGGAAGGAAGTTTTTGATGCAACCTCCTACTGTGTTGACACAAAAGAGAATGGTAAAACCAAAAACACTCAGTTTGAAAAAATGTTTGCAGTAATCCGCAAGTGCTAGTAAAAGATGTAAATAACAGGGTATTTGGTTGATACGTTTTTTGCAAAAAATGTATACTAAGCTGCTCTACCAATCTTCACGGTATACCCATATCAGAGCAGTCCTAACTAATGTATGCAATCCCTATCTGATGTATTTAAAAACCTGATCATCTGTACATTACCTGTGTGAACTCCTACTGTGTTGGCATCATGACTTATTTTGTCTCTAGGAGTGGGGAGGAAAAAGATTCCTGCCTTTTCCCCCTTTTGAGTAGCTTCAGCGACCTGATTTGCCCTTCCCTTTGATTGTTCCTGTGGGAAGGGGGGGGGGGGGGGGGGGGAGTATTCCTAGGTTCAGGCAGGGTCTCCTTCTCTAGCAGCTTGTCAAGGGCAGGACCAAACATATACTTCCCTTTGAAGGGGATAGAACATAATTTCATTTTTGAAGTCATGTCCCCGCTCCAGGATCTTAGCCAGAGCAACCATCTTACAGAGTACGATAACCGCGATGATCTTGCTGCTATTCTTACAAATTCTGCAAACTGCAAAGGCATCTGCTAAGAACCCTGATGCTTTCTGGAGGAGGTGTAGAGAAGCCAGGATGTCCTCTCTAGAAGTAGCAGTGGACAGGTGTTCCTCCAGCTGTCCTAGCCAACGGTACATTGATCAAACCACACAGGTAGATACGGCATTGGTGTTTAACAAAGATGCCAAATTTTCCCATGATTTCCTCAGTAGACCATCAATCTTGCGTTCCAGAGGGTCCTTCAACTGTGAGGAATCCTCAAATTGTAGTGTAGTTTTTTTAAGCTACCCGCGCAATCTGGACGTCGACCGTTGGAATCTCTGACCAGAATGCCGTTGTTTCGTAGTCCACATGAAACCTGTCCATCTACGCTGGAGTGGTCAGCTTCTTTTCTGGGGTTCCAACACCTCTAGCACCGCCGAACATTATTTCTTGTACAGTCTGGGCAGTCTTCTCCTCCACAACCTTCATGGTCTTTGTTACTGCCATGAGGAGTTCCTCTATATTCCCTGAGGAGAAATAATTTCTCTACTGTTAGTAGATCTCTGGGTCCAGGATTAATTTGCCTTCTTCCAAAGGTTCATCTGGGTTCGACGTTTCATCCTGAGAGTCATCAGTCACCTCCTCCTCTAGAATTAGTATCCTCTTTTTAGCTTCTGGAGGGACACTTGGAGAGGGTGTGGGCTGGGAAAGGGCGGCCATGGAGGTTTTCATCTTCTGGTGGATTAGGCCCTTAATTTCTGCGATTAACGAAGGTAGCTCTTCCCTGATGACCTTCTCAGTGCACTCATGAAGACGCCAGCTTTTTTTGTACAGATTTCACATCTACATGAAATCTTGGACTTGCTTCCTAGTGCAG
Source organism: Ranitomeya imitator (assembly GCF_032444005.1). Lineage (NCBI taxonomy): Eukaryota > Metazoa > Chordata > Amphibia > Anura > Dendrobatidae > Ranitomeya > Ranitomeya imitator. The sequence goes on along the minus strand of NC_091282.1, from coordinate 1,044,376,321 downwards.
GTTCCTTGTCTCCCTACAAGAAAGGGGAGAAGGAATAATAAGGCTCTAAAAAATGCAGACAGGGAATTGACACCCAGAGCCAAAGTACCTACTATGACCAGGAGGGTGCTGGGATCTGCAGATGTAGAACAAAAGGAACCAGACATCTCCATGCTACCACCACACACTGTTGGTCTACCTTAGATGTCTTTCTTGTCCAGGGCTCTCATATAGGCATCTGGACCTCAGCACCTGTCCTCTCATTAGAGGACCTCCTCCCCCTCGATGTCCAGGTGTGTGTGGGGGGCAGCTGACACCTATCTGAGCTGTAATCTCCCAAGCGTTCCAGCGTGGAACGCAAGAATCCCTGCATCCGGTATACTGAAGCCGGCGTGCAACGTCACTTCCTGCGGCCTCAGACCCGAAAGTTCTCTCGCGTGCGCCCAGTGAGACACAGTGTCTGGATACCACAACGCCAGAGGAGAGGAGGCTGGAGAGCTCAGAGGCCTTCTGCCGAAGAATTTCCCCCAGACCTTGCCCGAAGGTACAGACTGGAGGGAGGTCCTGAGTCCTGAACGGAGACGGGAGCAGTGGTCGGGGAGGAGAGGAAGCCTTCTCAGTCCCCTGCTGCCCAGCTTAGCACACTGCGGACGACCTAGTCATCCCTAGTAGGGACAGTAAAGAACACTGAGGGGAGGATGTGGGAGGAGTTTATTTAACCTCTGATATTTCCTGTCCCTATTAGGAAAGAGGTAACATCCTCCGGTGTGCGGTCGTGGGGGTTACTAAAGAAAATACACATTTGTTATCGCCGTATTCAGAATCACCCAATCAATATATAAAAATAATTAATCCGATCGGTAAACGGCGTAAAAAGAAAAGAAATCAAAACGTAAGAATTACATTTTTTGGTTGCTGCAGCACCGCATTAAAAAGCAATAACGGGCGATTATCTACAACAACATGGTAGCAAAAATGTTAGCTCAGCATGCAAAAAATAAGCCCTCAATCAGTCCCAGAACACAAAAAATGGAGATGCTATGGGTCTCGGAAAATGTCGACTTTTTTTTTTTTTTTTTTAACCCCTCTGTGACCTTGGACGTACTATCCCGTCGAGGTGCCCTGGGCCTATCTGACCCTTGACGGGATAGTACGTCCTGCCCTTTAATGCGATACCGCGACTTAAGTCGCAGTGATCGCATTAAAATTCCGACGCCATCTCACCTGGGGGGAGATGGCCTCGGCATCCAGGGCATTGTCGCCGCCCACCCGCCCTCTCGATCGCTGTGATTGGCTGTTCAATTCTGAACAGCCAATCACAACCATTCTCATTGTTTCAGCCAATCGGAGCGGCTGAAACAATGAGGTCACAGGCTAGGATCGAGTACCGATGTACTCGATCTTAGGTCCGGTGCCTGGCAACGCCAGGCACCGGCAAGAACACCCCGGATTGGCGCGATCGCCGATCGCGCCAATCGCAGGGCACCGCGCGGTATTACCGCGCTGTGCCCTGCCGGAACCTGCGTGGATCGGTGCTCTAATAGCACCGATCCTAGGATAGGATAGGATCAGACACAGTGCAGGCCCAGCAGGGCCTGCAGGAGCTGATTGGCGCGATCGATGTCATCGTCGATCGCGCCAATCACAGGGCGCAGCGGCGATCACGCTGTGACCGCTCTGTGCCCTGCAGGTGACCTGGCTGTGACCTGCCTAGGATGGCGCGAACAGATCCGATCCTAGGCAGGTCACAGCCAGGTCACCAGGAAAGCTCTGATTGGTGGGATCGATGTTATGGTCGATCCCACCAATGACAGGTCACAGCAGCAGCATGACCGCTCTGTGACCTGTCTGTGTCACCTGCCTGACCTGTGTATGACCGCTCTGCAGGGTCCTCATTCTAGCTGAGGATTCCTACAGAGCGGTCATACTGCTGGATCTCCTGGCTTGATCTCTCTGCTGGATCTACCTTCTGTGCTAGGTATTGTGGTGCCACAGCAGCCTGTAGCACCACAATCCCTGCTAAAGAAAGAAGACAACTAAACGTAAGTTTTATCCCTGATCCCTGCCCAATCCCCGTTCATCCGTGCCCAATCCCCGTTCATCCGTGCCCAATCCCCGTTCATCCACCCCAATCCCCGTTCATCCACCCCAATCCCCGTTCATCCACCCCAATCCCCCCTTCCCCCTCTTTTTACCCCCTCCACCCCCATTTGTGCCGCCTCCGTGCGCACATTTAGTAGCCGCCGAGCGTTGATTGGTGACGCAGTTCACCGATCAACGCTCGCGCTCGCTTTTTTTCCCTCGCCCCCGTTGCGCCAACTCCGTACACACATTCCGCAGCCGCCAAAGTTTGATAAGTGACGCAGTTCACTTATCAGAGTTTGTGCCTGCCGTTTTCCTTTTTTTTTTTTTCACCCCCCTTTTGCGCCACCTGACTACAACCGTACGTTTTGATCACTGATCCCTGCCCAATCCCCACTTCCACCCCCATCTCCCTTCCCCCTCTTTTTACCCCCCTTTGCACCTCCTTCCGTGCGCCCATTTAACAGCCGCCGAACGTTGATTGGTGACGCAGTTCACCGATCAACGCTCGCTTTTTTTCCCTCACCCCCGTTGCGCCAACTCCGTACACACATCCCGCAGACGCCAAAGTTTGATAAGTGACGCAGTTCACTTATCAGAGTTTGTGCCTGCCGTTTTCCTTTTTTTTTTTTTTTTCACCCCCCTTTTGCGCCACCTGACTACAACCGTACGTTTTGATCACTGATCCCTGCCCAATCCCCACTTCCACCCCCATCTCCCTTCCCCCTCTTTTTACCCCCCTTTGCACCTCCTTCCGTGCGCCCATTTAACAGCCGCCGAGCGTTGATTGGTGACGCAGTTCACCGATCAACTCTCGCGCTCGCTTTTTTCCCCTCAGCCTTTTTGCGCAACCTCCGTACACACATCCCGCAGCCGCCAAACTTTGATAAGTGACGCAGTTCTCTTATCAGAGTTTGTGCCTGCCTTTTTTTTTTTTTTACAGGTTTTTCTTCTCCTTTTAGCATTTTCTTTTCAGATAAGTTTGCACAAATCACTATCCCCCCACACATACACATACAGTTATCAATAAAGTGCACCCAATCACCATATTCACACAAAAATGTCCCGCTCGTCCCAACAGCGCTATTCATTGGAGGAGGCATATGCTTTCCTTGCCTCCGACACTGATAGCGAGGGAGAGGATCCCACTTTTCTTTACTTTTCTGATTCTTCATCCTCTTCCTCCTCCTCCTCTTCCTCATCTTCCTCCTCGGGTCCTGCGGAACCACCACGCAGACGCCCCAGGACAGAAGATGAGGCAGCCCCCACCACTCCTGAACCAGCGCTCCCCACTGCGGAACCCACATGGACCTCGCCCCCCGAAAATTACGAGCCACTGATTCCTGATTTTGTGGCAGAATCAGGAATCAAGTTTGACACCACGGGCCTCACGGAAACAGACTTTTTCAAAGTCTTTTTCTCTGAGGATTTTATTAACCTCATGGTGGAGCAAACTAATTTGTATGCTCGTCAATTTTTGGAGCAAAACCCCGGTACATCATTTTCCAACTGGTCTCCTGTAGACGCAGTAGAAATGATGCAGTTTTGGGGCCTGGTCCTCCACATGGGGATCGTGAAGAAGCCAGAAATGCGGCAATATTGGAGTGTAGATGTTTTATATAACACTCCAGTATTCCGAATGGCCATGGTTCGGAGACGTTTTGAGGCCATCCATAAATTCCTGCATTATTCCGATAATGCACAGTGTCCCCAACTTTGACCGTCTGTTCAAAGTTCGGCCGGTCATCGAACACTTCAACAAAAAGTTTTCTGAAGTGTACGTGCCCAAAAGGGACATCTGCGTGGATGAGTCCTTGGTCCATTTTAAGGGGCGGCTCGGATTCCGTCAATACCTGCCCAACAAAAGGGCCAGATACGGAATCAAACTCTACAAGCTGTGTGAGAGTGCCTCAGGGTACATCCACAGGTTTAGAGTGTATGAAGGGAAGGACAGCAGGATTGAACCCCCTGAGTGTCCTCCTTTCCTGGGAGTGAGTGGGAAGATCGTGTGGGATTTGGTGCACCCACTGCTGGATAAAGGTTATCACCTCTATACTGATAACTTTTATACCAGCATCCCACTCTACAAATCCCTCTCTGCGCGAGGTAACGCAGCCTGCGGTACTGTGCGTAAAAATCAGAGAGGCCTCCCAAAGACGCTACTTCGGCAGATGCTCAGAAAAGGTGAGAGCAAGGCCCAATGTAGCGACCACCTGCTGGTGGTCAAGTACAAGGACAAGAGGGATGTCCTTCTCTTGACCACCATACATGGTGATGGCAGAGCCCTCAGCACTGTACGGGGTACCTCTACACAGGTCTGCAAACCGGACTGTGTACTGGGCTACAACAAAAGCATGGGGGGGGTTGATCTCTCTGATCAACTCCTCCAACCATACAGTGCTTTGAGAAAGGCCAAGGTGTGGTACAAAAAGTTGGCCGTCCACATCGTACAAATGGCAATGCTCAACGCTTTCCTGCTGTTACGATGTGCACGCCACACCGATACGTCGTACCTTCAGTTCCAGGAGGTAGTGGTTAAGGCCCTGATATTTGGTACTCCGGAAGGAGAGGGCCCCAGTACTTCCGGAACTGAAGGTGCTCGTATCGTACCAGGCCAGCATTTTCCGGGGGTGGTCCCGCCAACCGGCAGAAAAGGTAAGCCGCAAAAAAGGTGCCGAGTGTGTTACAAAAGGGGAATACGCAAGGACACCATTTATCAATGCGACACCTGCCCCGAAAAACCTGGCCTGTGTATGAAGGATTGCTTCAGATTGTACCACACCTCCATGCACTACTAATTTACTTTACAAGAAAGCGTACATTAGTTCCAAAAAGGGGGCACATCTAGATAAGTTCCTTGGGGGGGGGGGGGGGGGTCTAGGTTCCAAAATGATGTCACTTGTGGTTTTTTTTTACTGTTTAGGCACATCAGGGGCTCTGCAAACGGAACATGACGACCGCAGACCATTTCTGCATTCCAAAACGTCACAACTTCCCTTTCGAGCCCCAACGTGTGCCTAAACAGTTTTTTCCCACATATGGCGTACCAGCGTAATCAGGACAATTTGGACAACAACGTTTGATGTCCAATTTCTCCTGTTACCTTTGGGAAAATTAAAAATTGGGGACTAAAATATCATTTTTGTGGGAAAAAATAGGATTTTTTATTTTCACGCCTGGGCATTATAAACTTTAGTGAAGCACGTGGGGGTTCAAATTTCTCACCAAACACCTAGATAAGTTCCTTAGGGGGTACAGTTTCCAAAATGGGGTCACTTGTGGGGGGTTTCTACTGTTTAGTCACATCAGGGGCTCTGCAAATGGAACATGATGCCAGCAGAACATTCCATCAAAGTCTGCATTCCAAAACGTCACTACTTCCCTTTCGAGCCCCAACGTGTGCCCAAACAGTAGTTCCTCCCCACATATGGGGTATCAGCGTACTCAGGACAAATTGGACAACAACTTTTGGGGTCCAATTTCTCCTTTTACCCTTGAGAAAATAAAAAATTGGGGACTAAACGATCATGTTTGTGGAAAAAAATAGGAATTTTTTTTTTCACGCCCGGGCGTTATAAACTTTCGTGAAGCACTTGGGGGATAAAAGTGCTCATGACACATCTAGATAAGTTCCTTAGGGGGTCTAGTTTCCAAAATGGGGTCACTTGTGGGGGGTTTCCACTGTTTAGGCACATCAGGGGGTCGCCAAACGCGACATGGCGTCCGATCTCAATTCCAGCCAAAGTTAGCTTGAAAAAGTCAAACGGCGCTCCTTTCCTTCTGAGCCCTGCCATGCGCCCAAACAGTGGTCCCCCCCCACATATGGGGTATCAGCGTACTCAGGACAAATTGGACAACAACTTTTGGGGTCCAATTTCTCCTTTTACCCTTGAGAAAATAAAAAATTGGGGACTATACGATCATGTTTGTGGAAAAAAATAGGAATTTTTTTTTTCACGCCCGGGCGTTATAAACTTTCGTGAAGCACTTGGGGGATAAAAGTTCTCATGACACATCTAGATAAGTTCCTTAGGGGGTCTAGTTTCCAAAATGGGGTCATTTGTGGGAGGTTTCCACTGTTTAGGCACATCAGGGGGTCGCCAAACGCGACATGGCGTCCGATCTCAATTCCAGCCAAATTTAGCTTGAAAAAGTCAAACGGCGCTCCTTTCCTTCTGAGCCCTGCCATGCGCCCAAAAAGTGGTTCCCCCTCACATGTGGGGTATCAGCGTACTCAGGATAAATTGGACAACAACTTTTGAGGTCCATTTTCTCTTTTTACCCTTGGGAAATTAAAAAGATTATTGCTGAAAGATCATTTTTGTGACTAAAAAGTAAAATGTTAATTTTTTCCTTCCATGTTGCTTCTGCTGCTGTGAATCACCTAAAGGGTTAATAAACTTCTTGAATGTGGTTTTGAGCACCTTGAGGGGTGCAGTTTTTAGAATGGTGTCGCTTTTGGGTATTTTCAGCCATATAGACCCCTCAAACTGACTTCAAATGTGAGGTGGTCCCTAAAAAAAATGGTTTTGTAAATTTGGTTGTAAAAATGAGAAATTGCTGGTCAAATTTTAACCCTTATAACTTCCTTGAAAAAAAAAAGTTTGTTTCAAAAATTGTGCTGATGTAAAGTAGACATGTGGGAAATGTTATTTATTAACTATATTGTGTCACATAACTCTCTGGTTTAACAGAATAAAAATTCAAAGTTGGAAAATTGTGAAATTTTCAAAATTTTCGCCAAATTTCTGTTTTTTTCACAAATTAACGCAAGTTATATCGAAGAAATTTTAGCACTATCATGAAGTACAATATGTTACAAGAAAACAATCTCAGAATCGCTAAGATCCGTTGAAGCGTTTCGGAGTTATAACCTCATAAAGGGACAGTGGTCAGAATTGTAAAAATTGGCCTGGTCATTGACGTGCAAACCACCCTTGGGGGTAAAGGGGTTAAGAAACTTTGGATTTTTTTCACCACTTGAAAAAAAAAAAAGAATCTATACATGCTTGGTTTCTACAATCTCATAATGACCTGTATAATCATAATGGGAGGTCAGTGTTAGCATTTAGTGAACATTGTAAAAAAAGCAAAACAAACAATTGTGGAATTGCATTTTGGAATTTTTTTTTCCAGTTTTCCAGTACACGATACGGCAAAACCAATGGTGTCGTTCGTTCAAAAGTGCAACTTGTCCCACAAAAAAACAAGCCCTCACATGGCCATATTGGCGGGGAAAATAAAAAAAAAGTTATAGCTGTGGGAAGAAGGGGAGCAAAAAACAGAAACTCAAAAACAGAAAAACTCAAGGTCACGAAGGGGTTGAGCTCTGTTTGTGTCACACGCTTATTTTTTATAGTTCAGATTTTATAGGCATTTGGCAAAAGAATGTAGAGTTATAACATGTATTAATTGCCATGAATTGTAAAATTAAAGGAAAAAAAAGTTTTTATTTCATTACCTGGCTGTCTCGTACTGTTTGACAGTAATAAGGGTATCTTCAATTGTCTTGTTAACTAGTGTATTTACACTGGAGATAAAAAAGTTGATGGCCCCGAGAAGCGTTTCTCCATTCTTTGCAAGAAGTTTCTGAGTGTCTGCGTTGTAGCCAAATTCCTCCTATATTACATCAAAAAGTAGAATGTCACAAAAATAGTAGTAATCATCAAAATAACTTCTAATGTATCTTTAGGGTGTTTCCTTTACACTACCAATTCCTAAATGCCCTATTAGGCCATGCTGAGCTTCACAGTGGGAGAAATCCAGTTTTCAAAACTGAACATTATATTACATGGTAGACCACAGGAATTCATTGGAAACAATGGTGGGCCATTTATTTTAATGGGTGCTTGCAGGAAAGGCGACGTCACACTGACGTTTCCCTAGTAATGAGAGCTAAATATGGTGCTGCCGAGTGCGAGAACCTCTACTGCAAGAGACAAGATGAACAGCCTCTTCCTAAACAGGATACATGTGGTATCATATTATATTATACATTATTATAATATATATACATATTATACATCATATTATACATGCCTGTTGTAGGCTCCTATAAAGGTCAGTCTGCATGTGCTGATGTTAAAGGGAGACTCATCTGGGACATTCATGGCTTATCCACAGCTTTCTCCTATTTAATTCAGTAGGAGCCAAGGTGAGCTGTGACCACTAACTATTGTGAATGGTGGATCCTGTCAATGTAACCCTATCAGGAGATTCTACTGAGAAGTGATCTAAACAGCCTAATATTGGGCTTTAGTGTTCAGAGAGCAATATACCATAGTTGTAGGATAGTTTATTGGCACAGATTATGGAAAATAAAAAAAAGTCATCAAAATATTCTTAAACACTTGATATAAACAATAGGTCATTTTCTGATGACATCACTTTAATGATCACGGCCTATGCCTTTTCATATAGAGACAAAAGCAAAAACATGAGAAAATTGTATATTCAAGAGAATCTAAAAAAAAAACTCTCCGATGCTGTACCGAGCTCATGTGTCAGGAAAAGACGCAATTCAACTGAAGTTGCTATTTATTGACGGCATTAGTACTGAAAATAGAACATGAAGCAGGCAGATCGCGAACATGCCGAGCAATTGTTATATAAAAGCAAGATCAGAGACAATGATGTCATCAGGACAGTAAGACGCTGAAAGGGAACAATAACGAGGGGTGGGCTGGCAAGCAATTATACACCATCAAAGGAGCGCTCAAATGTCAACTAAATCATCTGATGGAGGACGAGCGAAGAGCAGCTCCAGGTACGACACTGAGGAGGATGTGAATAGCATTCATATTCCTATGGAAACATGGCTAAAAACAGGACACGCACAGCAGGACAACCAGCTATCGTGATCAGTGGAAAGTGGGCGAGGAGAGCCCCGTCCAGACTGGGCCAAGGTAGAAGGACGCACCTCCAGACACATAAAAGGCAGGAGTCACAGTAAAAAATTTATTTACCGTAGGGTTGTAAATGTGACTTTCACAATGCACTCCCTAAAGAAAGCAGCTAAATCTCAAAAATCAGAACCTCCTGCACATCGGCAAAGGTGTCTCCATGTTGTATGATATTAACATTTTTTTGTTACAGGTTAAAGCTAAACCATAAACTGTAAAGCCTGCAAACTGGTTTATCAAGTCAATAAATTCATCCCATTTAATTGCTATCAAAGAAAGCGACTAAAATCAAGAAAGACAAGATCAGAAAAAAGCCTGACTTGTTTGTCTCCGCATCCAATTATATAAAGAAAGGATTTGAGGAGTGCTCCTCCGTGTACTGTACAAAGTGCTCTGGAAAGCTGACAACACACTGTACTAGTAACAACAATGTTATAGAAGAAATCACGTTCGCGCCCACACGCCATGAAAGCTGCATGGCTATAGGATGGGTGAGCAGTATTATAAGGGGTTTACCAATCTGGGAAAACCTGTGGCACTTGGCTGTAGTTTTTAAAAAAACAAACTGAGCTTTACTCAGCCTCCCCTGGTCCAGTGCCCAGTCTCTGCTGCTTTCCCGATTTCTAGTATTGTCTGCAGTGCTGACATATCAACTGCTGCCAATCACTGAGCTCGGTGGCTATGCCCAAGTTCACGGCACAAGTCTCTCAGGAGCCACTGAGCTCAGTTATTGGCTGCAGAGCTGCCAACATTACATCAGCGCAAAGGCCAATATCAGACAGGGAGCACAATTGGAAGCTGGACCCGGGGAGGGCGAGTATAGAGCTGTTTATTTATAAAAATAAAAAAAATAACGCAACTGCAGCCTGGGTAAGTAATTTTTGAAAGTTGGAAAAAACTTGTGTAACATTTAGGCTGCCGTCACACTAGCAGTATTTGGTCAGTATTTTACATCAGTATTTGTAAGCCAAAACCAGGAGTGGGTGATAAATGCAGAAGTGGTGCATATGTTTCTATTATACTTTTCCTCTAATTGTTCCTCTCCTGGTTTTGGTTACAAATACTGATGTAAAATACTGACCAAATACTGATAGTGTGACAGCAGCCTTATGGAAAGTTTTTGCTCCCATAACTACTGTACAAAACGGTCAGCTTTAATGTGCCCAATAACAGGTTAACCTTCATGAATAGTGATGAGCGAGTGTACTCGTTGCTCAGGTTTTCCTGAGCACGCTCGGGTGACCTCCGATTATTTGTTATGGTACCGTCACACTAAACGACACTGCAGCGATACCGACAACGATGTCAATCGCTGCAGCGTCGCTGTTTGGTCGCTGGGGAGCTGTCACACAGACAGCTCTCCAGCGACCAACGATCCCGAGGTCCCCGGTAACCAGGGTAAACATCGGGTTACTAAGCGCAGGGCCGCGCTTAGTAACCCGATGTTTACCATGGTTACCAGTGTAAACGTTAAAAAAACAAACACTACATACTTACCTTCAGCTGTCTGTCCTCCGGCGCTCTGCTTTCCTCTGCACTGTCAGCGCCGGTCAGCCGGAAAGCAGAGCGGTGACCTCACCGCTCTGCTTTCCGGCTGGCTGGCGCTGACACAGGATGCAGGAGGAGTGCAGAGAAGCAGAGCGCTGGGGACAGACAGCTGAAGGTAAGTATGTAGTGTTTGTTTTTTTAACATTTACGCTGGTAACTAGGGTAAACATCGGGTTACTAAGCGCGGCCCTGCGCTTAGTAACCCGATGTTTACCCTGGTTACCAGTGAAGACATCGCTGGATCGGTGTCACACACGCCCGATCCAGCGATGTCAGCGGGAAGTCCAGCGACGAAATAAAGTTCTGGACTTTCCTCAGCGACCAACGATCTCCCAGCAGGGGCCTGATCGTTGGTCGCTGTCACACATAGCGATTTCCTTAACGAGATCGTTGCTACGTCACAAAAAGCAACAATATCGTTAACGATATCGTTATGTGTGACGGTACCTTTAGTGTTCGGAGATTAAGTTTTTATCACCGCAGCTGAATGATTAACAGCTACTAGCCTGCTTGATTACATGTGGGGATTCCCTAGCAACCAGGCAACCCCCACATGTACTCAGCCTGGCAACTAGATGTAAATCATGCAGCTGCCACGATGAAAACTAAATCTCCGATCACTAAAATACTCGGAGATCACCCGAGCGTGCTCAGGAAAACCTGAGCAATGAGTACACTCGCTCATCACTATTCATGACAAAGCACTTTTTGAACTTTGGTAGCCTAAGTAAAATGTCATTTTTTGGACCGCTGCATTTTAACCCCTTACCAGCAAAGCCTTTTGTGACCTTTCCGACGGCTCAATTTTTTAAAACCTGATGCGTCACTGTATAATTACGGAGTGCTTCTATATCCCAGTGATACTTTGCAATTCATGGTAGTGATACATTTAGGTTGATAAAATTTACATGTTTTTATGAATATATTGGAAATTTATTGAAAATTTTGAAAAATTGCCGTTTTCAAACTGAGTTTTTATAACGGATAGTCATAACACAAGATGGTGAATAATTTGTATCTTCCATATGTCTACCTTTCTTTGCTAACATTTTTTCAAATGTCCGCATATATTCTAAAGTGTTCGAAGGGTTAAAAGCAGCAACTTCTCATTTTTTTTTCCAACAAAATCTGATATGATTTTAAAAACTACACCCCTCGAAGTATTCAAAATAGCATTCAGGAAATTTGTTAACTCTTCAGGTTTAAAGCGGAATGAACATTTACATTCTTTCAACTTAAAGGGAACCTGTCACCCCGTTTTTTCAGATTGAGATATAAATACTGTTAAATAGGGCCTGCGCTGTGCGTTACTATAGTGTATGTAGTGTACCCTGATTCCCCACCTATGCTGAGAAATACATTACCAAAGTCGCCGTTTTCGCCTGTCAATCAGGCTGGTCTGGTCAGGTGGGCGTGGTGACATCGCTCTTTTCTTCCCCAGCTTTCCGTTGGTGGCGTAGTGGTGTGCGCATGTCCAAGTTCCGAATTCCCTGCGCGCACGTGAAGACAGCGCGCGATCTGCGCTGTCATCCCTTTCATCGGTGGGGGCGGCCATCTTCCTGGGGCCGCGCGTGCGCAGATAGAGTGCTCTGCTGCACGGGGCTTCAGGAAAATGGCCGCGGGATGCCGCGCGTGCGCAGAAGAGATCGCGGCGGCCATTTTCCCAAAGCCGAGATGCAAACTCGGCTTTGGGAAAATGGCCGCCGCGATCTCTTCTGCGCACGCGTGGCATCCCGCGGCCATTTTCCTGAAGCCCCGTGCAGCAGAGCACTCTATCTGCGCACGCGCGGCCCCAGGAAGATGGCCGCCCCCACCGATGAAAGGGATGACAGCGCAGATCGCGCGCTGCTTGTTCACGTGCCCACAGTGGATTAGTCACTTCAACATGCGCACACCACTACGCCACCAACGTAAAGCGGAGGAAGAAACAGCGCTGTGAACACGCCCACCCGACCTGACCAGCCTGATTGACAGGCGAAAACGGCGACTTTGGTAATGTATTTCTCAGCATAGGTGGGGAATCAGGGTACACTACATACACTATAGTAACGCACAGCGCAGGCCCTATTTAACAGTATTTATATCTCAATCTGAAAAAACGGGGTGACAGGTTCCCTTTAACCCCTTCCCGACCTGTGACACAGCGTATGCGTCATGAAAGTCGGTGCCAATCCGACCTGTGACGCATATGCTGTGTCACAGAAAGATCGCGTCCCTGCAGATCGGGTGAAAGGGTTAACTCCAATTTCACCCGGCCTGCAGGGACAGGGGGAGTGGTAGTTTAGCCCAGGGGGGGTGGCTTCACCCCCCTGTGGCTACGATCGCTCTGATTGGCTGTTGAAAGTGAAACTGCCAATCAGAGCGATTTGTAATATTTCACCTAAAAAACTGGTGAAATATTACAATCCAGCCATGGCCGATGCTGCAATATCATCGGCCATGGCTGGAAACACTGATGTGCCCCCACCCCACCCATCGCCCCCCCAGCCCCCCGATCTGTGGTCCGCTCCCCTCCGTCCTGTGCTCCGCTCCCCCGTCCTCCTGTCCGCTCCCCCCGTGCTCCAATCACACCCCCCGTGCTCCAATCAAACCCCCCCGCACTCCGATCACCCCCCCCCGCTCCGATTCCCCCCCCCCCGTGCTCCGATCCACCCCCCTGCACGGCGATCCCCCACCCCGTGCTCCAATCCACCCCCCCGTATTACGATCCACCCCCCATGCTCCGATCCACACCCCCCCCGTGCTCCGACGCTCCCCCCGTGCCCTGATCTCCCCCCCCCCCCTTGTACTTACCTCCCGGGATCCGTCCGTCTTCTTTCCTGGGCGCCGCCATCTTCCAAAATGGCGGGCGCATGTGCAGTGCGCCCGCCGAATCTGCCGGCCGATTCGTTCCAAAGTGAGTTTTGATCACTGAGATATAACCTATCTCAGAGATCAAAATAAAAAAAAATAGTAAATGACCCCCCCCCCCCCTTTGTCACCCCCATAGGTAGGGACAATAAAAAAATAAAGAAATTTTTTTTCCCACTAATGTTAGAATAGGGTTAGGGGTAGGGTTAGGGGTAGGGTTAGGGCTAGGGTTAGGGTTAGGGCTAGGGTTAGGGGTAGGGTTAGGGGTAGGGTTAGGGGTAGGGTTAGGGGTAGGGATAGGGTTAGGGGTAGGGTTAGGGGTAGGGTTTCGGTATGTGCACACGTATTCTGTTCCTCTGCGGATTTTTCCGCTGCGGATTTGATAAATCCGCAGTGCTAAACCGCTGTGGATTTATTGCGGATTTACCGCGGTTTTTCTGCGCATTTCACTGCGGTTTTACAACTGCGATTTTCTATTGGAGCAGTTGTAAAACCGCTGCGGAATCCGCAGAAAGAAGTGACATGCTGTGGAATGTAAACCGCTGCGTTTCCGTGCAGTTTTTCCGCAGCATGTGTACAGCGATTTTTGTTTCCCATAGGTTTACATTGAACTGTAAACTCATGGGAAACTGCTGCGGATCCGCAGCATTTTCCGCAGCGTGTGCACATACCTTTAGAATTAGGCTATGTGCACACGGTGCGGATTTTGCTGTGGATCTGCAGCGGATTGGCCGCTGCGGATTCGCAGCAGTGTTCCATCAGGTTTGCAGTTCCATGTAAACATATGGAAAACCAAATCCGCTGTGCCCATGGTGTGGAAAATACCGTGCGGAAACGCTGCGTTGTATTTTCCGCAGCATGTCAATTCTTTGTGCGGATTCCGCAGCGTTTTACACCTGTTCCTCAATAGGAATCCGCAGGTGAAATCCGCACAAAAAACACTGGAAATCCACGGTAAATCCGCAGGTAAAACGCAGTGCCCTTTACCCGCGGATTTTTCAAAAATGGTGCTGAAAAATCTCACACGAATCCGCAACGTGGGCACATAGCCTTAGGGTTAGGGTTGGAATTAGGGTTGTGGTTAGGGGTGTGATTAGGGTTATGGCTACAGTTGGGATTAGGGTTAGGGGTGTGTTGGGGTTAGTGTTGGAGTTAGAATTGAGGGGTTTCCACTGTTTAGGCACATCAGGGGTCTCCAAACGCAACATGGCGCCACCATTGATTCCAGCCAATCTTGTATCCATAAAGTCAAATGGTGCTCCCTCAAGTCCGAGCCCCGACGTGTGCCCAAACAGTGGTTTACCCCCACATATGGGGTACCAGCATACTCAGGACAAACTGCGCAACAATTACTGGGGTCCAATTTCTCCTGTTACCCTTGTGAAAATAAAAAAATGCTTGCTAAAACATAATTTTTGAGGAAAGAAAAATGATTTTTTATTTTCACGGCTCTGCGTTGTAAACGTCTGTGAAACACTTGGGAGTTCAAAGTGCTCACCACACATCTAGATAAGTTCCTTGCGGGGTCTAGTTTCTAAAATGGGGTCACTTGTGGGGGGTTTCTACTGTTTAGGCACACCAAGGGCTCTGCAAACGCAACGTGACGTCCGCAGACCATTCCATCAAAGTCTGCATTTCAAAAGTCACTACTTCCCTTCGGAGCCCCGACGTGTGCCCAAACAGTGGTTTACCCCCACACATGGGGTATCGGTGTACTAAGGACAAACTGGACAACAACTTTTGTGGTCCAATTTCTCCTGTAACCCTTGGGAAAATAAAAAATTCTGGGCTAAATAATTATTTTTGAGGAAAGAAAACGTATTTATTATTTTCACTGCTCTGTGTTATGAACTTCTGTGAAGCACTTGGGGGTTCAAAGTGCTCACCTCACATCTAGATAAGTTCCTTTCGGGGTCTAGTTTCCAAAATGGGGTCACTTGTGGGGGGTTTCTACTGTTTAGCCACATCAGGGGCTCTGCAAACGCAACGTGACGCCCGCAGAGCATTCCATCAAAGTCTGCATTTCAAAACGTCACTACTTCACTTCCGAGCCCCAGCATGTGCCTAAACAGTGGTTTACCCCCACATATGGGGTATCAGCGTACTCAGGAGAAACTGGGCAACAACTTTTGGGGTCAAATTTCTCCTGTTACCCTTGGGAAAATAAAAAATAGCGGGCTAAAAAAACATTTTTGAGAAAAGAATTTTTTTTTTTAATTTTCATGGCTCTGCGTTATAAACTTCTGTGAAGCACTTGAGGGTTCAAAGTGCTCACCACACATCTAGATTAGTTCCTTTGGGGGTCTAGTTTCCAAAATGGGGTCATTTCTGGGGGATCTCCAATGTTTAGGCACACAGGGGCTCTCCAAACGCGACATGGTGTCCGCTAATGATTGGAGCTAATTTTCCATTTAAAAAGCCAAATGGCGTGCCTTCCCTTCTGAGCCCTGCCGTGCGCCCAAACAGTGGTTTACCCCCACATATGGGGTATCTGCGTACTCAGGACAAACTGGACAACAACATTTGTGGTCCAATTTCTCCTATTACCATTGGCAAAATAGGAAATTCCAGGCTAAAAAATCATTTTTGAGAAAAGAAAAATTATTTTTTATTTTCATGGCTCTGCATTATAAACTTCTGTGAAGCACCTGGGGGTTTAAAGTGCTCAGTATGCATCTAGATTAGTTCCTTGGGGGGTCTAGTTTCCAAAATGGGGTCACTTGTGGGGGAGCTCCAATGCATAGGCACACAGGGGCTCTCCAAACGCGACATGGTGTCCGCTAACAATTGGAGCTAATTTTCCATTCAAAAAGTCAAAAGGCGCGCCTTCCCTTCCGAGCCCTGCCGTGTGCCCAAACAGTAGTTTACCCCCACATATGAGGTATCGGCATACTCGGGAGAAATTGCTCAACAAATTTTAGGATCCATTTTATCCTATTGCCCATGTGAAAATGAAAAACTTGAGGCGAAAATAAATTTTTTGTGAAAAAAAAAGTACTTTTTCATTTTTACGGATCAATTTGTGAAGCACCTGAGGGTTTAAAGTGCTCACTAGGCATCTAGATAAGTTCCTTGGGGGGTCCAGTTTCCAAAATGGGGTCACTTGTGGGGGAGCTCCAATGTTTAGGCACACAGGGTCTCTCCAAATGCGACATGGTGTCCGCTAACGATGGAGATAATTTTTCATTCAAAAAGTCAAATGGCGCTCCTTCCCTTCCGAGCCTTACCATGTGCCCAAACAGTGGTTTACCTCCACATGTGAGGTATCAATGTACTCAGGAGAAATTGCCCAACAAATTTTAGGATCCATTTTATCCTGTTGTCCATGTGAAAATGAAAAAATTGAGGGTAAAAGAATTTTTTTGTGAAAAAAAAGTACTTTTTCATTTTTACGGATCAATTTGTGAAGCACCTGGGGGTTTAAAGAGTTCACTATGCATGTAGATAAGTTCCTTGGGGCGTCTAGTTTCCAAAATGGGGTCACTTGTGGGGGAGCTCCAATTTTTAGGCACACGGGGGCTCTCCAAACGTGACATGGTGTCCGCTAAAGAGTGCAGCCAAATTTTCATTCAAAAAGTCAAATGGCGCTCCTTCCCTTCCAAGCCCTGCCGTGCGCCCAAACAGTGGTTTACCCCCACATATGAGGTATCAGCGTACTCAGGACAAATTGGACAACAACTTTCGTGGTTCAGTTTCTCCTTTTACCATTGGGAAAATAAAAAAATTGTTGCTGAAAAATCATTTTTGTGACTAAAAAGTTAAATGTTCATTTTTTCCTTCCATGTTGCTTCTGCTGCTGTGAAGCACCTGAAGGGTTAATAAACTTCTTGAATGTGGTTTTGTGCACCTTGAGGGGTGCAGTTTTTAGAATGGTGTCACTTTTGGGTATTTTCAGCCATATAGACCCCTCAAACTGACTTCAAATGTGAGGTGGTCCCTAAAAAAATGGTTTTGTAAATTTCGTTGTAAAAATGAGAAATCGCTGGTCAAATTTTAACCCTTATAACTTCCTAGCAAAAAAAAATTTTGTTTCCAAAATTGTGCTGATGTAAAGTAGACATGTGGGAAATGTTATTTATTAACTATTTTGTGTCACATAACTCTCTGGTTTAACAGAATAAAAATTCAAAATGTGAAAATTGCGAAATTTTCAAAATTTTCGCCAAATTTCCGTTTTTATCACAAATAAACACAGAATTTATTGACCTAAATTTACCACTAACATGAAGCCCAATATGTCACGAAAAAACACTCAGAACCGCTAGGATCCATTGAAGCGTTCCTGAGTTATTACCTCATAAAGGGACACTGGTCAGAATTGCAAAAAACGGCAAGGTCTTTAAGGTCAAAATAGGCTGGGTCATGAAGGGGTTAAGTGAGGTTCTTTGAAAAAATTTTATTTTCACAAGAGTTACTGAGAGAAAAATGCACCCAAACTTATGCATGGTAATTTCTTCCTTATGCCCCAATCCCCATTTGTGGTCAATCTACTGTTTGGGCACCTAACATGGCACAGGCTTTTGGAGTGCAATTTTACCTGAAACAGACCGTGGACACCATGGGAAAACCGCCTAAGTCGCTGAACACCAGGGTATCTCTACTCAAAATTGCTATTATTGTTAACTGTTAAACAAGTGGACTATAAAATGATTTCTAAAAGGGGTAAAAATAAAGATTATATATTTCATTTGCATTTCAGGCAAATAAAAAAAATAGACTAATGCAAAAGTTTGGGCATCCATCATGGATAGTACCTAGTAGCACCCTCTTTTGCAAGTATCACTGCTTATAAACGCTTTTTGTAGTCAGCCAAGAGTCTTTCCATTATTGTTTGAAGGATTTCCATCCATTCTTCCTTGGAAAATTCTTCCAGTTCTGAGATTCCTGGGTTGTTTTGCATGCACAGCTATTTTGAGATCTAGCCACAAATTTTCAATGATGCTCACATCAGCTGACTGTGAGGGCCATTGTAAAACCTTCATCTAGCACCTTTTGACGTAGCCTATTATGGAGGACGGTTATCAATTTGTAGAAGCCATCCTCTTTTCAACTTCTGCTTATTTGCAGATGGTGTTAAGTTTGCATGAAGAATTTTTTGAAATTTCAATAAATCCATTCTTCCCTCTGCCCATGAAATGTTACCCATGCTATTAGCTGCAACACAACCTAAAAGAATGTGTGACTCACCCCCAAACTCAATGGCTGGTGAGATGTTCTTTTCCTTAAGATCTGTGCCCTTTTTTCGTCACACATACCCTTGTCATTGTGGCCAAAGAGTTCTATTTTAACTTCATCGGACCACAGGACTCTTTCCAAAATGCATCTGGCGTGTTTAGATGTTCTTTTGCATACTTCTGAAGCTGAATTTTATGGTGTGGACATAGGTTTTCTCCTGATGACTCTTCCATGAAGGCCATATTTGTGCAGGTGTCTTTGAAGAGTAGAACAATGTACCACACAACTCCAGAGTTTGGTAAATATTTCTGAAGGTCATTTGCAGTCAAGCGGTGGTTTCAAAAATTAAAGATGTGTCTGACATCCCATTCCTGCTACTACATGTAGGGAAAAATGACACCGCAAGAAAGGACCTGGAAACAATCTGCAGTGACTTTGAAAACTTAAGTAAGACAGTGAAAGAACTGGGAGCGCAGGTAGTCTTCTCTTCCATCCTTCCAGTGGATGGCCATGGAACAAGGAGGTGGAATAAGATTCTGCAGGTGAACAACTGGCTACATCAATGGTGCCGTCAGCAAGGATTTGGATTTCTGGATCACGGAGTGAATTACCTATACGATGGACTGCTTGCTAGAGATGGGGTGCACGTTACGAAGACTGGAAAACATGGATTTGGATGTCACCTTGCTACCCTCATCAGGAGATTTTTAAACTAGAACACTGTGGGAAGGGAAGCAAAAGGCAAGAAAAAGCCATACACCTGACAACTACTATTGAGAACTCTGCTATTAGAAGTGGAAAGGAAGAACAAAGACAAAAAATCTAAATAATGAAAATATCGGAGGGAGAGAAACCAATCACAAACTAAAATGTTTCTATACAAATGCACAAAGCATGGGAAACAAACAAGGAGAAATTGAACTACTAACATAGGAGAAGAAATATGATGTTATTGGAATCACTGAAACTTGGTGGGACAATACACATGATTGGAATACAAGGCTAGAAGGATACAACTTATTTGCAAGAAACAGACTTGATAAACGAGGAGGAGGTGTCGCATTGTATGTTAGAAAAGCATATATCTGCACAGAGATTGAAGCTTCAGAGCCTGGGAGTTCTGTGGAAACTGGGTAAGAATACAAGGAGAGTACACCATTGTAGGCATTTACTACAGGCCGTGTTTCTATAAAAATACCAGTAGCGCTTCAACCCTGAAGACACTCGGCAGCAAGTAATGATACAATTCCACCTTTATGTATCGAAATCTATATACAGAAGTAAAAAGCAAGTAATACCTGCGCTGAGTGACAAAAAATCCTCCAAACCACACGAATTATGTTCTCAAGAAAAAAGATTTTTTATAGGTTACCATACCAGAATAACAAGAGCATAACCGTGGTGTGGACAAGTGTTCTTATTTCATAAGGTACCAGGAGCGTTTTGGTTGTCAAATAGATAAGTATAACCAATTGTTACCCTTGGATAATCAATAGAACTCACCGGCTCCTTGTGGTGGTCTTTACTAAATCATGTCCGTTATATCCATAGTATAGAAGAAACTGGCAGGCTTCCTCCAATTGTCCTATTAGGCTATATCCACTACGGTTGTAGTCTTCAGATGAAGCCACTCTGGGTTGAGTCCGCTGCGTCCGTAGTTCCGGTGTGTATCTTCAGGTGGAGCCGCTCTGTGCGCTGCCCCGGCCGGCGGCAGAACGCTCAAAGCACGCTCCCCGCTTAGGACTAATGAGCGCTGGAGTAGCCGCTGGGTTCTCTGCCGAAGCAGGACCTTCCGTGACGTCACGGTCACGTGGATAAACACGTGACTAGGCTAAGGAGAGCAGCGAGGACCAAATCCGATTTGGTCCTCGCTGCTCTCCTTAGCCTAGTCACGTGTTTATCCACGTGACCGTGACGTCACGGAAGGTCCTGCTTCGGCAGAGAACCCAGCGGCTACTCCAGCGCTCATTAGTCCTAAGCGGGGAGCGTGCTTTGAGCGTTCTGCCGCCGGCCGGGGCAGCGCACAGAGCGGCTCCACCTGAAGATACACACCGGAACTACGGACGCAGCGGACTCAACCCAGAGTGGCTTCATCTGAAGACTACAACCGTAGTGGATATAGCCTAATAGGACAATTGGAGGAAGCCTGCCAGTTTCTTCTATACTATGGATATAACGGACATGATTTAGTAAAGACCACCACAAGGAGCCGGTGAGTTCTATTGATTATCCAAGGGTAACAATTGGTTATACTTATCTATTTGACAACCAAAACGCTCCTGGTACCTTATGAAATAAGAACACTTGTCCACACCACGGTTATGCTCTTGTTATTCTGGTATGGTAACCTATAAAAAATCTTTTTTCTTGAGAACATAATTCGTGTGGTTTGGAGGATTTTTTGTCACTCAGCGCAGGTATTACTTGCTATTTACTACAGGCCGCCTGTGCAAGCTGAAGATATGGATGAACTCTTTATGCATCAAATGGATAAGTTCTCCAAAAAATATGACAGTGGTCATGGGAGATTTCAACTATCCAGACATTTGTTGGGAATCTCTCTCACGTAAAACTAACTAACAGGTCAAACATATTCTTATCTTCTCTTGCTGACCACTTTATCTTCCAAAAGGTAGGGGAGAAAATAAGGGGATCTGCTACCTTGAATCTAATCCTTATAAACAGGGAGGAAATGGTTGAGGAGGTAAGAGTTGCTGGGACCCTAGGAGGTAGCAACCATGCCATTTTAGAATTTTGGATAACTAGAGGAGGAAGACCTGTGAAGACTCAGACATCAAGGTTAGATTTCAGAAAGGCAGATTTTAAGGGACCCAGAAAGAGAATCGAAGGGATCCAATATTAGGTATATTAAGTTGCTTATTTTGTTTGTAGACATGATATTGATTTGTGAACTAGAAATTAAAACGAGTTACTCTTTGAAGGCAATGTGTCATATTGAAAATTGTATCTGATCCGCTGATAGGATGTCATGGAAGACGAGGCGCTGACCAGAATGATATACAGCTCTGGCAAATATTAAGAGACCACCACATCAAAACCCTGTCACGGGCAGCCCAATCTCCAGACCTGAACCCCATTGAAAACCTCTGGAATGTAATCAAGAGGATGATGGATAGTCACAAGCCATCAAACAAAGAAGAACTGCTTACATTTTTGTGCCAGAAGCAGTGTGAAAGACTGATGGAAAGCATGCCAAGACGTATGAAAGCTGTGATTAAAAATCATGGTTATTCCACAAAATATTGATTTCTGAACTCTTCCTGAGTTAAAACATTGGTATTGTTGGTTCTAAAGGATTATGAACTGGTTTTCTTTGCATTTTCTGAGGTCTGAAAGCACTGTTTTTTGTTTTTTTGTGCCATTTTTCCTTTTCAGAAAAAAATACAAAATTAATTCCTTGGAAACTCGGAGACATGTCAGAAGTTTATAGAATAAAAGAACAATTTATATTTTACTCAAAAACATACCTATAAAGAGAAAAATAAGAAACTGAACATTTTGCAGTGGTTTCTTAACTTTTGCCAGAGCTATATTTAATTTCATGGTAAAAGTGTCAGTAAGCTTGCATTTTATTCATCGAAATCCTGGGTGTTTGTATGATCGAGTCCAGTGGGTGAAATTGTTAGTTATTGGTCACTGTCATTTTTTTTCCCGCCAACATAGGCTTTTTTTGCACAGAAGATGACAACTCTATGAAAACCATTTCTGATTCTCTGATATATATGGTACCTGTTATTTAGGTGCATTTTATGGTGCACTTTACATTTTAAAATATTTTAAATATTTTTCATTTTTTTCACATGATGGTACTGCAAACGTAATAAAAATGAAATAATAAATAAAAAATTACAAAAAAAATATTGGAAATAAAAAGCCTGATTAATAGTGCTTATACTTACATGTAACTCTAAAGACTTTAGGCTGAGGTCTGCAAAGGCGTCTCCTAGGTGCCTCTGGGTCTGCACCATCTGATAGAGCTGTGAGGACAGCGTCTGAGCCAGCTTTAGTATATGTTCATATTTCTTTTTGTTATCTCTTAGAATTTCTATCTGTGATTCTAATTCCAAGTCTACGGTTCTTGAGCCACGTCCGAGCTTCTCAGAGAGAATCTGCCGAGTGCACTGCAGGGCATAAAAACCAATGCACTTTGAGTAACCCAACAGAACAGTAAGTAGTTAATATTACACCACTTGATTGCTAGATTAGATTTGTATGCTTTAGTATGTAGTAGAACATTTCATACCTCTAGACGCGGTACAGAACACGCTTTTTCTACACGTCAGTGGCTCTGTCGGGGATTCTGTCTTAAGCCCTAAAAAATGGTATTCAGGCAAATTTGCCAACCGTGCCATTGACTGTAATGCAGCAGATGGAGTCGCTTTGTGCTGTCTGATCGCATTTTCAGCAGTGCCTGCCTTTTTTTTTTTTTGCAGTGGGCACAAAAACACAGTTGAACAAGCCCTTGAAAAAGGCGGGCACTTCTAAAAATAAGCTCAGACAAGGCACAAAGTGAAGTCAATGCCCCTGCCAGCAGATATGTCGGAGTCACGTTGTTCAGAGCTTCAGAAGGATGCCCCAAAGGAGACAAAAATGTAATGTGAACAAAACGTTATATAAAAATGTGAATCAAGGTGGAACAGTTCACATTAAGAAAGACTGGTTGCAGCAAACAAACAAAAAAAGTGTACACCCCCCCCCCCCCCCAGAGAGATTTAAAGGGACTGTCACCCCCAGGACATATGGCTTATTAATATGGGCATACAGATAACAAATACCTACCTGTATGCCTCATATTAACAGTCTGTGTGGAAAAATCTTATATTCTGTCTTTGTACTAATGATTTCTTCCAGGATCCACACGCCCCTGAGTCTATTACAGTACTAACCCCCTCCCATGCACATCAGTTATGGCCCCTGAATCCCGCACCTGCACTCCCTCAGAAATACATACCTTACCCTCCCTTCTACAGGCACTGCATTGAGGGATCTCCTGTGCAGGCAAGTCTGTGTGCGCGTGCCGATAAGATGCTCTCCCCACTTCCTCCCTGCATAGTCATTCTTATGCACATATGGTTCCTAGCGATTACTATACAGGGAGGAAGAGGGGAGAGCATCTTATCAGCATGCACACTGGAGCGGAGGTCGCAATGTGTTCTTAAAGGAAATCTGTCACTCCCCGGGACTTATATGATGTATTAATATGGGCATACAGGTAATAGAAATGTTACACTAGTCCTACCTGTATGCCTCATATTAATGGTTTTGGGGACGAAAAATATTATAGTCTGTCTTTGTGCTAATTATTTCTTCCAGGCTCCGCACGCCCCTGAGTCCTTATTACAATACTAACCCCCCCCCTCCCCCACATCAGCATCAGATATAGCCCCGGAATCCCGTGCCTGCACTCCCTCAAATATATACCTCATCCTCCCTTCTACAGGCACTGCATTCAGGGATCTCCTGCGCAGGCAAGTCTGTGTGCGCGCCGATAAGATGCTCTCCCCACCTCCTCCCTGCATAGTTATCCCTATGCACACATGGTTCCTAGAGATTACTATGCAGGGAGGAAATGGGGAGAGCACCTTATCAGCGTGCACACTGGAGCAGAAGTCGCCAGTGCCTGCACAGAAGATCCCTAAATGCAGTGCCCACAGAAAGGAGGGCGAGGTATGTATTTCTGAGGGAGTGCAGGCGTGGGATTCCAGACCAATAACTCAGGTGCATGGGAGGGTGGGTAGCATTGTAATTTAGACAGGAAGCAGGGATTTCTTCCAGGCACCGCACGCCCAGAGCCAGGAAGAAACTATTAGCATAAAGACAGAATAGAACATTTCTCCACAACAAGACCATTAATATGAGGCATACAGGTAGGACTAGTGTAACATTTCTGTTACCTGTATACCCATATTAATAGGTCATATAAGTCCCGGGGGGTGTGGGGAGAGCATCTTATAAGCGTGCAAACAGACTTGCCTACGCAGGAGATCCCTGAATGCAGTGCCTGTAGAAGGGAGGATGAGGTATGTATTTCTGAGGAAGTGCAGGCGCAGGATTCCAGGGCCATAACTGACATGCATGGGAAGGGGTTAGTATTGTAATAAGGACTCAGGGGCATGCTGAGCCTGGAAGAAATCATTAGCACAAAGACAGACTATAATATTTCTCCACACCAAGACCATTAATAAGAAGCATATAAGTAGGACCAGTATAGCATTTCTATTACCTGTATGCCCATATTAATAGGTCATATGCCGTAAGTCTCGGGGGTGACAGATTCCCTTTAAGAACATATTGTAGCACCTGCTGTGATAAGGTGGAAACAATTAGATTTTTTTTCTTGCAGAATTATTCTAGGAAATCAATCTCAATATGAATGGTAACAATAACAATTGCTTAATTGCCATAAAGTACATGTGAAGGCCCAGTAGCCCCCCAAAATCAATGTAGCATTATTGTATAAATGAATAGTTCCAACCAATGGCAATTTGGGCGATGGCTGGAACACAAGGGGCAAACACCATTGTGTGTGTTTGCTAACGCAATGGTAAAGTAGCTGAAAGCAGATAGTAACAGGGAACCCTTGACATGCATGGTCTGCTTAGATTGCTGAGATTTGTGAGATTCCTGACCCCCCACTTTGGTCGATCTTACAGATCAAATAAAGCCAATGTATAGCTAGCAAAATTTGGAAATAAGAATCGATCACTTGAAAAACAACTGATGAATCGCAATCCCAATAGAGACATCGTTGCACTTTTTGTACAACCTCTGCCGGTCTGATCCGTCAGGGGCTGCAGATGCATCAATTCCCTGCCAAGCTCCTTTTCCTATTAATTAGAAGAGGTGGACGGTTTATCTGCTCCCTAGGGCACAGGTCTGACCGCACAGCTTGTCATAGTTAAGGCAGGGAAGACATCCTCCAGCCTATTCGTGCAGTCTCACTAATTAATACAGCAAGCTATAGCTTGGGGAAATGTATATTCTCCCATACCAGGCACTATTTCTCGGGGTATCTAGAAACATACACGTTTGTTGTCCATAAACTTACAGTACAATGTGCCTAATACAACAATAGCCGCAATAGAACAGCGCTGCTTAGAAATGAAACGCCAGATATTACAGACAATGGGATGCACCTAAGTAACATCCCAGGTTTAGAGGACAGAAAATAACAAAAAAAATATATTGCAAACTAATTAAAATCTAAAATATGCATGGTCTTGTAAACACAGAAAATACACTTTTCACTGGTGCACTACACAGGAAAGGACAAATATTAGCAACGTCACAGCTGAACTTGTAATGCACGTCACTTAAAGGGAAGGTGCCGCAATTTTTTAGTTTGTATTAATAATTATTGAGTAATCTCTCTTTAACTTTTCTGGGGGCTACCATTTTCATTTGGGGGGTGTAACTGAGCAGGACACACACACCTCACTGAAGCCCATGGATTAACCCCATCCTCTACTCCCCGGTGTTTACCTCTGTTTATGTGTGTATATTTGAATGATTGGCATTTTCCTTTATCCCTGTTCTTATTACCTTGTTAGTTTGGTTGGTGCATTAAGGTACACTACTACTCCCCTCTTCTCTGGGTGGGGTAATGGAACAGAAGGAGGGAGGATTCAGGAGCTAAGGCAAGGTATGTGGCCCTGGCGTCTTCACCAGCAGGGATAGGGAAGGAGCCCCTGGTCTGGGACACCCAACAACAGAGTCGCTACACCCACAACTGACTGGCAGCTTGCTTACAATGCACAATGTACACAAGAAGCTGCCAGATAGGGGTGTGGATGGGGTAATACACAATTCAGCAATCTGAGCACTGCTAAATCTACAATAGAGAAAACAAGAAGTCTTAAAGGGACACTGTCACCTGGATTTGGAGGGAACAATCTTCAGCCATGGAGGCGGGGTTTTGGGGTTTTTGATTCACCCTTTCCTTACCCGCTGGCTGCATGCTGGCTGCAATATTGGATTGAAGTTCATTTTCTGTCCTCCGTAATACATGCCTGCACAAGGTAATCTTGCCTTGCACAGGCGTGTACTACGGAGGACAGAGAATGAACTTCAATCCAATATTGCAGCCAGCGGGTAAGGAAAGGGTGAATCAAAAATCCCAAAACCCCGCCTCCATGGCTGAAGATTGTTCCCTCCAAATCCAGGTGACCGTGTCCCTTTAAATAAAATGGCAAAAACCTCCTGCTGACAGATTCCCTGTAATGAATCAGGAGCGTCTGAAAAGTGGCATTACCAATAATCTTACTCCAGTTGACTACTGGAGTAAGATTGCTGTAGTAAGGAAAGCCACAGCTCGCAATGAATTAATTGAGCTGAGGAGTGACAGCGCTGATCATTTTGGTGGAGCTGGGAGACACTGGGATGAAAACATCAAAAGTTGCACAAAAATTTGGGAATGGTTTAAAGCAAAATACACAAGAACTCTGGTGTAAATGGTTTGAAGAATTATGGCCTTTGTCTGATCAACTAGGAATCAGGCAGAAAGCGTGGCACTGATGTTGCTCCTGACTACAAACTGTATCATACTGAGACTCTTAAGCAAGATTTTGTTCTTGCTGAAAAGTGTGCCTTAGGCTGCATTCATACATCTCCATGATGCGTCAGTGCCATGTCCAATTTTTTATTGGAGAGCATGCAAATTATTTGAGTGTATATAATTCTGATCATCAAAATCGGATCAGGATAGTTTCACGGCTCTCAAACTCTGATCTGTCTTATTAACAGATGTCTGAATAGAACCATTTAAGTTAAATGTTTCAGTGTTCTGTCCAAAAAAAAAAAAATACCTGTCAGCGCTCGGACATTTCACATGGATGTGTGAGTGCAGCTTTATGTATGTGTGTATAATATATACACACATATACACACATATATATACATACATACACACACACACACCGTATATACTCGAGTATAAGCCGACCTGAGTATAAGCCGACCCCCTTAATTTTGCCGTAAATGTCAAAAGTAAAAATAGATACCAATAGAAGTAAAATTAATTGAGACATCAGTAGGTTAAGTGTTTTTGAATATCCATATTGAATCAGGAGCCCCATATAATGCTCCATAAAGTTTAAGATGGGCCCCATAAGATGCTCCATATTAAAATATGCCCCATATAATCCTGCATAAAGGTTAATAATGGCCCCATAAGATGCTCCATAGACACATTTGCCCAACATACGGTAATGCTGCACAAATGTTGATTATGGCCCCATAAAATGCTCCATAAAGATATTTTACCCATATAGTGCTGTACAAACGTTGATTATGGCTCTATAAAGACACTTGCCCCATATAGTGCTGCACAAACGTTATGGCCCCATAAGATTCTCTATACAGACACTTGCCCCATTATAGTGCTGCACAAACGTTATGGCCCCAGAAGATGCTCCATACAGACACTTGCCCCATTTGCTGTTGCAGCGATAAAAAAAAAAAAAATCCCACTCACCTGTCCGTTGCTCAGGCCCCCGGCACTTTCATTATTCACCTGACTTCGTTCCGGCGCCGCTCCATCTTCAGCGTCTTCTGCACGGATGTTCAGGCAGAGGGCGTGCACTAACCATGTCACCGCGCCCTCTGACCTGAGCGTCACTGCAGAAGACGCTGAAGATGGAGAGGCGGCCGGAACGAGGAGCAGGTGAATATCTCGCAGCGCTGCGCTCCACACTATACTCACCTGCTCCTGGCGCATGCAGTCCCTGCTTCCCCGGCGCTGCAGCTTCTCCCTGTACTGAGCAGTCACAGTTACCGCTCATTACAGTAATGAATATGGGGCTCCACCCCTATGGGAGGTAGAGCAGCATATTCATTACTGTAATGAGCGGTACCATGTGACTGCTCAGTACAGGAAGAAGCTGCCGGCGCCGGGGAAAAGACAAGCAGGGACTGCGCCAGGAGCACACCCCTGGGTGTGACGAGTATAAGCCGAGAGGGGGACTTTCAGTCTCCAAAAATGGGCTGAAAATCTCGGCTTATACTCGAGTATATACAGTATATTATATAATATATATCAGCCCCAGTTATAATACAATTGGAGGTGAAGGTTAAAAACAATTGTATATAAAGGAAAACAAATGCAAGGAAGTTTGACCATATAGCCCTACTTGGTATCTAATGCAGAAATAAAAGGGTCATTCTGTTCTATTGTGGTCCTGTGTGTACAGTCCTAAGTGTAGTTAGATATTAAAAGAGGCTTCTCACATTTAATTTTGATATTTTTTCGATAGAGGAAGCTGTTGACTACAAAATGTAAACTTGAAAACCCTTTGTTGCCATTTAAGCTTCTCCACAAATACTGAAAACCGATCTCATTGTAATACTGACCTTGTATGTATTTAAGCTCCATTTTCTCACTAGCTCTAATTTTTCAATTGCTGTACTTCTTGGTTCTTCAGCAAGGACGACCGGGCCACTTCTCTGTTGTGTCCTTTCTGCTACGGAAATAAAAAAGGAACAAGGGGAAAAAAAATAAAAAAAAATCAATAAATAAGCAATGTGAGTTTCATTACTACTCTATGATTGGAAATCTATACTGAACAGTTATTGGGTTAAAAACAACAAGAATGCCATTTAGCAAAAAGAGCAAATCCGCATTAGAGAATAACCACTAATTCTTAAGAGGTCTGAGACATGGAAGCATTCGGGCAGCACTTCAGGGGTTCTGGGGCATTTGAAGCCTTCCCAGATCACCGCCCAGCACACGCTGCCCACAGATAACCACTGACTCATCACTAAAGGTGCAAGTTACCGGAATTTTAGAAAGAAATTAACCATGCATTTATCTTACACTTGATCATGAGACACACAGGATTGCCAAAGACGAATAAATGTGTAAGTATTATATATTGTGTCATTAGTACAAATACAGGAAAACATTCGGCAATATAACTGCAAGCACAAATATGTAAATTATTAAAGCTGTTAGAGGATTATCTTGAATATTTCATCAACGATTTGTACAACAACATCACTCTGCTTTGCTCATACAGTCTCATGGAATGAAAAAACAATTTTGGCCTTCACAGAAGCTCCGGTCACGCTCGAGGACCAGTTTCTTGACCCTTAATTATGGATTGCTCACATTTCACAACACCGTATGTACTGCAGAAAGAGAGAATGAGGTTGTTTTTACACAAAGATTAACATTTTAGATAATTTGCAGGAGATTAGATGCACGAACATGACAGAACAATAATCAGGGTGTTATAAGAAAAATTAACGGGTTAGTGCAGCAGCAGCAGCAGCAGCTCCGGGGGTTATCCAGGAATCAGTACCTGATGGAACAAACACATCATCATCTTGTCCAGCCAGTCTGCTGGCTGCTGTGCTGCTGGGAGAAATCACTGGAGACCTGGGTGTGGAGAAGGAGCCTAAACAAGAGTACAAATTGCATGAAGGTTATCAGGTAATACATGTGGATATGATAAAAGGAAGGGATTAGACCAGTGTAACTATCAGAAACATGGAGAATTAGTTCCAGCACATTTTCTGTAAATAGCCAACCAATTTACTTACAGTTAAGTCCATATATAATTGGACAGAGACATTTTTCTAATTTTAGTTATAGATGTTACCACAATGAATTTGAAACAAAACAATTCAGATGCAACTGAAGATCAGACTTTCAGCTTTCATTTGAGGGTATCCACATTAAAATTGGATGAAGGGTTTAGGAGTTTCAGCAAATCAGTTTGGATGCATTCGGCTAGATCTGAGCACACAGTATGGCTCTGAATACCTCAGAATTCATTCGGCTGCTTCTGTCCTGTGTCACATCATCAATAAACACTAGTGACCCAGTGCCACTGGCAGCCATGCATGCCCAAGCCATCACACTGCCTCCACCGTGTTTTACAGATGGTGGTATGCTTTGGATCATGAGCTGTACCACGCCTTTGCCATACTTTTCTCTTTCCATCATTCTGGTAGCGGTTGATCTTGGTTTCATCTGTCCAAAGAATGTTCTTCCAGAACTGGGCTGGCTTTTTTTAGCAGAGTCCAGTCTAGCCTTTTTATTCTTGATGCTTATGAGTGGCTTGCACCGTGCTGTGAACCCTCTGTATTTATTTTCATGCAGTCTTCTCTTTATGGTAGATTTGGATATTGATATGCCGACCTCCTAGATAGTGTTGTTCACTTAGTTGGCTGCTGTGAAGGGTTTCTCTTCACCATGGATATTATTCTGCGATCATCCACCACTGTTGTCTTCTGTGGGCGCCCAGGTCTTTTTGCATTGATGAGTTTACCCGTGCTTTCTTTCTTTCTTGGGATGTACCAAACTATAGATTTTGCCACTCCTAATATTGTAGCAATTTCTCGGATGGGTTTTTTTCTGTTTTCGCAGCTTAAGGGGAACCTGTCACCTGAATTTGGCGGGTCCTTTTTTGGGTCATATGGGCGGTGTTTTCAGGTCTTTTATTAACTCCTTTTTTCCCCGCTGGTCGCGAAATTGACTTGTCGTTGATTTGCTTTGCTCCCTAGTTAACGCGTGCACAAAGCAATCTTGCCTTGCGCACGCGCAGTATGCTTTGCCCAACTGCGGGCAAAGCCAAAAACCATTAGTGCGCATGCGTCGGCGCACTATGTCCCGGAACACAGCAAAATACTTCCGGGACATAGTGCGCACTAATGGTTTTCGGATTTGCCCGCAGTTGGGCAAAGCATACTGCACGTGCGCAAGGCAAGATTGCTTTGCGCACGCGTTCCCAGAGCCATAACTTTTTTATTTTTCCGTCAATTTGGCCATGTGAAGGCTTATTGTTTGCGGGACGAGTTGTACTTTTGAACGACATCATTGGTTTTAGCATGTCGTTTACTAGAAAACGGGAAAAAAAATCCAAGTGCGGTCAAATTGCAAAAAAAGTGCAATCCCACACTTGTTTTTTGTTTGGCTTTTTTGCTAGGTTCACTAAATGCTAAAACTAACCTGCCATTATGATTCTCCAGGTCAGTACGAGTTCATAGACACCTAACATGACTAGGTTATTTTTTACCTAAGTGGTGAAAAAAATTTCCAAACTTTGCTTAAAAAAAAAAAAAAAAATTGTGCCATTTTCCGTTACCCTTAGCGTCTCCATTTTTTGTGATCTGGGGTCGGTTGAGGGCTTATTTTTTGCGTGCCGAGATGACGTTTTTAATGGTAGCATTTTGGTGCAGATACGTTCTTTTGATCGCCCGTTATTGCATTTTAATGCAATGTCGCGGCGACCAAAAAAACGTAATTCTGGCGTTTCAAATTTTTTTCTCGCTACGCCGTTTAGCGATCAGGTTAATGCTTTTTTTTAGTTGATAGATCGGGCGATTCTGAGCACGGCGATACCAAATGCAAGCACCACACCTCAAATCAACTCCAGGCCTTTTATCTGCTTAATTCAGAATGACGTAACAAAGGGATTGCCCACACCTGCCTACGAAATAGCCTTGGAGTCAATTGTCCAATTACTTTTGGTCCCTTTAAAACAGGGTGGCACATGTTAAGGAGCTGAAGCTCCTAAACCATCCAATTTTAATGTGGATGCCCTCAAATGAAAGCTGAAAGTCTGAACTTTAACTGCATCTGAATTGTTTTGATTAAAATTCATTGTGGTAATGTCTATAACCAAAATTAGAAAAATGTTGTCTGTCCAAAAATATATGGACTTAACTGTATCTGAAAGATCGGTCTGACCGAAACTGGACAGTGTAGTTCAGAGAGCAAGAGTTCTGGGAGAAAATACAAGAGATGCATACCGGAGACACACCGAGAAAGACACTTTAGATTGAAGAAGCATTCCTCCCATCAAAGCTTTATCCTCTTAATATATTGTAGTCATATCATATAGCACTGTACTTACAATTGCTCATTTTGCCCTTTTACCAAGATAATTCTCTATTCCATTGAAGAAATAGGAAATCTCTTGTCCCTGTATTTATGATTTCCCTTCCATCTCGTGACCCAGCTGCTCTGCTCCTCTCCCTGCCAGGGACTAATTGCAGTAACTTGTGACTCATGCAGGAAAAATTGACCTCCTGTTTCTACATAGAGCTTAGAAGGAGTCAGCTAGTCAGTTTATAATCATGTGATGTCACAGTCCTAATGGAAAAGAGAAGAATTAGCTGGGTAGAAAGGCAAAATGAGCAATTGTAAGCAACAGAGCTAAATAATATAACTGTAGATTATTAAGAGGATAAACATTTTAATGGGAGTGATTCTTTAATAAAGGTTTTCCTACATGATGAAAACTTCTAATTTCTAAATAATATAACTGTAGATTATTAAGAGGATAAACATTTTAATGGGAGTGCTTCTTTAATAAAGGTTTTCCTACATGATGAAAACTTTTAGATAAACTAGACATAATTTTAGATAAACTAGACATAATTATAATCCAAAATTCCATATATGCTCTGATATGATGTGTCACAGACCCTACACAACTGGCTTCATGGTTTTCCAAGTATGTTTAAGAATTAGTAAAGTACCTACAACTGTCCGGATGCTTACGAGATGATGCCACCCACTGACACCCTGCACAGATCGATATTGCTCTCCTGTTTTCATGCTGCCAGGGTTTGCTGTTGGCAGAATTACCATGCAAGAACTACAGCTCCCGTAAATCCTCTATTTGCAGTAGCCTGTGCCACTAGCACAACCCCTCCAGGAGCAGGGAAGGAATAGGATGGCCAGTTAGAAGTGGGGATAGCAGACGTGCTGTGCGACATCCTATACTACAGGAAGGGGTCATGTGACCAGAGTATACGGCATCACACGAGCAGGACACAAATTCATGTCAGATTTGCTCACAAAAAACATTACAGACACTACATGGGAGAATAACATCAGACCATGTAATCCATTAAATACTAATTAGGCATACATATAATTCCTTTACATGGAAAATGTGGGTGCTATATACACACAGCCAGTATCAGGTAAGCATTTCTTTTCTGACTTTCCATCATTTAGTAATGTTGTCTCCCATCTCCTCTGCTTGATCAATGTGAATAAGCCACACTCCTAGCATTCAAGAGTAATATCAACTTTTATTAATAAATATTAGGGATGAGCGAACACGAACAGTAAAGTTCGGAGTCCATACCGGGCCCAGAGCACGGACATTTTACTGTAAGTTAGGTTCCTGTTTAGGGTCGCCAGTATAATAAAGCTTGTTGAAAGGCTGGAGCCAATCAACAAGCTTTTAGACTGAGCACTTCTGGAGCCATCAGTCACACCAAGTATTGGCATGGCTGTGATTGGCTGGCTCAGCACGTGACCAGCCCTGTATAAAGGCCGGATCATGAGTGCCGCCGCCATTATGATCTCACTAGTGTAAGTATAGGATGCAGCTGGACCCGTGGGAGCACTCTGCTTTAAGCCGCTGCGTGTATTCAGCCCCCCTCCCCTGGGAATAGCTACTGTGTGTGCTCTGCACCCTTAACCTGTGCACTTAAGGTTTTTTTAGTACTCTGGGAAATAATTGGCCTCAGTTGTCCTGATGCCATTTCTACGCCAAACAATTCTCTGTATCGCTGTCTTTTCTAGTAGTGTGGCAAATAATTTGCATCAGCCATCTTGTTGCCATTTATAAGACAAAGTAGTAAATTTTCATGACCGCTGTGTGTTTTCTAGTAGTGTTGCAAATAAATAAATCGACTCTTCTGATATCGGTTTGCGAGTAGTGTTTAGAAAAAAACACTTCCAAAAATGAGAGCAGCATCAAATAAGGGACGTGGCCGTGGTGGTGCTGGTGTAGCTGCTGCTGATGGTGGTGGTGTAGCTGACGCAGGGAGAGGACGTGGTCATTCTGTACCTGCTGTGTGCCCAAATACAACACCTTCCCTCTGGTGCATGCAAGCAACAAGACGTTATGCGAATAACGCTTCATGAATGGTGGAGCCACAAGGTGTTGTAAAAGGTGTTGTAATATTAGATGGCTGAGAATGATTCCAGATCCTTCACATTATCTTCCACCCGGCACACTGCAAAAAGTGCACCGTTGGCACCTGGGGGCCATGGTTTTCCGGCTTCCACCTAACCCCCTTGCAAATCAGCCAAGCAGTCTGAGCACCAAGTCATGCAGCAGTATCGCCTGCTTTTTGATGACTC
Source organism: Ranitomeya imitator (assembly GCF_032444005.1). Classification (NCBI taxonomy): domain Eukaryota; kingdom Metazoa; phylum Chordata; class Amphibia; order Anura; family Dendrobatidae; genus Ranitomeya; species Ranitomeya imitator. Next base: position 1,044,341,656 of record NC_091282.1, on the reverse strand, counting down.
CACAGGCTGTGGTTCCATGGTCCATCTATCTGGCCCTGCCCAAGAAATGGAAGAGATAGTGCACTGATGCCCAAGCACTTATGTTGGAGGAGGAGCACATGAGAGGGCTAGTGCACACGGTCAGTGGACAACTGCAGGACATGTCAGATGATGACAAAATTCACTTGCCAACTGCAGCGTCTTTCTGCTGTGTACACCTTCCAAACTGTTCAACTTTTGTCTCATCAGTCCACAGAGTATTCTCCCAAAAATCTTGAGGATCATCAAGATGCTTTCTGGGAAAACAGACGAGCCTTTATGTTTTAATTGCTCAGCAGTAGAGTTGAGCGAATATGTTTGGATTCAGTTGCCAAATACAGTCATGGCCAAATGTATTGACACCCCTGCAATTCTGTCTGCAAAAACTCTGCAAAAACTCTGCTTCACTTATTCATTCTCGTCTGGACTATTGTAACTCTCTACTAATCGGTCTCCCTCTTGCAAAACTCTCCCCGCTCCAATCTGTCCTGAATGCTGCAGCAAGGATCATATTCCTCACCAACCGTTACACCGATGCCTCTACCCTGTGCCAGTCATTACACTGGCTACCCATCCACTCCAGAATCCAGTACAAAACTACTACCCTCATCCACAAAGCACTCCATGGCTCAGCACCACCCTACATCTCCTCCCTGGTATCAGTCTACCACCCTACCCGTGCCCTCCGCTCCGCTAATGACCTCAGGTTAGCATCCTCAATAATCAGAACCTCCCACTCCCGTCTCCAAGACTTTACACGTGCTGCGCCGATTCTTTGGAATGCACTACCTAGGTTAATACGATTAATCCCCAATCCCCACAGTTTTAAGCGTGCCCTAAAAACTCATTTGTTCAGACTGGCCTACCGCCTCAATGCATTAACCTAACGATCCCTGTGTGGCCTATTTATAATAAAAAAAAAAAAAGGTTCCTCGCATCATGTTCTCATACACTTTATGCAGTATTAGCCCTCTGTGTCTGTACTGCTACATACTTAGGCAGGTAACTGGTTCATGCAGCTTTACATGAACACCTGAGCCTTACACTATAGCTGGTCCGAATAACTAAAGCAATTGTTACCATCCACCTCTCGTGTCTCCCCTTTTCCCCATAGTTTGTAAGCTTGCGAGCAGGGCCCTCACTCCTCCTGGTATCTGTTTTGAACTGTATTTCTGTTATGCTGTAATGTCTATTGTCTGTACAAGTCCCCTCTATAATTTGTAAAGCGCTGCGGAATATGTTGGCGCTATATAAATAAAATTATTATTATTATTATTATTATTCTGTCAGATAATACTCCTTTTCTTCCTGAAAATGATTGCAAACACAAATTCTTTGGTATTATCTTCATTTAATTTGTCTTAAATGAAAAAACACAAAAGAGAATGAAGCAAAAAGCAAAACATTGATCATTTCACACAAAACTCCAAAAATGGGCCAGACAAAAGTATTGGCACCCTCAGCCTAATACTTGGTTGCAAAACCTTTAGGCAAAATAACTGCGACCAACCGCTTCCGGTAACCATCAATGAGTTTCTTACAAAGCTCTGCTGGAATTTTAGGCCATTCTTCTTTGGCAAACTGCTCCAGGTCCCGGATATTTGAAGGGTGCCTTCTCCAAACTGTCATTTTTAGATCTCTCCACAGGTGTTCTATGGGATTCAGGTCTGGACTCATTGCTGGCCACCTTAGAAGTCTCCAGTGCTTTCTCAAACCATTTTCTAGTGCTTTTTGAAGTGTGTTTTGGGTCATTGTCCTGCCGGAAGACCCATGACCTCTGAGAGAGACCCAGCTTTCTCACACTGGGCCCTACATTATGCTGCAAAATTTGTTGGTAGTCTTCAGACTTCATAATGCCATGCACACGGTCAAGCAGTACAGTGCCAGAGGCAGCAAAGCAACCCCAAAACATCAGGGAACCTCCGCCATGTTTGACTGTAGGGACCGTGTTCTTTTCTTTGAATGCCTCTTTTTTTTCTCCTGTAAACTCTATGTTGATGCCTTTGCCCCAAAAGATCTACTTTTGTCTCATCTGACCAGAGAACATTCTTCCAAAATGTTTTAGGCTTTTTCAGGTAAGTTTTGGCAAACTCCAGCCTGGCTTTTTTATGTCTCGGGGTAAGAAGTGGGGTCTTCCTGGGTCTCCTACCATACAGTCCCTTTTCATTCAGATGCCGACGGATAGTACGGGTTGACACTGTTGTACGCTTGGACTGCAGGGCAGCTTGAACTTGTTTGGATGTTAGTCGAGGTTCTTTATCCAACATCCGCACAATCTTGCGTTGAAATCTCTTGTCAATTTTTCTTTTCCGTCCACATCTAGGGAGGTTAGCCACAGTGCCATGGGCTTTAAACTTCTTGATGACACTGTGCACGGTAGACACAGGAACATTCAGGTCTTTGGAGATGGACTTGTAGCCTTGAGATTGCTCATGCTTCCTCACATTTTGGTTTCTCAAGTCCTCAGACAGTTCTTCTTTCTTTTCTCCATGCTCAATGTGGTACACACAAGGACACAGGACAGAGGTTGAGTCAACTTTAATCCATGTCAACTGGCTGCAAGTGTGATTTTGTTATTGCCAACACATGTTAGGTGCCACAGGTAAGTTACAGGTGCTGTTAATTACACAAATTAGAGAAGCATCACATGATTTTTCGAACAGTGCCAATACTTTTGTCCACCCCCTTTTTTATGTTTGGTGTGGAATTATATCCAATTTGGCTTTCGGACAATTCTCTTTTGTGTTCTTTCATTTAAGACAAATTAAATGAAGATAACAAAGATTTTGTGTTGGAAATCATTTTCAGGAAGAAAATGAGTATTATCTGACAGAATTGCAGGGGTGTCAATACTTTTGGCCATGACTATGAATTTGTCATATTCGTGCCGACTTTATGTTTGATGATCGGTTCTGAATATATTCGTTTATTTCTACTCCAATTGACTCTCCAATGACGTTCGGCTGTGTTTGGCGAATACTGAAAAAACAATATTTGCTGATCTTAAATCAGAACAGAATTTTGAAATATTTGGTCAACTCTACTCAGCAGTGGTTTTCATCTTGTAACTCTGCCATGCAGTCTCTTTCTTATACCATAGTCATGAACACTGACCTTAACTGAGGCAAGTGAGGCCTGCAGTTCTTTAGATGTTATTGTGGAGTCTTTTGTGACCTCTTGGATGAGTAGTCGATGCACTCTTGGGGCAAATTTGGTCGGCTGACCACTCCTGGGAAGGTTCACCCCTGTTCCATGTTTCTGCCATTTGTGGATAATGGCTCTAACAGTGATTCACTGGAGTCCCAAAGCTTTAGAAACTGCTTCATAACCTTTTCCAGACTGGTCGATAATGACCATTTCTCATTTGTTCCATAATTTCTTTGGGTGGCGGTATTGTTATCTTGCTTTTGCGGTTGTTTTTGTCTACTTCACTTTGTCACGCAGGTCCTATTTAAGTGATTTCTTGATTGAGAACAGGTGTGTAAGTAATCAGGCCTGGGTGTGGCGAGGGAATTTGAATTTCACTTCCCAAAGATGTGATAAACCACAATTTATGTTTTAAGTGGGAAGGGGAATAAATTTTTCAAACAGGGCCCTGTAGGTTTGGATTTCTTTTTACCTTAATAAAAATCTTCATTTAATAACTGCATTATGGGTTTACTTGTGTTATATTTGTCTAATATTCAAATCTATTTAACGATCTGAAACATTTAAGCGTGACAAACATGCAAAAGAATAGGAAATCAGGAAGGGGCAAACACTTTCACACCAATGTTAATGGAAGCCAAGCCCATGGGAAGATGTATATAAATCAATTGCCCGCCATGATGCACTGATCACCTGTAAACTGCTTTGAATAGTCATTCTGTGGTGACAGAGTCCCTTTAAAAGGGAGCCTACATGACTGTTAAAAACAAAAGCACAAGAGCTCAGCAGACCCTTGACATGAGAAAGCAGTTCTGTGCACATTCCTACCTGTTACCTATCTGTGCCCCCCTCTATCTTGCCTAACAGCTCTGGCTTTTAAGAAAATAAACAGAAAACAACTAGGTGGGAAGGTTCAAAGAATTGTTTCAGCTATGACAAGATTGCACCTTGTACTTTGACAGTCATTTTGTGATGACAGGCTCTCTAACATTATATGCAGTGTATTTGAATGCAATCAGTCATACGAGGCTGGGTCCCTTCTGGCAAATGTGCCAGATCATATGCTGCACATTATGCAAACGTGCAATAAGAGACATCAAACGCATGCGCAGGTTAAAGCCGCGCTCTCATAGCACATGCACATTCCTGAATGACACATAAGCGATGAATAACTATTATTCAGTCTATCCATGTACATGACACCAATTACGGTACATACATGAAATATAATGTGATTGGGTACATTGCTGAAGGAGAGGGCCTGGTATATTACTTGGGATTTAAAAAAAGGAAACAGTTTTGGACAACTGCCATAACATTTGTTTTACTCACTTATACAGCATCATTAATTCCACAGCGCTTGACAGACAACATCATCCGCTTTGTGGATCACAAGCTAAATTCCATCTCAATATGTCTTTGTAAACTGTGGGTTTCCTCGTGGTACCCCGGCTTCCTCTCCCAGGGAGACCGGGAGAATATACAAACTCTGAAGATTTTATGCTAATTTTCAGCTGCTTTTTACAATACCAGCAAAGCCTATGAGATTTCAGAAATCTCTTACACACAGATTGTTTTTTGTTTGATCAGTATTTTGTGCTTTGCCGCGATTTTCGGATATAGAGCATATCACTTCTTTCAGTGTTTTTGCGGCGTTTTCTCGCCCATTGACTTGAATAGGTGTTGAAAAAAGCAGCAAAAACACAGATGGTATTATTTGCTGCGTTTTTGCTGCTGAAAATCCAAGGACATTAGCATGGACAAAGAGGGGAAAAAAAACACGCACCAAAAAAACGCATAACAACGCATCAAATACACAACAAAAAAACGCAACAAAAATGCACCTAAACCTGCGTTTTTCTGCCAAGATGATCAGGTTTTGCTGCAGAAAAAAAGCAGCAAAAACGCCCTGTGCGAACTTACCCTTAATGTGATTTTTTTTTTTTTTTTGCTAGCTGCATTCAGCAGACAAGATGGTGCACATATACAAAACTTCTTAAAAAGAAGAAGTCAGTGAAAATTCAGAGTTACAAAACATGAATAACCAGTTATCAAGAATGAAAACTTCCAGAGCGGCTTCATTATACATGACAAAAATTATTTCTGACTTTCTGGGTTTACCAATAATGTGATAATAATGTGTGCTTGTTTTTTTTCCATGATGCACTCATCAGGCAGATAACTCTAATGTGTCATGATATCAACAAATTCAATTACAAGGGCATACAGTAGCTAGAGGCATGGAACATAAACAAAACAAAATGAGATCATTTATTGGCAAATATTCTACAAAAAGGATTTTCTTTTTTTTACCTAAATGCATTAACAATTAATTAAAGCGTTGAATAAAGGAAGCAGCAGAAACAGAATAATGATTGGCGGAACTACAATACCGCATATACTAGAGTATAAGCCAACATTTTCAGCCAAAAAAGTGGGCTGAAAGTGCCCCTCTTGGCTTATACTCGAGTCATGGTCGGCTGGGGGGAGGGAGGATGGTGAGTTGGGACAGCAGGTGAGGGGGAGCGACGACTGTCACATACTCACCTGCTCCAGGCGCTCCTGATGCGGTCCCTGCATGTCCCATGGTCTCCAGCAGCTTCTTCCTCTTTTCAGCAGTCACGTGGTACTGCTCATTAAAGTAATGAATATGGACTCCACTCCCATAGGGGTGGAGCCGCATATTCATTCCTTTAATGAGCAGTACCAGTGACCGCTGACAGAGGAAGAAGCTGCGGGAGCCGGAGACCATCTGTCTGGGAGGAAGTTGCCAGGGACCACGCCGGAACAGGTGAGTATTTCATATTCACTTGTCCCTCGTTCCAGCGTCGGCACCACTCAGTCATCTGCGCGTCCTCTGCAGTGACTGTTCAGGTCAGAGGGTGCGATGACGTATTAGTGTGCGCGCCGCCCTCTGCCTAAACAGTCAGTGTGGAGAGACGGGACGCTGAGGAGCAGCGACGAGGGGTGAGTATATCTTTTTTATTGCAGCATTATATATGGCACATTGTTGTATGGAGCATCTATGGGGCCATAATGAACTGCATGGAGCATTATATGGGGCACATTGTTATATGGAGCATTATATGGGGCATATTTGTAAATGAAGCATCTTATGGGGCCATAATGAACTGTATGGAGCATTCTATGGGGCTCCTGATTCAATATGGATATTCAAAAACACTTAACCTACTGATGTCTCAATTCATTTTACTTTTATTGGTATCTATTTTTATTTTTGAAATTTACCGGTAGCTGCTGCATTTCCCACCCTAGGCTTATACTCGAGTCATTAAGTTTTCCCAATTTTTTGTGGCAAAATTATGGGGGTCGGCTTATACACGCATATATACGGTATGTTAATATACAAATGAAATCTCAAAGCAATGAATGCTTAAATGAAGTTATCCTTGCAAATTAAATAGTTCTCTACAAAGTAGGTTACTAATTCTGTTGGCCCAGAGGCCCCTATTGGCTTATAGAAGCTGGAAACCAGCTTCTAAAAATTCCCTTTCTTTGTCTGTATAGTACAGAAATGACCTTTGCTCCAGACCCCAGGATAACTCCCGGTAACTGAAGTGCTCTAGCCAGCAACTGTGTTTTGATGGCTGCTGGCCATAATTTCTTATTACTCTGCAAGCAAGTACCATTCACTACTTGACACTATGGGGCATGCAATGTAATATTATGTTGGTCATGATATCTGTGGGTTGAATTAGTGTGCAGTGCATTCCAGTCCCACAAAAGACAGCAGCAGCGTCTCCAGTCATGTGTATTCCCCAGTGACTCCTGCGTGATGTATATACAGCTTCTTCTGTGTCGCCTGTGTGATGTATAGACAGCATCCTACCTGTCTCCTATGTGTTGTATAGACGGCAGCCTAGGTGTCTCCCGTGTGATGTAACATAGTAACAGTTTTTAAGGTTGAAAGAAGACTTTAAGTCCATCTAGTTCAACCCATAGCCTAACCTAACATGCCCTAACATGTTGATCCAGAGGAAGGCAAAAAAAAAACCCATGTGGCAAAGAGTAAGCTCCACATTGGGAAAAAAATTCCTTCCCGACTCCACATACGGCAATCAGACTAGTTCCCTGGATCAACACCCTATCATGGAATCTAGTATATAAACCCTGCAACATTATACTTTTCAAGAAAGGTATCCAGTCCCCTCTTAAATTTAAGTAATGAATCACTCATTACAACATCATACGGCAGAGTTCCATAGTCTCACTGCTCTTACAGTAAAGAATCGGCGTCTGTTATTATGCTTAAACCTTCTTTCCTCCAGACGTAGAGGATGCCCCCTTGTCCCTGTCTCAGGTCTATGATTAAAAAGATCATCAGAAAGGTCTTTGTACTGCCCCCTCATATATTTATACATTAACATAAGATTACCCCTTAGCCTTCGTTTTTCCAAACTAAATAGCCCCAAGTGTAATAACCTATCTTGGTATTGCAGACCCCCAAGTCCTCTAATAACCTTGGTCGCTCTTCTCTGCACCCGCTCCAGTTCAGCTATGTCTTTCTTATACACCGGAGACCAGAACTGTACACAGTATTCTAAGTGTGGTCGCACTAGTGACTTGTATAGAGGTAAAATTATGTTCTCCTCATGAGCATCTATGCCTCTTTTAATGCATCCCATTATTGTATTTGCCTTTGTAGCAGCTGCCTGACACTGGCCACTATATCTGAGTTTGTCATCCACCCATACTCCCAGGTCTTTTGCATTGATGGTTTTGCCCAGAGTTTTAGAATTAAGCACATAGTTATACATCTTATTACTTCTACCCAAGTGCATGACCTTACATTTATCCCCATTAAAGCTCATTTGCCATTTATCAGCCCAAGCTTCTAGTTTACATAAATCATCCTGTAATACAAAATTGTCCTCCTCTGTATAGATTACCCTGCAGAGTTTAGTGTCATCTGCAAATATTGAAATGCCCCCTACAAGTTAATTAATATGTTAAAAAGAGGGCCCAATACTGACCCCTGTGGTACCCCACTGCTAACTGCGACCCAGTCCGAGTGTGCTCCATTTATAACCACCCTTTGTTTCCTATCCCTGAGCCAGCTCTTAACCCACTTGCACATATTTTCCCCTATCCCCATTATTCTCATTTTATGTATCAACCTTTTGTGTGGCACTGTATCAAAAGCTTTGGAAAAGTCCATATACACTATGTCCACTGGGTTCCCTTGGTCCAGTCCGTAACTTACCTCTTCATAGAAATTGATGAGATTAGTCTGACAGGAACGGTCCCTAGTAAACCCATGTTGGTATTTGGTCATGAGGTTATTCCTCTTCAGATACTCCAGTATAGCATCCCTTAGAATGCCCTCCAGGATTTTACCCACAGTAGAGGTTAAGCTTACTGGCCTATAATTTCCGAGTTCAGTTTTTGTCTCCTTTTTGAATATTGGGACCACATTTGCTATATGCCAGTCCTGTGGTACAGACCCTGTTATTATGGAATCTTTAAAGATTAAAAATAATGGTCTATCAATAACTGTACTTAATTTCTGCAGTACTCGGGGGTGTATCCCATCTGGGCCCGGAGATTTGTCAATTTTAATAATTTTTAGACGCCGCCGTACTTCCTGCTGGGTTAAGCAGGTGACACTTAATGGGGAATTTTTGTTATCACTGATCATATTGTCTGCCAAGGAATATTCTTGTGTAAATACTGATGAAAAAAAGTCATTTAGCATATTGGCTTTTTCCTCATCCACCATTTCACCCAGACTATTTTTAAGGGGGCCAACACTATCATTTTTTAGTTTCTTACTATTTACGTAGTTAAAGAATATTTAGGGATTATTTTTACTCTCTCTGGCAATGAGTCTCTCTGTCTCAATCTTTGCTGCCTTGATTTGCTTTTTACAGAATTTATTTAATTTTCTGTATTTATTTAATGCCTCATCACTACCTACTTCATTTAATTCTTTCTTTTTGTCACTTACTGCGCACCTTACAGCTCTATTTAGCCATATTGGTTTCCTCCTATTTCTGGTATGTTTATTCCCATACGGTATATACTGTGCACAGGTCCTATCCAGGATGCTAATAAATGTCTCCCATTTTCTTTGTGTATTTTTAGGTCTCAGGATATCGTCCCAGTTAATTGCACCAAGAGCATCTCTCATCCGTTGGAAATTTGCCCTCCTGAAGTTTAGTGTCCTTGTAACCCCTCTACTACACATCTTATTAAAGGATACATGAAAACTTATTACCGTATATACTCGAGTATAAGCCGAGATTTTCAGCCCATTTTTTTGGGCTGAAAGTCCCCCTCTCGGCTTATACTCGAGTCATATACCCGGGTGTCAGCAGGGGAGGGGGAGCGGGGGCTGTGTAGTTATACTTACCTGCTCCCAGCGCGGTCCCTGCAGTCCCTGGCTTCTCCGGCGCTGCAGATTCTTCCTGCACTGAGCGGGCACATGGCACCACTCATTACAGAAATGAATAGGCAGCTCCACCCCCATAGGGGAGGAGCCGCATATTCATTGCTGTAAATGATCGGTGCCATGTGACCGCTCAATTACAGGAAGAAGCTGCAGCGCCGGAGAAGCCAGGGACTGCAGGGACCGCGCCGCAGCAGGTAAGGGGAGCGCAGCGCTACAATTACCTGCTCCTCGCTCCGGCTCCGTCTGCAGCGTCCTCTAGCAATGACGCTCAGGTTAGAGGGCGCTGTGACGTAGTCAGTGCGCGCCCTCTGCTGAGCGTCAGTGCTGGAGACGGAGCCACAGAGGAGCAGGTAATTATTGAAAGCGCCGGCGTCCTGAGAAGAGAGGTGAGTATGTGATTTTTTTTTTTTTTTTTTATGGCAGCACCAGCAGCATTCTAAGGAGCACCTATGGGGCCATAACGGTGCAGAGCATATAAGGGGCACAGCATTATAAGGAGCACCTATGGGGCCATAAAGGTGCAGAGCATATATGGGGCACAGCATTATAAGGAGCACCTATGGGGCCATAAAGGTGCAGAGCATATAAGGGGCACAGCATTATAAGGAGCATCTATGGGGCCATAAAGGTGCAGAGCATATAAGGGGCACAGCATTATAAGGAGCATCTATGGGGCCATAAAGGTGCAGAGCATATATGGGGCACAGCATTATAAGGAGCACCTATGGGGCCATAAAGGTGCAGAGCATATAAGGGGCACAGCATTATAAGGAGCACCTATGGGGCCATAAAGGTGCAGAGCATATAAGGGGCACAGCATTATAAGGAGCATCTATGGGGCCATAAAGGTGCAGAGCATATATGGGGCACAGCATTATAAGGAGCACCTATGGGGCCATAAAGGTGCAGAGCATATATGGGGCACAGCATTATAAGGAGCACCTATGGGGCCATAAAGGTGCAGAGCATATATGGGGCACAGCATTATAAGGAGCACCTATGGGGCCATAAAGGTGCAGAGCATATATGGGGCACAGCATTATAAGGAGCACCTATGGGGCCATAAAGGTGCAGAGCATATATGGGGCACAGCATTATAAGGAGCACCTATGGGGCCATAAAGGTGCAGAGCATATAAGGGGCACAGCATTATAAGGAGCATCTATGGGGCCATAAAGGTGCAGAGCATATATGGGGCACAGCATTATAAGGAGCATCTATGGGGCCATAAAGGTGCAGAGCATATAAGGGGCACAGCATTATAAGGAGCATCTATGGGGCCATAAAGGTGCAGAGCATATATGGGGCACAGCATTATAAGGAGCACCTATGGGGCCATAAAGGTGCAGAGCATATAAGGGGCACAGCATTATAAGGAGCACCTATGGGGCCATAAAGGTGCAGAGCATATAAGGGGCACAGCATTATAAGGAGCATCTATGGGGCCATAAAGGTGCAGAGCATATATGGGGCACAGCATTATAAGGAGCACCTATGGGGCCATAAAGGTGCAGAGCATATATGGGGCACAGCATTATAAGGAGCACCTATGGGGCCATAAAGGTGCAGAGCATATATGGGGCACAGCATTATAAGGAGCACCTATGGGGCCATAAAGGTGCAGAGCATAAATGGGGCACAGCATAATAAGGAGCACCTATGGGGCCATAAAGGTGCAGAGCATATATGGGGCACAGCATTATAAGGAGCACCTATGGGGCCATAATCAAAGGTGCAGAGCATATATGGCACAGCATTATAAGGAGCATCTATGGGGCCATAATCAACGGTGCAGAGCATTCTATATAGCACAGTTGTATATGGAGCATCTATGGGGCAATAATGAACGGTATGGAGCATCTATTTTTATTTTTGAAATTCACCGGTAAATGCTGCATTTTCTACCCTAGGCTTATACTCAAGTCAATAAGTTTTCCCAGTTTTTTGTGGCAAAATTAGGGGGGGGTCGGCTTATACTCGAGTATATACGGTATTTTGTGGTCACTATTCCCCAAGTGACCCCTACCCTTATTTTTGATATGCGGTCTGGCCTGTTGGTTAATATTAGGTCTAGCAGTGCCCCCCTTCTTGTTGGGTCCTGAACCAGTTGTGAAAGGTAATTGTCTCTCATAGTTGTCAAAAACCGATTACCTTTGCTGGAACTGCAGGTTTCTGTTCCCCAATCTATTTCAGGGTAGTTGAAGTCCCCCATAATAATGACTTCTCCTTGAGTCGCAGCTTAATCTATTTGCTTTACGAGGATAGTCTCCATTGCTTCCATTATTTTTGGAGATTTATAACAAACCCCTATCAGCAATTTATTTTTTCCCCCTCCCCTTATCTCCACCCACAGGGATTCTACATTTTCATTAGATTCACCTATATTATCACGCAGGATGGGTTTTAGGGATGATTTTACATATAGACACACCCCACCCCCTCGCTTATCCGTTCGGTCATTTCCGAACAGACTATAACCCTGCAAGTTAACAGCCCAGTCATGGCTCTCATCCAGACACGTTTCATCCAGACACGTTTCAGATATCCCCACCATGTCATAATTATGCTCCAACAACATTAATTCTAATTCGTCCATTTTGTTGGCAAGGCTTCTGGCATTCGTATACATACATTTTATGTATCTCTCTGCACCTGTATGCTTTCTTAAATTATTAATTGATCTAACCCCACCCCCAACTTCCTGATTTGTGCCCAGGTTTCTATCTATACTATCTTCCCCTCCTATAAATTGAATACCCTCCCCCCCCCAATCCCTAGTTTAAACACTTCTCCAACCTTCTAGCCATTTTCTCCCCCAGCACAGCTGCACCTTCCCCATTTAGGTGAAGCCCGTCCCGCCTGTATACTGCAGAGCTCCCTCTGCTTGAGCTCTATACATGTATTGGAGCAGTTATGGATTTCACACTGCATGTCTAGTTACAGTGGAGCATACATTTGTGTTCGGTATGACTTACTGATGCAAATGCTTTACAAAAACTTACTGTATCACAAAGTCACCTGCACTCCAGAGTGATGTAAACCTGGAAAACCAGTTAAGAGTAACATCATCCTCCATACCACCCAATATCACAGCTGCACCAAAGAAAAGCAGCTCTAGCCAGCATGTTAGAGGTGAGTAAATTAAATGTAGCAAGATAATTTTTAAAGTTGATATTTTTTTAATGACCCCTGAAGGATGGTATAAATATCCAAATGGCCCTTTACAGAAAAAAGGTTCCTCATCCCTGCTCAGAAAAATCATTTTTACAATGTTTTAAATTCACTGGGAAACCTCCAGTAGGCTGGAGCATTCATTCATGCAGTCAGCATTAACAGTATAATTTGTGCACAGGTTTTGCTCCCAAAACTCTTACCTTGAAAGGGCCCAGATTCTACAAATCCTTCCTGAGGGCTATCAAAGCCATGAGAAGTCATGTGCGTCTCTGAAAGGCCAAGTCCTACTGGCACTGATCGCTTTACATCCTTCCAAACAGAAAAAGAAAAAAAATTAAGTCTTGCGACCAATATAAAGCACATTACATATTTTTCTGAAGGGTCTAGCAATTCAGTATTTAGATTAGGCTACTTTCACACTAGTGTCGGAATCTCCCCGTCGCAATGCGTCGGGGAGAGATTCCGACGCTAGCGCTTAACGCATTGCACAATGGAGGCAGCGGATGCATTTCTCCGGCGCATCCGCTGCCCCATTGTAAGGTGCGGGGAGGTGGGGGCGCATGCGCGGCCGGAAAAAGCGGTCCGTCAGGAGCAAAAAAACGTTACAGGTAGCGTTTTTTGCTCCCGACGGTCCGCAGAAGCACGACGCATCCGTCACTCGACGGATGCGACGTGTGGCAATCCGTCGCAAATGCGTCGTCAATACAAGTCTATGGGGAAAAAAACGCATCCTGCAAGCACTTTTGCAGGATGCGTTTTTTCTGCAAAACAACGCATTGTGACGGATTGCAGAAAACGCTAGTGTGAAAGTAGCCTTAGACTTCTGTGTGTCCTGCAACTACTGTAACTGTAACCTTCAGGCTCTGTTCATATCTCAACTGATAAACACTGAAGGTATATCTCGGGGATACTCTAACATACCACTGTATAGTGACATAAGTTGGCCACAGTAACACTAAAAAAAAAAAAAAAAACAAGAAAAACCTTGTGCAGTATGTTTTTTTTCTTTGCACCGGTCTATTGTATAAATGAGGGTATGTGCAGTGTCTTTTTCGGTTTTATTCCATCTGAAAAGGCGCGTCAAAGTCAAAATAACATTGCTGTGCACATGTTCAGTCTTTTAACAGCTTCGTGGTTCATCAATCTTATCACTGCTCATGAACTTGAATGCACTCTCTCCATTCTGGTAATTTCTGCAAGGAGCCAGCTAGAATGGAGTTGCTGTACAAGCTACCTCTTTATAGGTTACTGTGTGCACAAACACTGCATCTTACACTCGCACACACTTGGTCCGTACTCTAGCAGAGTGAAGGACCTTTGGTCACATGACCATTTCCATCACCACAGGTCCTTATACTCTTCGCAACCTTGGAAACTACAGTGATAATGCTGGACTGGCATCATCCGTGCAGTTTCTAGCTTGGGAAAGCTGAGGGCACTGTTAAGGATAGGGACACTAGGCAATTACCCAGCTGCCACTCCTCCTTTCCTCAACACTAGGACTGTACATATATATTGGAACAAGGGTTGTTCAGAGAAACGGGCTTTTCATCACTGTGCTGTTAAAGTGAAAAAATTGCAGCATGCATATACATTGGTCAGTCTCACAGACCAATCAGCTTCAGAACTCGCTCGCTATGTCAATGAGCACATGGAGCCAATCACAATATGTTCCAAAGACATACTGATAGGAGTTCTAGATTGTGAGCACCATCAGGGACAGCAATGATAATGTGTGCAAACGGTAAAGCGCTGCGCCAAGACTCCTGGGTAAGACCGTCCACATGTCCACCCAAATAATATGCCAAACAGAAAAGAAAGGCAGCACTCCAATAGTTGAAAAGGTGAAAAAGCTGTGAAGTTTATTTCAGACCCACATCTCACGACGTTTCGGCTCACACTGAGCCTTTCTCAAGCTGTGTGAGCCGAATCGTCGTGAGATGTGGGTCTGAAATAAACTTCACAGCTTTTTCACCTTTTCAACTATTGGAGTGCTGCCTTCCGTGTGTGTGTGTGTGTGTGTGTGTGTGTGTGTGTGTGTGTGTGTGTGTGTGTGTGTGTGTGTGTGTATGTATGTATGTGTATATTATATATATATATATATATATATATATATATATATATATATATATATATATATATACACACACACACACATACATATGTGTGTGTATATATATATATATATATATATATATATATATATATAAATACATACATATATATACACACACATACACACACATTTCATATATTCGTGTATAAGAAGAGTTTTTCAGCACATTTTTTGTGCTGAAAATGCCCCACCTCTGCTTATACACGAGTCATTCTCCCAGTTTACGGCAGGGGAGGGGGTGCAACGGGTCACCGGAGGCAGCAGCCGGCGGCTGCGACTAAAGCCTGTGCCCACTGCTAAAGAGAAATGAATATTCACTGCACTGGCAATCAATATTTCATTTCTCTTATAGCGAGCACACAGTCACAGCTTCCAGCAGCAGCCGGGCTCTCACGAGTGCCCATTCATTAATGTAATCAATATTCACCTCTCTCCACTCCCATAGCTATATACTACATGGCCTGTGCTATATACATACATACATATTCTAGAATACCCGATGCGTTAGAATCGGGCCACCATCTAATTAGGATGTACCAACATTAGTTTACCATAACTGTAATATTCAGCATTATTTCATCAAGTTAATCCAGCAACAGATTTTTAAAACACCTAATTATTATCATCTATGCTACTGTATGGAAGAAAATTAACTAAAAGGGATACAGTTCAGCACATTATCTTGGTCACAAGAGAAAGGTTTCACCTTCACCAAAACATGAAATCTGACACTTCCTTTGCTTGGTCAAAGATTGTGCAGATATACTGCTATGAAGATCTACCTTTGTGTATTTATGACATTGGAGTATCTCATTTATATTTTTTATTTTTTTTGTATAGATAATATAGTAAAGCTTGAAAACCAGTCTAGACAAAGGAACATTGACAAAACATTTACAGAATTTGGTCAACTACTTGAAACCGTCTGTCATATGAAGTCATTTACAACATACACTTCAGTCTACTAGAGCTGACTATTTAAGTCCTCCCCGACTCCTAACTGAAGAGAAGGAGCATTAAAGTGTCATGAATTGACATTTCCCACACTATTCTGGAAGGTTTAGATGCACGGATCTTTAAGACCAGCAATTAACAATATAAAATACACAGCAGTCTTAATGGATTTCCTTCTGCAAACATCTAGACGCAACAATGACAATTATTCATTGCTGTAGTCTATTGCACTATTTTCCCAAGATCACAGAAGACAGGCCATCAACCACTGGTGCGGCAGGGTTACAAGAAATGTCACCTTACATCTGGAAAAGTAGAAAATTGCCAGCTCAGCCTTCAGTTGATTCAATGCACATGGAAGCCTGCGATCAACGCCACTGCTCGGCGTGCGATGCAGAAAAGGAGAAAATCATCCAGCCTCCAGTCCATAACAGACGCGTTTCTAGAGCTTCCACCCCCCCCCCCCACCTTTAAATTGTTGGTGTGCATATTTTTGTAGTTCACTAACTTTTTCCAAATAAAGAAAGGCCTGGGACAATTTAGCTGCAGTGTGTGAACATAGAGCAAACGTGCTGTACACGAAACGTAGCCATCATGAGTGAAAGTGTGTTCATTCGGATGACAGCTTGTGTCGAATTATTATATATATCTAATTCTAATAATCATGGTAGTAGTTAATGGTCACAAGCTCTCAATGTAATTTTATTAAAGCCTGAACGAGGCCAGAAGGAGGCTCTCATAGACCTTCATTGAACAGTGAGCACTGGCTCGCTCCAGCAAACACTGGAGATTCGGCAGGTCAAAAACGACAGGAAACCGACAGGATCAGTGGTAAGTCTGAGAGTAGGGGCAGGGACCTTAGGTTAGAAGCACCACTCCAGTGTTTGGTTTTATTTTACCGCTGGAGTGGAGCTTTAAATGTTAAGCATAGAAGAAGGAATCTAGATATATTTCAAATGTGTATTTTTTCTGCAAAAGATGCTGTGTTACGGCTTGTGCCCACTTTTCAGAGGCAGAACCGCTGAGTTTTTCTATGCAAAGCGGCTTCAGAAAAATGGTCTTTTTCCTGAAATTGCTTCACTGGTGGGTTTGCAGTTTTTATGTGGGGGCTCGACAAAGGCAAAGAGAAAGTAGACTAAAACTAGTATGCACAACCCAAAATATAGAGACAATAAGTAATATCATAAAGCAAAACACCTTTATTAAACACCTCAAAAAACATGTTAAAAACATTTAAAATCAAATGAACAAATCCCTATGCCCACCATATCCCATAATAAATGACAATCCCATAATACAACAGGAAACAGTAATATCCTACCCTAGATACACCTAATAACATATACTCTCCTGCAGAAATGTGCCTGTACCGGCCGCAAAGGACTCGACCACAATATGTCAGTATCCACTACTAATAGCCAAAAAGTAAAACATGCATGCAATACATGGTCCTGAGATTGAAATATGGTAGCATGCTATATAGCAGCCGTAGATACAACCTGTCCTGCGTCAGTCATAGTATATGGAGATGCAGCAATGTCAAAAGGTGCAAGGCACCACAAGGGTTAAATACACATAGGACCAGGGAAATGGAGCCCCAAAAATGGCCCTGAGGTAGATAAGGTGGGAGCACACCCTACGCGTATCGCTGCCGCTGCAGCTTCGTCAGGGGAAGTTTATGTGGGGGCTCCACCGCCTGTACTTTCCATAATGACGAGTGGCTTCCTAACACAAGTCGCCCTAAAAATGAACATGCTGCTTTTACACGCTTCAAGGTTAAGTGCTTAAAGGGAACCTAAGATGTATGGTCTCAGTCAGGCATTTAGAACTCTGAAACGCTGCAGTGTTTCAGTGAAAAACATACAGTTGTGCTCAAAAGTTTACATACCCCGGCAGAAGTTTTGCTTTATTGGCCTTTTTTCAGAGAATATGAATGGTAACACCAAAAACTCTCCACTCACGGTTAGTGGTTGGGTGAAGCCATTTATTGTCAATCTACTGTGTTTTCTCTTTTTAAATCATAATGACAACCCAAAACATCCAAATGACCCTGATCAAAAGTTCACATACCCTGGAGATTGTGGCCTGATAACATGCACAGAAGTTGACACAAATGGGTATGAATGGCTACTAAAGGTAATATCCTCACCTATGACCTGTTTGCTTGTAGTGTGTGTGTGTGTGTGTGTGTGTGTGTGTGTGTGTGTGTGTGTGTGTGTGTGTGTGTGTGTGTGTGTGTGTGTATAAAAGCTGAGCGAGTTTCTGGGATCCAGACAGACTCTTGCATCTTTCATCCAGCCACTGACGTTTCTGGATTGGGAGTCGTGAGGAAAGCATATGCATTGTCAATGGATCTACGGGAAATGGTAGTTGAACTGTATAAAACAGGCAAATTTACACTCATCAGCCGGGAAGCTGCGCATGGGACGTACTTCGATGTTTCAACATGACAACGATCCAAAACACAAGGCCAAGTCGACCTGTCATTGGTTACACCAGAACAAAAGTGAAGGTTCTGAAGTGGCCACCTCAGTCTCCTGACCTCAATATCATTGAGCCACTCTGGGGAGATCTCAAGTGCGCAGTTCATGCTTGACAGCCCAGGAATTTACAGGAACTGGAGGCTTTTTGCCAAGAAGAGTGGGCAGCTTTACCATCTGAGAAAAAGAACATCATTCACAACTACCACAAAATACTTCAAGCTGGCATTGATGTTAGAGGGAGTAATACATGGTATTAAGAAATGGGGTATGTGAACTTTTGATCAGGGTCATTTGGATGTTTTGGGTTGTCATTATGATTAAAAAGGGAAAACAGTAGTTAGACAATAAATGGCTTCACCCAACCACTAACCATGAGTGGAGTAAAAGTTTTGGTGTTATCATTCACATTCTCTGAAAAAAGGCCAAGAAAGCAAAAAAATCTGCTGGGTTATGTAAACTTTTGAGTACAACTGTACTTTTAAAGTCGCAGGTTAGGAGCCACATGGGAGACTAGCTGGACAGGTAGTCCCCCGGCAGCTTCTCCACGCCTGCTCCACATGATAGTTCTCTCCCTATGTGCACACGCAGGGAGTGTCCTTATTCAGGTAGCAGGTGGGGAGAAGCCAGCATGTCTGACTAATCTCCCATGTGGCTCAGCCGCCAGCGTCTTTTCCAGTAAGTTTTTTTCTGAAACACAGCAGGAGATCCCACAGCCAGTGCCTGATACATGCTGCCTGTGCGGTTACTGCTTGAATCCAAATTCAGACGAGACCCATAGGGATGATGCAGAAATACTATGAACAGGGCCCAATGGCAAAACATCACATTATTAGCTTATTTAGGAAACTTCTATAACTGTAGTGTAGCCAGTGATGTAGGAAGACTGCACAATCCAGAGCATAAATTGAAAAGTTGTGGCTGTCGAATCCATGGCTCCCCCAATTTATAAATAAAAAAAGGATTTCAGAAATTCCATATGGAAAATCTGCTGCATATTACACCTGTGTATATTAACCCTTGCTGTGTTATGCCTAGCGCAGGCCTGAGTGGGTACTACATCCTTCGCCTCTTGGTGGCCTTTGCACCCCTGTGTCAGGCGCTGCCTTCTTAGGACCAGAACTAGGCCTAATACACAGTTGACCAGGTTTTACAGAAGTATTTTCAGCTGAGACATTTGTGGCATTTTTACACGATATGGGATAAATCTCAAATGGCTACAGGGAAGGGGTGCCTACCCATCTAGGGAACTGGGGTACTTTAATACCTACTTTGGCACTCGAGAAAAGAAGGCTGTGCAAGTGTATCTCACCCAACGCTCAGGTGTTTGCTGTCACTCCTAGAACTACAATGAAGAGCGAACCGCGCATATGTATGGCCGCCTAACTTGCAAAATGCCAAACAAAAAGCAAAGGACCCCCATTCTTCACAAAGCCAAGTCTCAAGACAAAGAACCCCCTGATATGTTTCAAAAGGAAATATCAATACTCAAGTTTTATTACAGCCCGTGTGAGACGTGCATACTGGGAATACAAGCCGTCTAACCAAATAATATAGACCCCTGGATAAAATACACTGAAATGTAATACTAGTAGAATTGTACATGGTAACATTCCCTAGAAGAAAACAAACAGTGGTAATATAAAAAATGATGCAGGGGTCTAATAAAAACACCAGTACAAGGTGAATATATCTCCATGCCAGACAGAAAACTGGTTTTACACACCGGAGAAAACAGCTTAAACAAGCTGAAAAAAGCTTGATAAGATATGGGGGCGCAGGGTAGTGTAGCCGGCGGCCCTCCGATACCATGACAGGTCCCAGCCATTGCATCACTGCCAGCTCCGCTGCACCCACTGAGCAGCAGCCGCGCCCTGGGGCCTATAAAGAGTAAAGCTGCTCCGCACTGGCATTCTAATAAAGCGCACTAGTGAGGAGGAGAGGGCTGGGAGGTTTAGTTTGCTCTTCTGTGACTGACAGTAAGCCATTTATGCACTGAAGTGAAATCTGAGTGGTTAATTATGCGATCTGGAGTCTGAAAGTCTGAAAGAAGAAGTAGTGGCGAGGTGCACAAACAGGATTAGTGGGTGTTACATGGGATCTACAGCTCGCAGGATCGGTTTACACCATGGTGGGACACATGTCATCTCAGGCTACACCGCTAAATCCAGTGTAAGCAGACAACGGAATTAAATCAGCACTACCCAAACACCCAACGTAACATTCATAGACCATGACAGTGGTCTAATGGAAGAGTAACAACCACATGATATCAACTGTTCGCACATACTTGTGTCTACACGTCAGGTTCTGCTATGTAAATATCAGGACCGATAAGTGGAATTAACCCATTCAGCCCCAAGCCTGTTTTCACCTTCATGACTGGGCCAAAATGTACAATTCTGACCAGTGTCACTATGCGGTAACAACTCTGAAACGCTTAGGGGTAAGTTCACACTTGGCATTTTTTCAGCTTTTTTTCTGTAGCAAAACCTGATCTCTTGGCAAGAAAGAAACTGCAGAAAAAAGCATGCTTGTTTTTTGCGCAGTTTTGGCATGCTAGATTTGTCTTTTGTGCATGTTGATAAAGTTTAGTGTTGGAAAAAAAAAAAAAGTTGATTCTATTTTGGCCCCCAAAACGCAGTAAAACCTGATACCAGCGTTTTTTCACCATCCATTCATTATAATGGGTGAAAAAAACACTGAAAGTCGTGACATGCTCCAAAAAACTATGCAAAGCACAAAATTCCATGTTTTGGGGGGGGGGGGGGGGGGGGTTTAACCTTGTCCCACTATTGGGCTAGTATTTTTTGCTGTCTGATTTCTTGTAAAGTATAGCAAAGCAAAAACTTTGCTATGCTTTACAAACGGTCAGCGCTGCACTGACAGACAAGCTTGCTGTGAGCATGATCTAGCAAGTTTGCTAGCTCTGGTGACCGGGATGTTGTCATGACGACATTGGGTCACCATGGCAACGATTGGCCCATTGCAATGATGTCGATCGGAGAGCAGAGGGGGCTCCCTCCCTCTGTTTGCCTGCTAAATACTGCGATCGATACTGACCACAGTATTTAGGGGGTTAAAGAGCCAGCAGTGGAGTGGGGCACCACTCCTGAACCGAGTGTCAGCTGTCAGAATCATCTGACACCCACTGGCGATGACAAGTGCACTGCCTCTGTGAGCGCAAATTCACCATGACGTATCCACACATCATAGGTCGTTAAGTACCAGCCGACCATGACGTGTGGATACGTCCAATGTTAGGAAGGGGTTAAGCTAAGAACATAGCAGAAAAGGCAGGAACAGACTGTCAGAGGCCATTTTATAATGGTATACTGCAGAAAAAGTGCAAAGGTCAACAGGGCATAACCAGCAGACAGTACATTCCAAGGGCAATTTTACCTTGATTTCTGAAAAATGGAGCTTCATCTCTATGGACATGTAGGCCATAGTAAGTTAAATAAACTGATACATAGATATCAGCTATCTGATGCCTTATTTCAGAGAAAACGGTAATTAGACCTACCGGTAATTGTATTTCCAGGAATCCATCCTGACAGCACCATGGAGGACGTCCTTCTTATCCATAGTGGGACAGGAAACCACGAGAGTTTAAAAGGACCCTCCCCCTTTCACCCTTCAGTGATTTTCCAAAGTAACACCTCTGGATGGATGCAAAAAGAACTTTATTTAAACATAATCTTAATACAAATGTTACTAGGGAACTAACCGTGCTGTCAGGATGGATTCCTGGAAATACAATTACCGGTAGGTCTATTTACCGTTTTCCAGGTCACCACCTGACAGCATCATGGAGAAGTACCAGAGGAGACTTTTTTGGTCCTAGGGTGGGACTACTGCCTGAAGTACTTTCCTGCCGAACACTAGCTGAGAAGAGACTACATCTAGTTTGTAATGTTTAGAAAAGGTACTAAAACTAGACCAAGATGCAGCTCTGCTGATCTGATCTGCCGAGGCCCCCCCTTTTTCTGCCCATGAAGCAGCCATAGCCCTAGATGAATTAGCTTTAATGCTATCTGGGGGATCCTTTCCCTGTGCCTGATAAGCTAGGCTAATAGTGGATGTAATCCATCTCGCAATGGTGGATTTTGATGCTTTTTTTTCCCCTTATTAGGACCTCCGTAAAGGACAAAGATTACTATCCTGTCTCCAGGCCCTAGTCATGTCCAAGTACTTAAGCACAGTTTCCCTGACGTCTAAGTTATGGAAGAACATTTCCTTTTGGTTTCTAGGGAACTGGCAAAATGATGGGAGCACTACCTCCTGGTTTATATTTGAAACCGAGACCACTTTAGGACGAAAACCTGGATCAAGTCTTAAGATGAGCCTATCATAAAATACCTGTAGATAGGTGTTTTGGGTGGACAGGGCCTGAAGTTCCCCCAGTCTTTTGGCCGATGTAATGGCTACTAAAAAAAGCTGTTTTGAGGGAAAGTTTAGCAATGTCTATATCCTTTGCTATATCAAACGACTCCTTGCACAATTCATTAAGGACTAGGTTAAGGTCCCAAGGTGGGATAGTTTTCCTGATTAGGGGTCTCAGCCTTAGAACTGCTCTGGAAACCCGAGCAATCCAAGGGTGGGCAGCTAGGGAAGAATCATAAAACACGCTGAGGGCTGCTATCTGAACCCTCAAAGTACTTGGTTTAAGCCTTTTTTGAATCTCTGCTGTAAGACTTCAAGAATTCTGAGTATGTCAGGGTGATCAACATCGACCGTTGTGTCTCCACAAAAACTGCAGAATTTTTTCAAAATTTTTAAATAGATTGCCGAAGTTACCAGATTCCTACTTGCTTGAAGGATGGAAATGACTACTTCCGATAGGCCTTTTGCTTTCAGGATCTGGTGGCGTTTAGGATCCAAGCTGCTAACTGTAGATTCCCTGGGTTTTGACGAGGAATCGGATCCTGGAAAAGTAAGTCTTATTTCCGGAAAATGGTAAGAATTGTCTACCGACAGCTTCTTTAGCAGAGGGAACCAGCTCCTCTTGGGCCAGAAAGGAACCACCAAAATAATTAGAGCTCTGTCCTCGTATATTTTCCTGAGGATTCTTGGTATCAATGCCAGAGGGGGGAATGCATATAGCATACCCCTGCTCCATGACAGAGGGCATCTACTCCTGCCGGACTTTCTTGAGGGTTCAGTGAATAAAAGTTTCCGACCTTCGCTTTTCGCCCTGGTCGCGAATAGGTCCACAGTCGGTGTTCCCCATTTTTGACATAATGCGTTGAAGACTTTGCTGTTTAGTTCCCACTTTGCAGGAGATTGCGGATTTTCTGAGCAGAGAGAAGCTATCTGGTTCTCTGAGCCTTCTAGATAAACTGCCGAAATCGAGAGCACTGACATTTCTGCCCATGCGAAGATCTGATCCGCCAGATGCTGTAGTTTCGGATGTCTTGGACCACCCTGGTGGCGAAGAAAAGCTACCGTCGTCGTGTTGTCCGATAGAATCTTTAGGTGTTGTTCTTCAGTAAGATTTGGGCTGAACACAGAACTTTCCATACTCCCTGTGATTTGAGGAATTGTTGCAGTCTTCTGAATTCCATTGTCCCTGGTAGTATCTTCCAGCTGACATATGTCGGGCTCCAGCTGACATATGGAATGCAGGCTGTCATTAATCCCAGGATTTTCATCGCATCCCTGAAGGATACTCGACTTCTTGAAAATTGGCAAATTCTTTTTATTAAGTCGGACAGCTTCTTGTCCGGAAGAAACGATTTTCTGACCTTCGAGTCCAAGATGACACCTAGAAATTGTATTTTTGATTTTGGGGTCAGGTGTGACTTTGACCAGTTTAACACCCATCCTAATTTCTGCAGTGTGGATATCACCAACTGACAATCGATCTTGAGCTGCCCCACAGAGTCTGCCACTAACAGGAAATCGTCCAAATAGGGAACTATGGTGATGTCTCGTTTTCTTAGATATGCCACAATTTCTACGATGAGTTTTGTAAAAACCCTGGGTGCTGTCACTAGACCAAATGGAAGGCAACGAAATTGGTAATGGCAAATTATTCCTTCTTTTTCTACCGCAAACCTCAGGTATTTTTGGTGATCTGGAAAAATTGGTACGTGATAATACGCACTTTTTAAGTCTAAAGTACACATTACCACGTCTTTTCCCAATAGGGGAATTGTGGAGCGTATAGATTCCCTTTTGAACTTTTTGTATTGTAGCCATTTGTTTAGGGGCTTGAGGTTTATTATGGTTCGGGATTCCCCCGAAGGTTTTTTTTTATAGAGAAGAGACCTGAGTAATGACCTCTTCCTATTTGGTGAAGAGGAACGGGACATATTGCTTCCATCTGGAGGAGATCCTGTATGTCTGACCACATTGGGGAGACTGAAGAGAGATGGACGTTGGAAACAAAATATCTTTCTGGGGGAAGGGAGTCTAATTCTAGCCTGTACCCCTGGGAGATAATCTGGAGGACCCAAGGACTTGTGGTAATCCCTTCCCACTCCCCTAGGAAGCTCAGCAACCGCCCCCCTATCCTGGTGGCGTCACTTTCTTTGGAACTCTGACCTAGAGGTTGAGGGACCTGAATCCCTATTCCTGTTTCTATTTTCTCCCCCTTTTTGGTAGCTCCATCTCCCCTGTTTTCCCTTACCCCTATAGTCTGATCTCTGACCATAATATGGTCTGCGAAAGGTCTGGAACTTTTTACGTTTTTCTTCTGGAAACCCCTTTTCACGAGAAGCTTTCTCCAGAATATCATCCAGTATGGGGCCAAAAAAGCCCCCTAAATGCCTCCTAAAAAGGGAAAGGAACACAACTTATTTTTTGAATGAACGTCTCCCGACCAGTTTTTTAACCATATAGCCCTTCGGGCTGCGTTTGATAAGGACTGGCCCCTAGCTGTAAACTTAACCGATTCTGCAGTAGCATCTGCAAGAAATCCGGTTGCTAGTTTGAGTAGAGGGATAGCTTTTATCATAGAATCTCTAGTGGTTGTGGCTGACAACTGATCTTTCAAGTCATCTACCCACAAATGCATTGCCCTTGCCACAGATGTCGCCGCTATATTTGTGCGGATTACTGCTGCAGAGCTTTCCCATGCTCTTTTTAGGAGTCCATCCACCTTACGATCCATTGGCTCCTTTAAGTTGGAGTCCTCAAATGGTATGGCGGTTCTCTTAGACACCTTTGCGAGTGGGATGTCAATTTTAGGTATATTTTCCCAATCTTTGACCTTCTCATGGTCCAAGGGAAGACCAAGTCTGAAGTCTCTAGGAATGGATATCCTTTTTTCTGCCTCTTCCCACTCTTCTAGAATCATTGAACGAATGTGGGCATTTGCAGGGAAGACCTTCGATGTTTGCAAATGTAACCCCCCCAAACATCTCATCCTGAATTGATTGAGTGGTTGAGGGTTCCTCAATCTACATAGTCTGTCTGACCGCTCCCAGGAGCTCATCTATATCATTAGATGAGAACAAATATTTTTTTCTTTTTTGAGGAGGGTCCTTACTCGATTCCTCCTTTTCCATTTCAGATTCAAAGGAGCTGTCCTCGGATGACAGATCTGACTCTCTTTGTCTTTTCTTAGATCTCGGAGGACCCTGGGGGTTAGACTGTACAGGTTGGGGAAACGATAAGCCAGAAATCGAAGCCTGCACCTCTTCTCTAACAATGGCTCTCATGCTCGTCATTAGGGAAGCCTGTTCTCCCACAATACGGCTGGTGCAAGACTCGCAGAGCGATTTCTGCCAAGAGTCTAAGTTTAATGGCACAAATGGGGCACTTCTTATACTTGCCGGGCTTCTTACCCCCCGACGAGGAAAGCCTCTAAAATAGATAACATAAAGATAGCTAATGGTCTGTACCTTTATTGAAAAGCTATAGGGAGCAGACACCCAAGTGGGGACTTACATGTGCCTGGGTCTCCTGCAGTGTGTCGGATATTGCCTCATCCATACTGCTGCTGCTGGTTTAGGCTGGAAACCTACTGCCTGAAGCAACCCCATAGCCCACACATACCTTTTCATCCTGGAGCTGTCGGTGCCACCTGTCCCGGAGCTTCCTATCACGCCGAGCGTAGGAGTGAAGAGGATGCAGCCCCATGCTGCCCGCCGCAACCCGGAAGTGACGTGCGCGGCAGCAGCTAACCGGAAGTGACTCGCCGAGAAGCCACCCAGCTCCCCGGACACTCCCGGTCGGCATCCTGCGAAGGGAACACCTTGTAGGGGCGAAAAACGCAGGTACATCTGGGGCTTCATCCCGGGTCGAGAGCCCCCCCTAGGGGGAAGCGACCCCTCAACCAGGAGCAGCGCTACACTGGTGCTGCTGAGGGACCCTATTACTCGGATGTCAGCTACGCAGAGTCCATGTAGTGGGAAGGAAGAGGCCGAGCCCCCGCGATCCTCACTCTCTGCACGGGACAGACGGAACTCTCGTCGCTCCCATCCACAGTGGGACAGGAAAAACACTGAAGGATGGAAGGGTCCATTTAAACTCTCGTGGTTTCCTGTCCCACTATGGATAAGAAGGACGTCCTCCATGGTGCTGTCAGGTGGTGACCTGGAAATTCTCGTTTTTGTTATATGTAAATTCGCTGTGCAGAACTCTAGACCAGACACTGATCTGCAGGAGAATCTGCCTCCAGAGATTATTATAAATAGAAGGGGACATTATCAGTGTGAGACAAGTAACTATCAGGACAGAAGAACTGAACTTTGTTTCATAACCAACACGTTAGTAGCTGTAGCTCGCAGATCTCTGCTGTATTGTAGCCCTGTCCGCCTGTGAGATGGAACCTGTACATGTGTCAGGTATAATCACACACACCTCTGCAGTGAGACCAGGAGAGCGGCCATTACACATAACACTGGTAACGTCTCCTTATATTTACAATAATCTCTGGAGGCAGATTCTCATGCAGATCAATGTCCTGATCTTAGATCTTAACAGCTCGTTTATATACAGTTGTGGCCAAAAGTATTGACATCTCTGCAATTCTGTCTGAAAATACTCTTTTCTTCCTGAATATGATTGCAAACACAAATTCTTTATTATCTTCATTTAATTTGTCTTAAATGAAAAAACACAAAAAGAATTGTCCTAAAGCCAAATTGGAAAAATCATGTGATGCTTCTCTAATTTGTGTAATTAACAGCACCTGTAACTTACCTGTGGCACCTAACAGGTGTTGGCAATAACTAGATCACAATTGCAGCCAGTTGACATGGATTAAAGTTGACTCAACCTTTGTCCTGTGTCCTTGTGCGTACCACCTTGAGCATGGAGAAAAGAAAGAAGACCAAAGAACTGTCTGAGGACTTGAGAAACCATTGTGAGGAAGCATGAGCAATCTCAAGGCTACAAGTCCATCTCCAAAGACCTGAATGTTCCTGTGTCTACCGTGCGCAGTGTCATCAAGAAGTTTAAAGCCCATGGCACTGTGGCCAACTTCCCTAGATGTGGACGGAAAAGAAAAATTGACAAGAGATTTCCACGCAAGATTGTGCGGATGTCGGATAAAGAACCTCGACTAACATCTAAACAAGTTCAAGCTGCGCTGCAGTCCGAGGGTACAACAGTGTCAACCCGTACTATCCGTCGGCGTCTGAATGAACAGGGACTGTATGGTAGGAGACCCAGGAAGACCCCACTTCTTACCCCGAAACATAAAAAAGCCAGGCTGGAGTTTGCCAAAACTTACCTAAAAAAGCCCAAAACGTTTTTTGGTCAGATGAGACAAAAGTAGAGCTTTTTGGGCAAAGGCATCAACATAGAGTTTACAGGAGAAAAAAAGAGGCATTCAAAGAAAAGAACACGGTCCCTACAGTCAAACATGGCGGAGGTTCCCTGATGTTTTGGGGTTGCTTTGCTGCCTCTGGCACTGCACAGCTTGACCGTGTGCATGGCATTATGAAGTCTGAAGACTACCAACAAATTTTGCAGCATAATGTAGGGCCCAGTGTGAGAAAACTGGGTCTCCCTCAAAGGTCATGGGTCTTCCAGCAGGACAATGACCCAAAACACACTTCAAAAAGCACTAGAAAATGGTTTGAGAGAAAGCACTGGAGACTTCTAAGGTGGCCAGCAATGAGTCCAGACCTGAATCCCATAGAACACCTGTGGAGAGATCTAAAAATGGCCGTTTGGAGAAGGCACCCTTCAAATATCAGGGACCTGGAGCAGGTTGCCAAAGAAGAATGGTCTAAAATTCCAGCAGAGCATTGTAAGAAACTCATTGATGGTTACCAGAAGCGGTTGGTCGCAGTTATTTTGGCTAAAGGTTGTGCAACCAAGTATTAGGCTGATGTTGCCAATACTTTTGTCTGGCCCATTTTGGGAGTTTTGTGTGAAATTATCAATGTTTTGCTTCATTCTCTTTTGTGTTTTTTCATTTAAGACAAATTAAATGAAGATAATACCAAAGAATTTGTGATTGCAATCATTTTCAGGAAGAAACTGAGTTTTATCTGACAGAATTGCAGGGGTGTCAATACTTTTGGCCACAACTGTATAAGAAAAAGGTGGATTTCTCTTGAAAAAGACACTAGATCATGGCTATCCTGTTATTGTATTCCGTTTCCTATGAGCTACATGGTCATATAGAAGGTTTAGGAGTGATGATCCCACTGACAGAGTCCCTTTAATATATACCAGTAATTGGGTGAACAACAATAACCTGAGAAGTAGTCAACATGGGGTTTTAAAATTAGTTTATTTTTTTTTGTTTGTTTTTCAACTATGACCGTATGTAAACATTGCTACAAACAAATTTATTATACAGGAAATACCGGTAGTTTATATAATCGAATAAGCCCCACAATAAACTTTGATGGATTGGCTGTCAGCTATCTTGCCCCAACCGATCATACACAGGAGCACTCACCCTTGCTAAACACTCCTGTGGTCTCTATGAGAGAGTCTATCAGACATTTCTGCCGTCGGCTCAGGTCTTCTAGAATAAAAGGATCAGCAGAATGAAATCGGACATACCAGATCCTTATCTCCCTCAATATCATCTGTCGGAGGGCCTCCAGACTGCTGATTTCAGGATTGGTCGATGTTATTCTCATATAAATGGGGGCTTTAAGCTTGGACATATTTGCTGTCACCAAGCTTTCCCAGAAACAGCTCAGACTAATGCTTCTTTCACACTAGCGTCGGAATCTCCCCGTCGCAATGCGTCGGGGAGAGATTCCGACGCTAGCGTTTAGCGCATTGCACAATGGAGGCAACGGATGCATTTCTCCGGCGCATCCGCTGCCCCATTGTAAGGTGCGGGGAGGTGGGGGCGGAGTTCCGGCCGCACATGCGCGGTCGGAAAAAGCGGTCCGTCAGGAGAAAAAAACGTTACATGTAGCGTTTTTTGCTCCCGACGGTCCGCAGAAGCACGACGCATCCGTCGCACGACAGATGCAACGTGTGGCAATCCGTCGCAAACGCGTCGTCAATACAAGTCTATGGGGGAAAAAACCGCATCCTGCAAGCACTTTTGCAGGATGCGTTTTTCTGCAAAACGACGCATTGTGACGGATTGCAGAAAACGCTAGTGTGAAAGTAGCCTAAGAAAAGGCAATATATTAATGCCACAAACATAAATAACTAGTGTGTCCTCTGCAACAGAGGATCCTTACCATACAGACCAGGCATACTTGGTTTGGGAGAGTGCATATTAAAGAAACAGATTAGTCACTTGCAGAAAATACCTTTAGGCGTCTTTAAAATAAAACAAATTACTAGTTGTGGTAAGAAATGTCTCCAGATCTGAAGATATCAGCGAGCGTCTTGACCAGTCCGCTTTGGACATCTGTTCCGTACAGGAGCAGTTTTCTCTGCTGGCACTTCATCAATTACATCAATTTACGAGCTGGCAGGCTATCCCAATAAAATGGATAAGCCTGCATCCCTCTGTCATGGCCCAGGGCAAAAACGGAGAGGGGTACTGGCTTATCTACTGAAATTAGACCCCTTCATACAGGTCTCTGGTGACTTGTGAAAAATATAGTTCTTACCGATAACGGTATTTCTCTGAGCCCATGACGGCACCACGGAGAGAGGGGATCCGCCCACCAAGGACAGGAAACCTACGGATAAAAAGGCGGTACCACTCTCCTGCATCAGTTGTTTTACATAGAGAACGATGGGAGACTACTAAACATTTGTTAATTTTAACTGTTTATCATAACTAGATACCGCGTGACTTTAAAACTATGAGTAGACTATGGCACTATTTTGATGTGAGCACCCACAAGTGAAGGGAGGGAATGTACGGGTGCCGTCATGGGCTCAGAGAAATACCGTTATCGGTAAGAACTATATTTTTCTCTGATCGCCCATGACGGCACCACGGAGAGAATTGCATAGATAGTACATTCAGGGAGGGACCACCGCCTCCAGAACCCTTTTACCAAAAGTAAGGTCTGAAGAGGAGATTAGGTCCAATCTATAGTGCCTATAGAATGTGGATGGTGAGGACCAGGTAGCAGCTCTACATATCTGGTCAATGGAAGCTCCAGCCTTCTCCGCCCAGGAAGTCGCTACTGCCCTTGTTGAGTGAGCCTTAACCTCCCCGGGAATGGACATCCACTTGCCGAGTATGAGAGACGGATGGCGTCCGTGATCCATCTTGCTATGGTGGCTTTAGATGCTTTTTTTCCCCTTCCGGGGACCCTGGAAACACACAAACAGAGAGGAATCCTCCCTACTCTCTCTAGTGACTTCTAGGTAATGTAAGAGACATCTTCTTACATCTAGTGTATGTAGTGTTTGTTCCTCCTTATTTTTAGGATTGGGACAGAAGGAGGGGAGAGATATCTCTTGAGACCTGTGAAATTTAGAAGCCACTTTCAGGAGATATGCTGGGTCTGTTTTTAAAATGACCCTATCCTCTAGAAATTGTGTGTAAGGAGGGTTAACTGAGAGAGCCTGTAAATCGCTAACCCTACGGGCAGAAGTAAGGGCGACTAATAAAGCTGTTTTGAGAGATAGGTTTTTTATTGTAGATTCGTGTAATGGTTCGAATGGCGGACTAGTCAGGGCTTTAAGGACCAAGTTTAAATCCCATTGAGGAACTACTTTTACTGGAAGAGGCCTTGATCTTCCTGCCGCCCTGATGAATCTAGAGACCCACCTATTTGAAGCCAAGTCAAAGTTAAATAGAGCTCCCAATGCCGCCACATGAACTTTTAGGGTGCTAGTGGCTAAACCCATCTCCAACCCATTTTGTAGGAATTCTAGGATGGAAGCAAGGGGAATTTCTTTCCCTATTTTTTCACCTGAAGAAGACAAAAATTTTTTCCATACTTTGCCGTATTGCTTTGTTGTAACCGGCTTCCTACTTTGTAACAGAGTTGAGATTAACCCTGGAGAGAACCCCCTGCTTTCTAATAATTTCCTTTCAAAAGCCAAGCTGTCAAGTGCAAGTTCTTGACTCGAGGGTGACAGACTGGGCCCTGCGACAATAGATCCTGGTGGTCTGGCAATACCCAAGGGTCGGATATTGACATCTTCCTCATCCATGAGAACCAAGGTCTCTTCGGCCAGAACGGGGCAATTAAGATGACCAGCGCCCCGTCCTCCCGAATCTTCCTCAGCACTGCTGGAATCAGAATAAGAGGAGGGAAGGCATAGACCAGATGGTGACCCCAAGATATCAGGAAAGCGTCCACAGCTACTGGGTTCCCCAGGGGAGATAGGGAGCAGAAGGAGGTTACTTTTTTGTTTAGATGACTCGCAAAGAGATCTATTTTGGGAACACCCCATCTTTCTGTGATCTGGGTGAATATCACCTGATTTAGTTCCCATTCCCCCTGTTTTAGGCTGGACCGGCTGAGGACGTCTGCTTTGTAGTTGTCTACTCCCTTTATGTGTAGGCTTGTTAGGGATAAGAGGTTGCTCTCGGCTATTTGCAGGATTGATTTGGTCACTTCCATTAGATTTTTGGAACGGGTACCCCCCTGGTGATTTAGGTAAGATACTACCACCCGATTGTCCGACATTACTCTTACATGGTGAGAGTGAAGGACCCCCAAGAATTCCTGAAGGGCATATTTTACTGCAAGGAGCTCCTTCATGTTGGAGGATTTGTTTACTGTAGATGGAGACCAAATGCCCTGGGTTACAAGGTCGCCCAGATGAGCCCCCCACCCTGAAGGGCTTGCGTCCGTAGTCAGGACTTTCGAGATCTGAATTACCCATGGGACTCCCTGGGAAAGATTTTCCTGCGATTTCCACCATGTCAGAGAGTGACTGGTGCGAGGAGAGAGAGTTAACTGCCCGTCTAAATGCCCTCCTAGATGGATTTGCTCCGACAATATCTGCCATTGAAGATCTCTTGAATGTAATTGGGCCCACTGGACTGCGGGGATGCAAGAGGTCATAGAGCCTAAGAGGGACATGGCCTGACGGAGTGTTATGGAGGGGAGAGATTGGGTTCTCGATACTAAACTTTTTAGTTTTTGTATCTTGTTCTCCGGGAGCCGACATTCCATCTTTTTGGAGTCTAGAGTGAGACCCAAGTACTCCTGGACCTGAGAAGGCATTAGTCTGGATTTTTCTATGTTTATTAGCCAACCCAGATTCTTTAAGGAGTGTATCACTATTGCCAGTTGATCCTCGCAATGTTGCGGGGAGGAGCCTATCACCAAGAAATCGTCCAGATATGGAACGATTAGGGTATTTTCTTCTCTGAGGTGAGCCATTACCTCTATCAGCTTTGTGAAAACCCTCGGGGCTATGGCAAGACCAAATGGTAGAGCTGAAAATTGGAAGTGATTTATGACTCCCCTGATGTGAACTGCCATCCTGAGGAATCTCTGGTGATCCTTGTGTATTGGGACGTGATAATATGCGTCCTTTAGGTCCAGGACCACCATGAAGCATTGGGGAAACAACATCTTGATAGATGATTTTATCGTTTCCATCCTGAATGCTTGAACTTCCAGGTAATCGTTTAGTTTTTTTAGATTTATAATGGTCCTGAAGGAACCGTCTGGTTTCTTCCTCAGGAATAGAGGGGAATAGTACCCTTGCCCTCTTTCTTGTGGGGGAACCTCCAGGAGTACTCCCTTTTTTACTAACCCGATGACCTCGTTTTCCAGTGCCAGCTGTTCTTCTGCCGAAGATCTTATAGATGTCATCGTAAAAGAGGGACGGGGGCGTCTTTTGAATGTCGGCCTCAGACCTGATTCTATAATATTCAGAATCCATTGACTGGAGGTGATCTTTTTCCAGGCTGGGAGAAAGAGAATCTCCCTCCCACCTGGGGCGAACCTTCATTGAGAAGGTTTCTTGTTATCGCTGGGGTTTTTGTTAAAGATGAACCCCTTGTTTTTGTTCCTCTTATCCTCCCACTTTCCCTGGCCTCTCCCAGGGTTCTTGCGGAAAAACCTCTTGTTCCGAAAGGGCTTCCGGTAAGAGGGGAGACCTAGAGAGGGAAAGGACTTTTTCTTGTCCCCTGCTTTTTCTGTCGTCTAATGTGGAACCGAACAAAAACTCTCCTTCGCAGGGGATAGTACACAGTTTTGTTTTTGTTTGCAGATCGCCAGGCCAATTCTTAAGCCAGAGGGCACGCCTGGCCGCATTGGCAAACACTGCTGACCTGGCAGCTAATCTGATAGAGTATGCCGAGGCGTCAGCCAGAAAAGCCGCAGCTCCCCTTATTACAGGTAATGTCTTCAGCATCGAGTCTCGGGAAGTTTTCCCCTTTAATTGACCCTCTAGTTGATTTAACCAGATCATTAGGGAGCGGGATGTGCAAGCTGCTGCCACTGCCGGTTTCAGGCCTCCTCCCGCTGACTCCCAAGAGCCCTTGAGGAAGGCGTCCGCCTTCTTGTCCATAGGGTCTTTTAGGACCCCCATGTCCTCAAACGGGAGAGCAAATTTCTTTGATGCTTTAGCTATGGCTACATAATTTGGGGGCTTTTTCCCAAAAGGAGCAGGATTCATCCTCGAAGGGGTATTTCCTTTTTGGAGTTAGGAGAGTCTTTTTCATGGGTTTTTTCCATTCCTTCTTAATTAACGCTGCAATTGCTTCATTAAGCGGGAAAGCTCTTCTCTTTTTTTGTTCTAAGCCCCCAAACATGATGTCTTGTGCTGACTTTTTAGGGTGGGAGTCTACTAATCCCATAATACTCCTCACTGCCTTTATGAGGCCATCGGTGTCCTCTAGCGGGAAACAATTGTGACCTCCTGAGGAAGAAGTGGATGATGAAGAAGTGGATGATGAAGATGAGGAGGAGGAGTCGGAGGATACTGAACTTGCACTATCGCTGTCAGATTTAGAGACTGGGTACGGGGACCTGTGTCTGGTCCTTCTCCGTTTTTTTTCCCCTTTTAAGGGATCTAAAGGTGTCTTCCACCTGTTCTTTAATCAGGTTTTTAAGATATGTTGCAAACCCGGGCAGGCTTTCGGATACAGTCTGCTGTATGCAGGAATTACATAGCTGCTTCTCCCATGCGGGTGGAAGATCCTCTTTACAGATGGCACAGATTTTGTGCTTTGTTTTACCTACGCTTTTCCTCCCCTAAAAAGAGACAAATAATAATCTTACTGTCTCTAACTTTCACGAAGATCAACTTACCACCTTCAGGACCCATAAATACCGGTTGGGGATTCTCTGCCTCTGGCTTTTTCCCCCGACGCCGTGCTGGACTCCTTGCTGTGTTGAGACCTTTGGCGTTCTTTGCTGGTGTCCTGGTGACCTTTCTGCTGTCGCCTCTTTTGCTGCTGCTGCTGCGGCGATGCTATAGGTGGAGGTGATTCAGGCAAGGGAGATGCCGGGTCGCTCATACTGCTGCTGGTCTGCTGTCAATAACGCGTGCTGCGCTGCTGCTGCGACAACTAGTAGCTCCTAAGGCTCTTGCCGATATACTGCAGAACCACTGGGAGGAAGTAGATTCTCCCTTTTAAAGCTCCCGCCGCTTTTTTTTTTTTTTTTTTCGGCGCCTGCGCAGTAGCGCTCAGCCGACGGCGAGGAGCGTTGAACGCCGGCGCTTGCGCAGTAGCGCTCAGCCGACGACGAGGAGCGTTGAACGCCGGCGCCTGCGCAGACGCTTCTGCGGCGCCTTTGGAACGCACAAGCGTCAGATCGGCGTCGCCTGCGCAGCGGCGTCCAGACAACGGCGAGGAGCGCCGAACGCCGACGCCTGCGCAGTCGGGTTCCTCCAGCGTCTCGCGAGACCAGCTTAACACCGGGCATGCGCCAGACTCTCAAGATGGCCGCCCAGAGTGCAGATATGGCGCTGCTGACCGGCACCCCCGGTCCTATGCAGACCGTACCGCGCGGCTCTGCATGCCCGATGGCAGTGCAGTGTGCAGGCTGACGCGTGCTAGGGGAGGGCCGTGCCGCACCTCCCGCAACCACAGAGGGACCCCCCTGGATGTTGCCGCTGCTGCATCTTACCTGGGGAGGTGACCGCGAACTCCTTGTCACCTCCCCCACTCACCCTAGAGGCCCACTAGCCCCCAGCGGTGGTGCTTCGGGTCACCACCCCAGCCGAGGCAGAGGGACCCCAGCTGCCTGAGTCGGACTGGTTGGCCCCGGAATTCCAACGTCGAACTGGTAAGTCCGCAGGTCTCCCATCAAGGACAGGAAACCAACTGATGCAGGAGTGTGGTACCGCCTTTTTATCCGTAGGTTTCCTGTCCTTGGTGGGCGGATCCCCTCTCTCCGTGGTGCCGTCATGGGCGATCAGAGAAAAACAAGTCAGACGTTTATCTGCTGGGACTCGGCAGATATTGTCAAATTGGGATACCATTAATGGATCATATATTAGTACTTTCCATATATTTTCACTTTGAATACACCTGAGAAATATTTTGCTCTAGCAGTCATCCACCCTAAACACTTACAAATGTTTAGTGGATGTTATATGTGCGACTACCATCCGCACAGTGGAAACAGCTACATGAACACTCCGTGAATAATCGGGGAAATGTGGCAGCAGATAAGCCAACATTCAGCAAATCATTTATACAGGGGAAGCTATCATCATGAATTACACAGTGCTGACATGTGCCCCAGCTGCGTGCAGAGGATGGAGTCATTCACATCAGTCCCTGCTTGCCCTCGTAAAGATTACAATCTAATATCTAGTAATGGGAGGAAACCAAAGCACAGGAAGGAACCTGAATGACTACACCAACTCCATGGAGATCATGTCCTGGTGCCAAGTGATCATTGTGCTGCCTTAGGCAGATGACTGTATATAGCGGACTGTCACACGCGGACCCCCTGACCTGAAGGAGCAGCCTCATAAGCATATCCGAGACTGTCCAGCACATGCCAGATCAGCGGCTGGTCAATGTAGTACTCGGACCGCCAATGAACGTCTGAATACAGCCTCACATATTCAATATGCTTAAATTATGTATACAATCCTTCCAACCCCAAAAACATCACAAATGTTCCTGCATGGATAATCTAGTATGTCTTGTCTAAAAATTGAGTAAACCGCAAAAAACGTGAAAACTATGGGTATGTGCACACGACATACACTTCAAAAATGATGCGTACTGGCCTAATTTCTGCCGTTATCTTTGTCATGTTTACGGTGTCTTTGCTCCTTTTTTTGTTTAACTTTGTTTGTCTAAAATAGTGGGAATACACCTGAAGAGCTGTCAGGTCACTTTTAGCTGCAATTTAAAAGCCTGAAAAGGTTGGAAAAAAGTAAAAACAAAATAATATAGGTGGAACATATACACAGCAAGTCGTTTCAACGTTCTTGTGCCTGTGGGTATAATTTTTAATGTTTATGGAGAGCCTTTTCATTTTTCACGTGGGTTACAAGGAGAATCCACCTGAAAAAGAGCAATGTGCATGTACCCCAAGTGTGCGCAACGGATTTCTTACCACTAGGCCCTAAACGATGAGGGCTGCAGCTAAAATCAAGCCACTGCCACCAATGATTAAGGCATGATATTTAAACGTAGCTAGATGACAGCAGCACCAACATCTCCCCTGGAAAAAGCTACAAGCGAAACACGCGTTGGGGTGTTTTCTCGCTGCTTAAAAAGGTACAGAGTCCCATATATTTGTCCTACCCATCTTTGCTCCACTGTTAATTTTTACATAATATTGTACTCACCATTATAATATATTCGTATATCTTACTAAACCTCATGGTGTTTATCGTTAAAGCCATGGGTCAATGGATAGTTGCACATTGTCCACATTACCCAATTTAAACTATACAGACGGGCTTAGATGATATACATATACATGGTTTATATTGGCAAACAAAGAATGTATGGTTACTTAGAAGCACTAGGCTCCTTATAATTAATGTATGCACTTGTTAAGAACATTTGCCATTTCTTATTATACTCTTGGATTCATCGTATAACTAGTATATAGATGCACTATTTTGGCACTGTTTCCTTCTTTGCAGCGTCTTTTTGTATTTCTTGCACTTCTGTCCCCCTTTTAAAATACTTTTATTCAGATGTTCATGTTATTTTTAATATATTCCAATAAACTCGTTTTTTTACGGCGTACAACTTCCCTTTTTCCTTATTTGATATATTTGAATCAATTGAGTTGTTAATGGAGCCTTCTCGTAAAGAGAATGGTAACGCACAAAGGATCCTTCATAATCAGCAGAAGACTCTTACATATAAACAGTCAAAAATGTCTATTCTAGCAGAGGAGATCGGGCTCTTGATTTGACCATACTGTAGATTATCCTTCAGAAACAGACTTCAATTGACTGGGATGCTAAGGCAGATTAGTTTGGAAAGGTTCATTTCAATACTAGAGGTAGGATAGGACTGTCCTGGTTGGGTACACCTTGTCGCGGTGAGATGGCTTTTACTTTTTCTTTTTTTTTTAGTCTGATATTA
Source organism: Ranitomeya imitator (assembly GCF_032444005.1). NCBI lineage: Eukaryota > Metazoa > Chordata > Amphibia > Anura > Dendrobatidae > Ranitomeya > Ranitomeya imitator. Next base: position 1,044,303,533 of record NC_091282.1, on the reverse strand, counting down.
CATCTGAACACAAGAGGCAAGTCATTACAAGGTGACTTCTAAACCAATATGGACTTAGAAAAGGAAGTTAATATACTCAAACCCAAATACTTTCAATTATTCTATGCCAAGAATACAAATAAATACCATGTTAAAGTTGTGCTCTACAGCTTCATCAAAGTCTCCATTGCTGGTTACAGATATTTCAGCTGCTGCGCTTCTTGGTGAATCATACGCCATGGCGAGCTCCTAGAAAGAAAAATGGGTTAAGTTCAGTGGAAATCAACCTCTTTTACAAGCATATGACCAGATTATTATTATTATTATTATTATTATTGTGCCATTTATTCCACGGCGCTTTACATGTGAGGAGGGGTATACATAATAAAAACAAGTACAATAATCTTAAACGATACAAGTCACAACTGGTACAGGAGGAGAGGAGAGAGGGCTCATATTAAGATGGTTTATAGCTACAGCAGAGGCCAGAAGTTAGAAGATTTATAAAGTTACCCCCTACTACAGGGGTATTCTCATTATCAAGTTCATATAGTTAGAAAGCAAGAAAATAAGAAAGTTTGCAACGGACTTGCTTTTTCCATCAGCTGTCATTCTCCTGCAATGAGAGCTTATAGGAGCCAAAGAGACTGACCACCAGAGCTTGAGCAAGTCTCCACAGTAGTTACATTCCTGGCTGAAAAGCATCGCTGTCTCCAGTCCACTGATTTCTATACAGCCGTTAGCGGCTCACCTCCCTCTGTCAGCTCCTGAGCTGCTTTTATCAGTCCTACGAGGTCACCAGCTCCAGCATTGCCATTTTCTAGAGCAGTTCTCGTAATCACTGCTCGTTTATACAAAGGCACATTTATCTCTATACCCAAATACAATGATAAAAGTGCACTGACACACTGACAACGGCTCCTTTATTATTATTATTATTATTATTTATTATTATAGCGCCATTTATTCCATGGCGCTTTACATGTGAGGAGGGGTATACATAATAAAACAAGTACAATAATCTTGAAAAATACAAGTCACAACTGGTACAGGAGGAGAGAGGACCCTGCCCGCGAGGGCTCACAATCTACAAGGGATGGGTGAGGATACAGTAGGTGAGGGTAGAGCTGGCCGTGCAGCGGTTTGGTCAATCGGTGGTTACTGCAGGTTGTAGGCTTGTCGGAAGAGGTGGGTCTTCAGGTTCTTTTTGAAGGTTTCGATGGTAGGCGAGAGTCTGATATGTTGTGGTAGAGCATTCCAGAGTAGGGGGGATGCACGAGAGAAATCTTGTATGCGATTGTGGGAAGAGGAGATAATAGGGGAGTAGAGAAGGAGATCTTGTGAGGATCGGAGGTTGCGTGCAGGAAAGTACCGGGAGACGAGGTCACAGATGTATGGAGGAGACAGGTTGTGGATGGCTTTATATGTCATGGTTAGGCTTTTGTACTGGAGTCTCTGGGTGATGGGGAGCCAGTGCAGGGATTGACAGAGGGGAGAGGCCGGTGAATAGCGGGGGGACAGGTGGATTAGTCGGGCAGCAGAGTTTAGAATAGATTGGAGGGGTGCAAGAGTGTTAGAGGGGAGGCCACAGAGCAGGAGGTTACAGTAGTCAAGGCGGGAGATGATGAGGGCATGGACTAGGGTTTTTGCAGATTCTTGGTTTAGGAATGTGCGGATCCGTGAAATATTTTTGAGTTGGAGGCGGCAGGAAGTGGAAAGGGTTTGGATATGTGGTTTAAAGGAGAGATCAGTGTCAAGGATTACCCCAAGACAGCGGGCTTGTGGGACTGGGGAGAGTGGGCAGCCGTTTACTGTAATGGATAGGTTCGTTGGGGAGATCGCGTGAGATGGGGGAAAGATGATGAATTCTGTTTTGTCCATGTTAAGTTTTAGAAATCTAGTGGAGAAGAAGGATGAAATAGCAGACAGACATTGAGGGATTCTGGTTAGTAGGGAGGTGATATCTGGTCCAGAGATGTAGATCTGTGTGTCGTCGGCATAGAGATGATACTGAAAGCCGTGAGATTCTATGAGCTGTCCCAGGCCAAAGGTGTAGATGGAGAAGAGCAGGGGTCCTAGAACTGAACCTTGCGGGACTCCGACAGATAGGGGGCAAGGTGAGGAGGTGGTGTGTGAGTGGGAGACGCTGAATGTACGGTCAGTTAGGTATGATGAGATCCAGGATAGGGCCAATTCTGTGATGCCAAGGGATGAGAGGGTCTGCAGCAGCAGGGAATGGTCCACTGTGTCAAAGGCAGAGGACAGGTCCAGGAGGAGGAGGACAGAGTAGTGTCGCTTGCTCTTGGCGGTTAATAGGTCATTGGTGACCTTAGTTAGGGCAGTTTCAGTGGAGTGGTGTGACCGGAAGCCTGATTGAAAGCGGTCGAAGAAGGAGCAGGAAGATAGATGGGAGGACAGTTCAATATGGACATGTTGTTCCAGTAGTTTTGAGGCAAAGGGGAGAAGTGATATAGGGCGATAGCTAGATACAGAGGATGGGTCAAGAGAGGGCTTTTTGAGGATAGGTGTGATTGTGGCATGTTTAAAGCTTGAGGGGAAAATGCCAGTTGTTAGTGATAGGTTAAAGAGATGGGTTAGGGTTGGGATGAAGACTGTGGTGAGGTTTGGGATGAAGTGGGATGGGAGTGGGTCAAGTGCACAGGTGGTGAGATGCGATCTTGAGAGTAGAGTGGAGAGTCCGTCTTTATCTGAAATCACACAGCACAGAGGAGTCAGCCAAACATTAAGCAGCAGCGCTGGGCGAGGAATAGAGCTGGAGTGACAGAATTCAGATCTACAGACTCATTTGCAAATAATTCAAAAGCCGATTCCACCTGTGGTTTTACACCTGCGGATTCCTATTATGGAGCAGGTGTAAACCGCTGCGGAATCCGCACAAAGAATTGACATGCTGCGGAATAAACAACCCTTCATTTCCGCGTGTTTATTTCCGCAGCATGTGCACTGCGGCTTTTGTTTTCCATAGGTTTACATGGTACTGTACAGTCAGGGAAAACTGCTGCGGATCCGCAGCAAAATCCACAGCGTGTGCACATAGCCTTACAATTTCTTCTATAAATATCTACAGCTGTATACAAATAAAAATAATGCTGCAGTTCTTGTATCATACCCTGGATCTCCTATTCCTCACTACGTAACACCTTTGGCCTGGTGCAGTTCTGCAATAAAACTCAGGCAAACTTTGTACACACAGTATATGGCCTCAGTGTTGTACCAGTAGGAGTAAGGACTGTGACCGTCATGGGCCTCTTGTCATCAACTCTTATTAGCAGGTATGTTGGCGAGACTTACTTTCTATCCTATACTATAGGGAGAGTTAAGGAAGATTGTATGTCCTGCTTTCGGCACCTCATTAACAGTGTGACCCTGGTGAGTAATACGGTATATAAAGGGCACCTAAGCCTCTACATGACAGGAACAGCCCTTTACTTATTTACTAGTCAAACAGCACCACCTACTGAACAGCATTGGAATAACACCACACTTAACATTTTAAACTGCTTATAAAGAACTAGATGGTGGTCCGATTCTAACGCATCGGGTATTCTAGAATATGCATGTCCACGTACTATACTGCCCAGCCACGTACTATACTGCCCAGTCACGTACTATACTGCCCAGCCACGTACTATACTGCCCAGCCACGTACTATACTGCCCAGCCACGTACTATACTGCCCAGCCACGTACTATACTGCCCAGCCACGTACTATACTGCCCAGCCACGTACTATACTGCCCAGCCACGTACTATACTGCCCAGTCACGTACTATATTGGCCAGTCACGTAGTATATTGGCCAGTGACTTCGTATATTGCACAGCCACGTAGTATACTGCCCAGTCACGTAGTATATTGGCCAGTCACGTAGTATATTGGCCAGTCACGTAGTATATTGGCCAGCCACGTAGTATATTGCCCAGACACGTAGTATATTGCCCAGACACGTATGTAACAGGTTAAAAAAAAAAAAAGAGTTAAAATAAACATACTCGCCTTCAGAGGAAGCCCTTGTAGTCCTGGCGCCTGTGTGCGGTGCATGCGGCAGCTTCCGGTCCCAGGGTTGGATGAGCGCAGGACCTGTGATGACGTCACGGTCACATGGACGTGACGTCATGGAAGGTCCTTCTCGCATACCATCCTTGGCCCCGGAACCTGCCGCTTGCACTGCCAAGGAGAGGACGCGACGGAGGGTGAGAATAGCAGGTTTGTTTTTTTAATATTTTTACTATTGATGCCGCATAGGCAGCATTAATAGCAAAAAGTTGGGGACACAGGGTTAATAGCAGCGGTTACGGAGTGCGTTACCCGCGGTATAACGCGGTCCGTTACCGCCAGCATTAACCCTGTGTGAGCGGTGACTGGAGGGGAGTATGTGGGCGCCGGGCACTGACTGCGGGGAGTAAGGAGCAGCCATTTTCTGCCGAACTGTGCCCGTCGCTGATTGGCCGTGGCTGTTTTGCCGCGACCAATCAGCGACTTGGATTTCCATGATAGACAGAGGCCGCGACCAATGAATATCCGTGACAGAGAGACAGAAGGACAGACAGAAAGACAGAATTGACCCTTACACAATTATATAGTAGATAAAAGAAAAAGCGTCACTTACATGGCAGAAGATTCATAGTGCACAGAAAACTTGTAGTAATGCCAGTCCCAGAGAGAAAAAAAACACATCTAGCATACGAATAATCTAAAAACGCAGATTTATATAGATATATTAAAAGCCACATCATCCAAATCCAGCGCCAATGTAAAGACAGACGTGTTTCAGACAAAGCTCATGCATTTTTAGAGGATCTGCATGCTGGATCTGTTCTGTATGTTCAGCCTATAATGACTTGCATCACTAACGCCAATAACAAGGGGTACAGTGCCCAGCTTGTGGAGCCATATCATGAGGCATCACCTAGCAGTAGTGGCAGAAAAGCTATAATTACTGTTATATGTAATAATGCAGATTCTCTGTATTTATGATGCCAGTATGACTGACTGTAGTTTCTATTCAACGGCAGTGCGACTGCATTGATACCAATATGATTCACCATTGTAAGGCTAATGACAATGGGAAAGATAGAAAAAAACCCACAAAGTTTAGATAGAAGCATTTGGAATAATTAAGACTATACAGTATATTCTATATACACATACACACACAAACCGAAGAGTACAGCATCACACTGTATGCCAACACTGAATATGTGGGTGCACTCCACCTGCCATCAGTCTGTTTTAATTAGCGCTGGATCCTACCTGCCCTTTTTAGCTACAGGAGAAGCACATACAGTTGAAACCAGAAGTCTGCATACACTAAAATACATACAAAAAATGAAACTCATATTATATAGAGTCATTACAAACAGAGTGATCTTTTCAAGTGTTTATTTCTGTTAATGTTGATGATTATGGCTTACAGCCAATGAAAACCCAAAAGTCATTATATTCAGTAAATGCACTCAATACTTGTTGGGGCTCCTTTTGCATCAACTACTGCATCAATGCGGTGTGGCATGGAGGCGATCAGTCTGTGGCACTGCTGAGGTGTTATGGAAGCCCAGGTTGCTTTGATAGCAGCCATCTGCTCATCTGCATTGTTGGGTCTGGGTTGTTTCATTTTCCTCTTGACAATACCCCATAGATTCTCTATGGGCTTAAGGTCAGAAGAGTTTGCTGGCCAGTCAAGCACAGTGTACTGTTTGTAAACCAGGTATTGGTACTTTTGGCAGTGCGGACAGGTGCCAAGTCCTGCTGGAGAATGAAATTTCCATCTCCAAAAAGCTTATCGGCAGAAGGAAGCATGAACTGCTCTAAAATTTTCTGGTAGATGGCTGCGCTGACTTTGGTCTTGATAAAACACAGTGGACCTACACAGCAGATGACATGGCTCCCCAAACCATCGTTGATTGTGGAAACTTCACACTAGACCTCAAGCAGCTTGGATTGTGGCCTCTCCACTCTTCCTCCAGACTCTGGGACCTTGATTTCAAATGAAATGCAAAATTTACTTTAATCTGAAAACACATTGGACCACTGAGCAACAGTCCAGTTCTTTTAATCCTGGGCCCAGGGCAGACGCTTCTGGCATTGCCTATTGGTCATGAGTGGCTTGACACAAGGAATGTGACACTTGTAGCCCATGTCCTGGATACGTCTGTGTGTGGTGGCTCTTGAAGCAATGACTCCAGGAGCAGTCCACTCCTTGTAAATCTCCCCAAATGGCCTTTTCTTAATCCTTTCAAGGCTACGGTTATCCCGGTTGCTTGTGCACCTTTTTCCTTCCACTGAACTTTCCATTAGTATGCTTGGATACAGCCCTCTGTGAACAGCCAACTTCTTTAGCAATGACCTTCTGCGGCTTAGCCTCCTTGTGGAGTGTGTTAGTGACTGCCTTCTGTCAAGTCAGCAGTCTTCCCCATGATTATGGAGCCTACTGAACAGACTAAGGGACCTTTTGAAATGCTTAGGGAGCCTTTGCAGGTGTTTTTTTATTATTCTAATTTACTGAGATCATGACGTTTGGGTTTTCATTGGCTGTAAGCCATAATCAACATTAACCCCTTTACCCCCAAGGATGGTTTGCACGTCAATGACCAGGCCAATTATTACAATTCTGACCTCTGTCCCTTTATGAGGTTATAACTCTGGAACGCTTCAACGGATCCCAGTGATTCTGACATTGTTTTCTAGTGACATATTGTACTTGATGATAGTGGCAAATTTTCTTTGATATTACCTGCGTTTATTTGTGGGGGAAAAAACGGAAATTTGGCGAAAATTTCGCAATTTTCCAACTTTGAATTTTTATGCAATTAAATCACAGAGATATGTCACACAAAATACTTAATGAGTAACATTTCCCACATGTCTACTTTACATCAGCACAATTTTGGAACCAACATTTTTTTGTTAGGGAGTTATAAGGGTTAAAAGTTGACCTGCACTTTCCCATTTTAACAACACCATTTTTTTTTTAAGGACCACATGTCAATTGAAGTCATTTTGAGGGGTCTATATGATAGAAAATACCCAAGTGTGACACCATTCTAAAAACTGCACCCCTCATGGTGCTCAAAACCATATTCAAGAAGTTTATTAACCCTTCTGGTGTTTCACAGGAATTTTTGGAACGTTTAAATAAAAATGAACATTTAACTTTTCTTCACAAAAAAAATTTACTTCAGCTCCAATTTGTTTTATTTTACCAAGGGTAACAGGAGAAAAAGGACCCCAAAAGTTGTTGTACTATTTGTCCTGAGTACGCTGATACCCCATATGTGGGGGTAAACCACTGTTTGGGCGCATGGGAGAGCTCGGAAGGGAAGGAGCGCCGTTTGACTTTTCAATGCAAAATTGACAGGAATTGAGATGGGACACCATGTTGGAGAGCCACTGATGTGCCTAAACATTGAAGCCCCCCACAAGTGACACCATTTTGGAAAGTAGACCCCTAAGGAACTTATCTTGATGTGTGGTGAGCACTTTGACCCACCAAGGGCTTCACAGAAGTATATAATGCAGAGCCGTAAAACTAAAACTAAATTTTTTTCCCACAAAAATTATTTTTTAGCCCGCAGTTTTGTATTTTTCCAAGGGTAACAGGAGAAATTGGACCCTAAATGATGTTGTCCAATTTGTCCCGAGTACGCTGATACCCGATATGTGGGGGGGGGCCACCGTTTCAGCGCATGGCAGAGCTCGGAAGGGAAGGAGCATCATTTGGAATGCAGACTTAGATGGATTGGTCTGCAGGCATCACATTGCGTTTGCAGAGCCCCTAATGTACCTAAACAGTAGAAACCCCCCACAAGTGACCCCATATTGGAAACTAGACCCCCCAAGGAACTTATCTACATGTGTTGTGAGAACTTTGAACCCCCAAGTGTTTCACTACAGTTTATAACGCAGAGCCGTGAAAATAAAAAATCCTTTTTTTCCCACAAAAATTATTTTTTAGCCCCCAGTTTTGTATATTCCCAAGGGTAACAGGAGAAATTGGACCCCAAAAGTTGTTGTCCAATTTGTCCTGAGTACGCTGATACCCCATATGTTGGGGTAAACCCGTTTGGGCACACGGGAGAGCTCGGAAGGGAAGGAGCACTGTTTTATTTTTTCAACGCAGAATTGGCTGGAATTGAGATCGGACGCAATGTCGCGTTTGGAGAGCCCCTGATGTGCCTAAACAGTGGAAACCCCCCAATTATAACTGAAACCCTAATCCAAACACACCCCTAACCCTAATCCCAATGGTAACCCTAACCACACCTCTAACCCAGACACACCCCTAACCCTAATCCCAACCGTAAATGTAATCCAAACCCTAACCTTAGCCCCAACCATAACACTAGCCTTAACCCTAGCCCAAACCCTAGCCCCAACCCTAGCCCTAACCCTAACGGGAAAATGGAAATAAATACATTTTTTAAATTTTTTAATGTTTCCCTAACTAAGGGGGTGATGAAGGGGGGTTTGATTTACTTTTATAGCGTGTTTTTTAGTGGATTTTTATGATTGGCAGCCGTCACACACTGAAAGACACTTTTTATTGCAAAAAATATTTTTTGCGTTACCACATTTTGAGAGCTACAATTTTTCCATATTTGAGTCCACAGAGTCATGTGAGGTCTTGTTTTTTGCAGGACGAGTTGACGTTTTTATTAGTAACATTTTCGGGCACGTGACAGTTTTTGATCGCTTTTTATTCCGATTTTTGTGAGGCAGAATGACCAAAAACCAGCTATTCATAAATTTCTTTTGGGGGAGGCGTTTATACCATTCGGCTCATGGCGGCTCATTTTTTGCGGGACAAGATGACGTTTTCAGGAGTACCATGGTTATTTATATCTGTCTTTGATCGCGTGTTATTCCACTTTTTGTTCGGCGGTATGATAATAAAGCGTTGTTTTTTGCCTCTTTTTTTCTTACGGTGTTTACTGAAGGGGTTAACTAGTGGGACAGTTTTATATGTTGGGTCGTTACGGACGCGGCGATACTAAATATGTGTACTTTTATTGTTTGTGTGTTTTTTATTTAGATAAAGTGTATTTATGGGAATAATATATTTTTTTTCTTTATTTAGGAATTTTCTTTTTTTTTTTAATTTTTAACACATGTGGAAATTTTTTTTTTTTACTTTGTCCTGGGGGGGGGGGAGGGGGATATCACAGATCGCTGATCTGACAGTTTGCACAGCACTCTGTCAGATCAGCGATCTGACTTAGAGCAGTGCAGGCTTACCAAGCACCTGCTCTGAGCAGGCACTTGGTAAGCCACCTCCCTCCCTGCAGGACCCGGATGCCGCGGCCATTTTGGATCCGGGCCTGCAGCGAGGAAGGAGAGGTAAGGCTACGTTCACATTTGCGTTGTGCGCCGCTGCGTCGGCGACGCAACGCACAACGCAAACAAAAACGCAACAAAACGCACGCAAAAACGCTGCGTTTTGCGACGCATGCGTCGTTTTTTGCCGAAATTTGGACGCAAGAAAAATGCAACTTGTTGCGTTTTTTTGGCCCGACGCTTGCGGCAAAAAAACGCATGCGTCGCACAACGCATCACAAAAAGACGCATGCGTCCCCCATGTTAAATATAGGGGCGCATGACGCATGCGTCGCCCGACGCAAACATGCATAACGCTAATGTGAACGTAGCCTAAGAGACCCTCGGAGCAACGCGATCACATCGCGTTGCTGCGGGGGTCTCAGGGAAGCCCGCAGGGAGCCCCCTCCCTGCGCGATGCTTCCCTATACCGCCGGCACACCACGATCATATTTGATTGCGGTGTGCTGGGGGTTAATGTGCCGGGGGCGGTCCGTGACCGCTCCTGGCACATAGTGCCGGATGCCAGCTGCGATAGGCAGCTGACACCTGGCCGCGATCGGCCGCACTCCCCCCGTGAGCGCAGCCGATCGCGTATGACGTACTATCCCCTCGAGGGTCAGATAGGCCCAGGTCACCTCGACGGGATAGTACGTCAAAGGTCAGAAAGGGGTTAACAGAAATAAACACTTGAAATAGATCACTCTATAATCACTCTGAGTTTCACTTTTTGTGTTGAAGACTGAAAAATTAACTTTTTGATGATATTCTAATTTAGTGAGAAGCACTTGTATGTATGTTTTTCTCAATATCTGACATGAAATAAGATTAAACCTTTCTTAAGGTCAATTAGGATTACCATAATTATTAATATTTGTCAAATGCCAGAATAATGAGAGAGAATGTTTTAAGGCATTTTTATTACAGTCAGTGCGGGAAGCTGAGGGCGAGGGACATGACAGACACCGGAATGTACAGTAAGTATGTAGTGTTTTCTTTTTGTTTTTTTTTACAAAGGTAACCAGGGTAAACATCGGGTTACTAAGCGCGGCCCTGCACTTCGTAACCCGATGTTTACCCTGGTTACCCGGGGACTCATCGCTGGATCGGCATCACAGACACCAATTTAACGATGACAGCGGGTGACCTGACGACAAAATAAAGTTCTGGCCTTCTAGCTCCGACCAGCGATGTCACAGCAGGATCCTGATCGCTGCTGCGTGTCAAACACAACAATATCGCTATCCAGGACGCTGCAACGTCACGGATCGCTATCGTTATCGTTCAAAAGTTGCTCAGTGTGACGGTACCTTTAGAGAAAATGCAGCAAAATTGTAAGAAGTAAATAGCCATTTTGCTCGCCCTTAGAAGCACTTGGCTGATGGGAACAGCATGAGGTTTATATTCTCTCTTTGCTAGATTATAGAAAGTAATCTATTCTTCTCTTGGCTATGTCCACTGTACTCTTCTTTATAGGGATTACCAACAGATAGTCCACAAAATGTCATCTACAAATACAAGTTATCACACCCTTTTACCACCTTAGTCCGTTCTGGTTGCTTGCCCTGGGACCATAATGAACACTGTGATAGAGCATAGAATGACACGGGGGCCTGCACACACCTTGCAGACTGACTTTACTCATTGAAATAAAAGGGAACAAGCTGCCATCAATAATGCAATATATTCCTTTACTTCCACTATTTTGCATACACAGAAATTAAACCAGCAGAGACCGTGCATCATCTAGATCCCTTGTCTCCATTCAGCAGCTAATAAACTAGGACGGCACAAGGGATACATTTCATGGGTCATTGCTTATTTACAAGGAGATCTCGCCCGGCTGCAGGAGGCGCACAATGGAGCGTGGACAGGGAGCGGGCTCAGCTTTCTATCTGGGCATTCTCCGCAGTGTTCTCCTGGCTAATGGGGAGGAACAGATTTTATTTCACTGACGGGTGGTAGATTTTTCCATAGAATAGAAAACGGTTAGCGTCAACAGAAAATATTTAATATAAAATTTTACATGGCATAAAGCTGCAAAAATACATGTTCTTATGTTCCCAGATGTGAATAAGTGGGGGCAGTGCACATCTATATAACTGTCAATCATCTGTTCTGGACAAGCACGATTGACAGTTACATTATTGCACTGGACCATTTTAAGTATAAGGGAATATTGTTCTTTGTTTCGGCTCCCAATCGGTGGCAGCATGCGCCAAAGAGGCTGGAACATAAGCCGTAACATCGCGCACTGGGCATAGGACTATGGATAAAGGTGGAAGTGCTGTATCTTCTTAGTCTACTTTCACACTAGCGTCGTTACGGGGCCGCCGCGCTGCGTCGGCCCGACGTACCAACGCATACTGTGCAAGCGCCGCACAACGGGGGCAGCGGATGTATTTTTCCAGCGCATCCGCTGCCCCATTGTGAGTTGCGGGGAGGTGGGGGCGGAGTTCCGGCCGCGCATGCGCAGTCGGAAATGGCGGACAACGCAGCAAAAAAGTTACATGTAACGTTTTTTGCTGCCGACGGTCCGCCACAACACGACGCAACCGTCGCACGACAGTTGTGACGTGTCAATGCGTCGCTAATATTAGTCTATGGGGAAAAAACGCATCCTACAGACAACTTTGCAGGATGCGTTTTTTCCCCCTAAACGACGCATTGCGATGTATTCAAAACGACTTTAGTGTGAAAGTAGCCTTACACTTTTACTGGTGGCACAAGTGGACCATGATACACACCAGAGGACTCGCATGGCGAGCTGCTCTTCTCTATGGCCCATGACTAGTCTTCTAGAGGTAGCGCTTCCAAATCTTTGGCCAGTAGTCGTCTCTATGACGCAGCCGACCAACTTACATATACGTTTATGGTCTCAACATTTCACATTTCTAACAGGGCAAGCATTTTGCCAGAATTTCTGGCAATGGAAGAAGAGGGTTCTATACATTTTGCACTCACATTTTTGGACACCTACCAGAGACTTTCACTGCTAGTATAATTTGCGCACTTTGGAGAACACAAACGATAACTAAAATTATATTTTGTCAAATCAAGCAACAACTAACAATGCGTAATTTTACTATTATGCATCAGTGTAAAAAAATACATAAATTGTTTGTGGCTGAAAGCCTGCAATGTATACCTGGAAATAAAAGTGCAGCATGTGCAGTTCTAAATGCCACTTTACTTATTCACACGTGTGGCAGTATCGCATCCACAAATAAAAAATAAAAAAAACACAACGGGCCATTTGTCATCTGTCTGTTTTTACCCAATAGTGTTTCACGTGGCTGTGTCTTTTGCCATCCGTGCGTCATCTGTATTGTGCATGCGTTGCAAACAGACCCAAGAGGGGTTTTCCAAGAGTCTCCAAGTAACTGCGACAAAAGGAACCGCACATGGATGGCATCACCTGAATGGGCAAGAGCTCAGTGCACAATGCCAGCCATCAGTCTATGCAAAACGTACCTTAAACTGTAACTGACTGTGTGCTGTCTGTTTGCCACTTAAGTCAGAAGTGCAAATTTGCGTTTTTTTTCTATTTTCCTTTTGTATAGGAAGCGGTGCAGATTAGCATTTTCTAAAAAAGTAGATAAAAAAAAGAGAAGTGTGCCAAAAGAACGCTTTCTAGGTATATGCGGGGTAAATGACCACCTATGGATACAAAGTGCACATGTATCAGGCGCTTTCCATCAATACCCCAAAACGTAAAGTGAAAGTCTGAACGGCACCTTAGAAAATCTGAAAGCAATTGATGTGAACAACATACTTAGCTTCTACTTTAACAAATTGAGATTGTGGGTACAGACAGCCAGCTAGCCAGTTCTCATCACTCAACTAAGAGCACTGACAAGAATGTGATCTATTGCCTTCCAATTCCTTGCGGAGATCTTACAGCTTTATAAAGGTGGCTAATAATGTCTAGGTTCTATTTATCTTAATAACAGACCTCAGGGTCAGAAACAACATCGTCAGGATCGGGTAATGTGGCATCATTAGGAGATGTGTCACTTGTGGTGTCAGACATATCTGAAAGTAAAATAAACAGAATCAGCATGCATTGTGTGAACTGTGCCATCCCAAATAACAGTGCGGGGGGGCTACCAGCGCCTGAAGGTACCAGTCAATGGCGGCAGCCAAGACTGCACCCATCCACCGCCTCCATCCACCCACGACGCTCCTAATACAGATTGTGCCGCAATTTGACTTCAAATCCTCTAAATATTGCATTGAGGCAGGCAAATGATGGTTTAACAATGCGGTTATCTTCACACGTGCCGTTTTTTGTTGTTTTTTTAAAAGTGTATTTGATGCAGCATACCATTTCTCTCAATGTTATGCAGTGCGTTTCACCATTCATATGAATGGATGAAAACCGCAAGCGAAAACCACTGCAAAAACACAAGTTAAAGCACATGTAAATAGAGGACAAAAACGCACGTGTTTTACAGTGTTATTTCTGCCATCGCTCTACGGTTTCTGCAGTTTTTTTCTACCTAAAAAATGATGTGTGAACATTCCCTAAATGTTGAAGTACTTCCATACCCCAAAGAGATTAGTGATCATATTGTTTTCTGCAGACAGGAAACATCCATTGGTGTAAGGGCCGTCCGCTCTGCGGTCACGTGTATGGACCCAGTGTGGCGGCACACTGTTATGTACAACACTTTACGTGACATGGCTTGTAGGAGACAATACTACTGTAATCAAGAATATCTACAATGACATCCAATGCTGGATTACACCTTTTCTTCATAGATACATATAGAATAAGTGCAAAAAACATGTGTGCCTCCATATAATCCTAAATATAGCATGAAGTCTCAGTATAGCAGTTATTTCTCCCTTATTACAATCCTATTACATATATCATTTTTATAGCGCCAACATATTCCACAGCACTGTACAAGTCAGAAAGGACATATACAGACGATAGCAGCATTACAGGACAACACATAAATCAGCAGATATGAAGAGGAGTGAGGGCCCTGATCACAATCTATAAGGAGAAAGTGGGGTCATAAAAGGGAAAGTTAGAAAGGGCTTGTTGTACAAGGTCCAAAAGTCAAAATAATAAAGAGGCATTTAAAGGGTTATTTCCAAAATAGGACTTTGGGGGCGCAACTGCTGGAAACATCCTCTACTCCCCCAGTGAGTGGAGAACAATCACTTATTAATTTGGGGGTCAAAGAACATTTGAAGCAAATAACATTTGATATCTGTCTACGTTTGTGACAAATATTAAGACAAATAAAATGTCATGTTTTGTATAGAAAGCAAAAAAAAATAAAACAAGTTCCGCTTGACAGCATAACATGGTTACATCTGAGGATGCTAATGCTCGGAACAGTCATTGTAAAGCGCTGGAAAGTGGGAGTATATTAAATGAGACAAGTCAGCGAATGGAGGCTTAATCAATAATTGCTTCTTAGCGATCATTGGGAGCCTGCAGCGGCGTCCTAGTGGCAGGTCAATTACAGCTGAGGTTAGAAGCTGCCGTGCACAGATACACATCAGGAGTCAGGTCGGCGCTTTGATAATTGAAGATCTGTTATTCACTGTGATTGTCTCCACGGATCAGGCAGAACCTCACAGGAGCGAGGCCGGAGGGGACGTCATGGGTTCGATTTACTGAAGAAGTGAGCAAAATTGCAGAGAGGAAATTAGAAATATAATACAAACCACCGCGGTAAGAAATAAAACCGTAACAGACGTCAGCCGCAGGAAAGTAGGGCGGGGACAACAGCTTTATTGACTGTAGAAAAGAACTGGTCATTGTTCTACAGATGGCAAAAAACGGAAACAATTCCAATTATTACAACATAATCCAGACACAGAAATTAACCCTATATATAGCAGATCAGTGTTCAAATATAAATCTGCAGTGTGTGAAGACAAAGAAAGAAAAGTGGAGACTGTCAGTGTGTCAGGCAGCTGTCACTCAGAAACCAGCACATCAATTTTAAAGCAACACGTTCAGGAAGAAAGGAAAAGAAAAATGTATATGTGTATGTATATATGTGTGTGTGTATATATATATATATATATATATATATATATATATATATATATATATATATATATATATATATATATATATATATATATATATATATATATATATATATATATATATATATATTCTACTATATAATTGTCTAAGGGTTACTTCCGTCTGTCTGTCCTTCTGTGTCACGGTTATTCATTCGCTGATTGGTCTCGGCAGCTGCCTGTCATGACTGCCGCGACCAATCAGCGACGGGCACAGTCCGTAAGAAAATGGCCGCTCCTTACTCCCCGCAGTCAGTGCCTGTCGCCCGCATACTCCCCTCCGGTCACCGCCAACACAGGGTTAATGCCGGCGGTAACCGACCGCGTTATGCCGCGGGTACCGCACTCCGTTACCGCCGCTATTAACCCTGTGTGACCCCAACTTTTTACTATTGATGCTGTGTGTGCAGCATCAATAGTAAAACGATCTAATGTTAAAAATATATAAAGAAAAAAACCTTATTCTCACCTTCTGCCGTCGCATCCTCTCCTTGGCACTGCAAGCGGCAGGTTCCGCTTCCAAAGATGCTATGGGAGAAGGACCTTCCATGACGTCACGGTCATGTGACCGCGACATCATGGAAGGTCCTGCGCTCATACCAATCCTGGGACTGGACACCGCACACAAGCGTCGGAACTACAACGGGCTCTTCGGATGGTGAGTATGCTTCTTTTTTATTTTTTAACCTGTTACATACGTGGCTGGGCAATATACTACGTGGCTGGGCAATATACTACGTGGCTGGGCAATATACTACGTGGACATGCATATTCTAGAACAGAGGTCCCCAACTCCAGTCCTCAAGGCCCACCAACAGGTCATGTTTTCAGGATTTCCTTTGCATTGCACAGGTGATGCAATTATTACCTGGGCAAGACTAAGGAAATCCTGAAAACATGACCTGTTGGTGGGCCTTGAGGACTGGAGTTGGGGACCTCTGTTCTAGAATACCCGATGCGTTAGAATCGGGCCACCATCTAGTATATATATGTAATTGTCTAAGGGGTACTTCCGTCTGTCTTTCTGTCTGCAACTTCCGTAACAGAAATCCCACGTAGCCGATTGGTCTCATCAGCTGCCTGTCATGACTGCCGCGACCAATCAGCGACGGGCACAGTCTGATTAGTCCCTCCCTACTCCCCTGCAGTCAGTGCCCGACGCCCGCTCCATACTCCCCTCCAGTCACCGAACACACATGGTTAATGCCACTGGTAACGGGCCGCGGGTACCGCACTCCGTAACCGCTGCTATTAACCCTGTGTGACCAAGTTTTTACTATTGATGCTGCATACGCAGCATCAATAGTAAAAAGATCTAATGTTACAAAAAAAAAACAAAAAAAAAAACGTTATTCTAACCCTCCGACGTGGCGCTGTCCTCGGCAGTGCAAGCGGCAGGTTCCGGTGCTAAGGATGCTATGCGAGAAGGACCTGCCATGTGTCATGTGACCGCGACGTCATCACAGGTCCTGCGCTCATACCAACCCTGGGACCGGAAGCTGCCGCGTGCACCGCACACAGGCGCCAGGACTACAAGAGCCCTTCAGAAGGTGAGTATGTTTATTTTTTATTTTAAGTCTTTTTTAACCTGTTACATACGTGACTGGGCAACCCACCACGTGGTTGGGCAACCTACCACGTGGTTGGGCAACATACCACGTGGTTGGGCAACATACCACGTGGTTGGGCAACATACCACGTGGGCTGTGCAATATACTACATGGACATGCATATTCTAGAATACCCGATGTGTTAGAATCGGGCCACCAACTAGTTATTATACAATGGTGTAAATGCGCTCAGTTATGGGGTCAATTGTCCATCATTTTTAAGGTCAAAGTGGCACTGCTGTACAGGGAGCTGCTCCATTCTCATACATAGGGCTGTGTTGCACTTCCCTACACTGCAGATAGATGGCAGTGCTGCTGTGGAGGGGAAAAATGCTGCTGCCCCTGTTTTTTTGCAAGGTCTTGACAATTAGACCCCTTCTGATCAGTAAGTAAAATACCATTATGTTTAATGTTGGGAGATCTCCTTAAGGCTGGGTTCATACTGCGTTTTAGGCGTTCGTTAGACGGACTACGTTACACCGCGGCATAACGCGTTGTAACGCAGTCTGTTAACGCCGCCATTGAGTCCAATGTCGGACGCATCGCTAGCGCACACCCACAATGGGCGTGCGCTAGCGATGTGCCGTCATTGAGCGACGGACCCTGGGACGCAGGCTGCAGCGTTTCCGGGTCTGTCACTGCTAGTGCAGATAGAGCATCTGCTAGCTCTATCTGCGCTAGCGCGATGTCATGTCGGCACTTGCGTTAAAAGCAGCCCGTTAGCCCGTTCAACACATGCGTTAACGGGCTGGTGTTAACACAATGTGAACCCGGCCTTAGGCTGGAGTCACACAACCTAAAAAAAACAACAACAAAAAAAACGGTCCGTTTTACACGGACGAGGATCGCAGAAGTGTTCCCTGAACAGTGATCCGTATGTCATCTGTGCGCAGGATGCGATTTTCTCACATGTAAACATCTGTGTGACGTCTTCTCACGGCCGGTGATTTTCTCACCGGCTTGCGAAATAATATATGGACATATAAATTTAGCCATGGCCTCAAATATTCATGAAAATACTATATATATATATATATATATATATATATATATATATATATATATATATATATATATATATATATATATATATATATATATATATATATATATATATATACACACACACATATTTGCAGGGGTGCATTCGTGCACTTGTATTCGTGTATTTTTATTCAAAGTACTTTTTTTTCTAAGTACTCGGCAGTTATAACATGGCAGAATATAATCAAGCATCTCTTCTCTCTTCATACAGGTAAACAGATCATTCATTCTCTGAGCTGAAATATCCTGCATGTCTATTGCTCCAGTCCCTGACAGCAAGCAGCTTGAATGGTAAACAGATCATTCATTCTCTGAGCTGAAATATCCTGCATGTCTATTGCTCCAGTCCCTGACAGCAAGCAGCTTGAATGGTAAACAGATCATTCATTCTCTGAGCTGAAATATCCTGCATGTCTATTGCTCCAGTCCCTGACAGCAAGCAGCTTGAATGGTAAACAGATCATTCATTCTCTGAGCTGAAATATCCTGCATGTCTATTGCTCCAGTCCCTGACAGCAAGCAGCTTGAATGGTAAACAGATCATTCATTCTCTGAGCTGAAATATCCTGCATGTCTATTGCTCCAGTCCCTGACAGCAAGCAGCTTGAATGGTATCTGAGTCATTCCATCTTCGGCATTGAATCCTGCATATATCTATATATGTAAACAGATCATTCATTCTCTGAGCTGAAATATCCTGCATGTCTATTGCTCCAGTCCCTGACAGCAAGCAGCTTGAATGGTAAACAGATCATTCATTCTCTGAGCTGAAATATCCTGCATGTCTATTGCTCCAGTCCCTGACAGCAAGCAGCTTGAATGGTAAACAGATCATTCATTCTCTGAGCTGAAATATCCTGCATGTCTATTGCTCCAGTCCCTGACAGCAAGCAGCTTGAATGGTAAACAGATCATTCATTCTCTGAGCTGAAATATCCTGCATGTCTATTGCTCCAGTCCCTGACAGCAAGCAGCTTGAATGGTAAACAGATCATTCATTCTCTGAGCTGAAATATCCTGCATGTCTATTGCTCCAGTCCCTGACAGCAAGCAGCTTGAATGGTAAACAGATCATTCATTATCTGAGCTGAAATATCCTGCATGTCTATTGCTCCAGTCCCTGACAGCAAGCAGCTTGAATGGTAAACAGATCATTCATTCTCTGAGCTGAAATATCCTGCATGTCTATTGCTCCAGTCCCTGACAGCAAGCAGCTTGAATGGTAAACAGATCATTCATTCTCTGAGCTGAAATATCCTGCATGTCTATTGCTCCAGTCCCTGACAGCAAGCAGCTTGAATGGTAAACAGATCATTCATTCTCTGAGCTGAAATATCCTGCATGTCTATTGCTCCAGTCCCTGACAGCAAGCAGCTTGAATGGTAAACAGATCATTCATTCTCTGAGCTGAAATATCCTGCATGTCTATTGCTCCAGTCCCTGACAGCAAGCAGCTTGAATGGTAAACAGATCATTCATTCTCTGAGCTGAAATATCCTGCATGTCTATTGCTCCAGTCCCTGACAGCAAGCAGCTTGAATGGTAAACAGATCATTCATTCTCTGAGCTGAAATATCCTGCATGTCTATTGCTCCAGTCCCTGACAGCAAGCAGCTTGAATGGTAAACAGATCATTCATTCTCTGAGCTGAAATATCCTGCATGTCTATTGCTCCAGTCCCTGACAGCAAGCAGCTTGAATGGTATCTGAGTCATTCCATCTTCGGCATTGAATCCTGCATATATCTATATATGTTAGTCATCCTATTATGCATTTTTTGTGTTTATAGATATTTAATCTGACTTTGCATGTCCTTACTCAGAGAGATCACATAACTGTTTCAAAGTGGTCTATGATCCATGTAGACCTGGACATTTGTTTATCTGATCACTACATTTATTGTGTCCTGTTGTCTCAACTGAGTTTGATTGATTGCTAACGAGCTTTAACACAAAAAAAAAAAAAAAAAAAGAGATCTAAGGGCTAGCCTTCTATAAATGTAGATGTAGCTTGGGGATGCATTCGTGCAGGGGTGCTTTCGTGCACTGTTATTCGTGTATTTTTTATTCAAAGTACTTTTTTTTCTAAGTACTCGGCAGTTATAACATGGCAGTTAGACAGGGCAGGAGACAGGTAAGACAATCTAAATCTATTCCCTATTCACTTGAAACAACACAAATACTCACCATATTTATTTGCATATTCTATATCCTGGCTGCTGCATTCACTCACATTCACCTCCCTTGCATTAACTCTCTACACTCCATCCATATCGGCCCCTCTGTCCTTGCCTCTCCTATGTATAGCACTCATGCTCTGTTCACATTGCTTAGCAGCGCAGATCCATTCAGTCCCACCATCCAACACAAGAGACGCTCTCACAAATCACTTAACCATCTGCTCTCTCTTTCGATACTCCTTCTCCTAGTCGCTGGAGACATATCTCCAAACCCCGGCCCCCCATGTTATAGCCAGTCAAACCTCCCAATTGCTACACCCAGAAACCCCTCTAACCTTATTAATATTCCCTGCATGCCTGCTGTCTCTTTCAATTGTGCCCTTTGGAATTCTCGCTCTGTGTGTAATAAACTCTCCTTCATCCATGACTTCTTCCTTTCTAATTCTCTTAATCTCCTGGCTCTTACTGAAACCTGGATCCAGCAGTCAGACACCACCGCTGCTGCTGCTCTTTCATATGGTGCACTACACTTTTCTCATACCCCAAGATCAGACAACAGAGCAGGTGGAGGCGTTGGTCTGCTCCTTTCACCAAAATGTACTTTCCAAGTTATCCCCCAAGTACCCTCACTTGTCTTCCCTTCCTTTGAGGTCCATGTGGTCAGACTCTACGTCCCCTTCTCCATGCGAGTGGTGGTGGTGTATCGTCCTCCCGGCCCCTCTCATCAGTTCCTGGATCACTTTGCCACCTGGCTTCCACACTTTCTTTCCTGTGACACCCCCACCCTTATCATGGGTGATTTCAACATCCCTATTGCCTCTCCCCTCTCCCCATCTGCTTCTCACCTTTTGGCTCTAACCTCCTCTTTCGGCCTCTCGCAGCATACTAACTCGCCAACACATGAAGATGGAAACTCCCTTGACTTGGTCTTCTCCCGGCTTTGCTCAGTGGATGATTTCACAAACTCCCCTCTCCCACTCTCTGACCACCACCTTCTTTCATTCTCTATCAAGAACTGCCATCCCGCTCAGGTCACCCCCACTTTCCACACTTATAGAAACATACAGGCCATTAACACCCAGGAACTTATGAAGAACTTGCAGTCCTCATTGGCCCCAATCTCCTCCATCTCATGTCCTGATTCTGCTCTGAAGCATTACAATGAAACCCTGCAAAGTGCCCTGGATGAAGCTGCTCCTCCTATACATAAAACAACTCGGCACAGACGGCAACAACCGTGGCACACGCTGCAAACACGTTTCCTGCAGCGGTGCTCCAGGTGCGCAGAACGTCTGTGGAGAAAATCTAATCTACCCGAAGATTTCATCCATTATAAGTTCATGCTAAAGACATACAATTCTGCCCTTCACCTCTCCAAACAAACCTACTTCAACACCCTCATCACCTCCCTGTCCAATAACCCTAAACGTCTCTTTGACACGTTCCAGTCCCTACTCAACCCAAGAGCGCAGGCCCCAACCACGGATCTCCGTGCTGACAATCTGGCCAATTACTTCAAAGAAAAAATTGACCATATTCGACAGGAAATCATCTCCCAATCTCTTCATACCATGCACTGTCCTCCCTCCCCCACTGCATCTAGTTCACTCTCTGACTTTGAACCAGTTACAGAAGAAGAAGTAAGCAGGCTCCTTGCATCTTCTCGCCCGACCACTTGCACCAGTGACCCCATTCCGTCACATTTCCTCCAGTCCCTTTCCCCGGCTGTCACCTCTCACCTAACAAAAATATTCAACCTTTCCCTCACTTCCGGTATTTTTCCCTCCTCATTTAAGCATGCCATCATACATCCATTACTTAAAAAACCATCCCTCGACCAAAACTGTGCCGCTAATTATAGACCTGTCTCTAATCTTCCCTTCATCTCTAAACTCCTCGAACGCCTGGTCCACTCCCGTCTTACCCGCTATCTCTCAGATAACTCTCTTCTCGACCCTCTTCAATCTGGTTTCCGCTCTTTACACTCTACTGAAACTGCCCTCACTAAAGTCTCTAATGACCTACTAACAGCTAAATCTAATGGTCACTACTCCATGCTAATTCTCTTGGATCTCTCTGCAGCATTTGATACTGTGGATCATCAGCTCCTCCTCACTATGCTCCGCTCCATCGGCCTCAAGGACACCGTTCTCTCCTGGTTCTCCTCCTATCTCTCTGACCGATCCTTCACTGTATGTTTCGCTGGTTCCTCCTCCTCTCACCTTCCCCTTACTGTTGGGGTTCCTCAAGGATCAGTCCTAGGCCCCCTCCTCTTCTCTTTGTATACTGCCCCTATTGGACAAACAATCAGTAGATTTGGCTTCCAGTACCATCTCTATGCTGACGACACCCAACTATACACTTCTTCTCCTGATCTCACGCCTGCCTTATTAGAAAACACCAGTGATTGTCTTACCGCTGTCTCTAGCATCATGTCCTCCCTCTATCTGAAACTAAACCTGTCAAAAACTGAACTCCTCGTGTTTTCTCCCTCTACTAACCTACCTTTGCCTGACATTGCCATCTCCGTGTGCGGTTCCACCATTACTCCAAAGCAACATGCCCGCTGCCTTGGGGTCATCCTTGATTCTGACCTTTCATTCACCCCCCACATCCGATCACTGGCTCGCTCTTCTTACCTGCATCTCAAAAACATTTCTAGAATTCGCCCTTTTCTTACTTTCGACTCTGCAAAAACTCTTACTGTTTCACTTATTCATTCTCGTCTGGACTATTGTAACTCTCTACTAATCGGCCTCCCTCTTACCAAACTCTCCCCGCTCCAATCTGTCCTGAATGCTGCTGCCAGGATCATATTCCTCACCAACCGTTACACCGATGCCTCTACCTTGTGCCAGTCATTACACTGGTTACCCATCCACTCAAGAATCCAGTACAAAACTACTACCCTCATCCACAAAGCACTCCATGGCTCAGCACCACCCTACATCTCCTCTCTGGTCTCAGTCTACCACCCTACTCGTGCCCTCCGCTCCGCTGATGACCTCAGGTTAGCATCCTCAATAATCAGAACCTCCCACTCCCGTCTCCAAGACTTTACACGTGCTGCGCCGATTCTTTGGAATGCACTACCTAGGATAATACGATTAATCCCCAATCCCCACAGTTTTAAGCGTGCCCTAAAAACTCATTTGTTCAGACTGGCCTACCGCCTCAATGCATTAACCTAACGATCCCTGTGTGGCCTATATTAAAAAAAAAAAAAAAAAATTAATTAACTGGTTCATGCAGCTTTACATGAACACCCAAGCCTTACACTATGGCTGGTCCGAATAACTATAGCAATTGTTACCATCCACCTCTCGTGTCTCCCCTTTTCCTCATAGTTTGTAAGCTTACGAGCAGGGCCCTCACTCCTCTTGGTATCTGTTTTGAACTGTATTTCTGTTATGCTGTAATGTCTATTGTATGTACAAGTCCCCTCTATAATTTGTAAAGCGCTGCGGAATATGTTGGCGCTATATAAATAAAAATTATTATTATTATTATTATTATTATTATTATTATTATATATGTAACTGTGTAGGTTCTAATGGGAGATTGGCAGGGCTAGTTATGTGAGATAGGCGGGACAAATTAGCCACACACCCACACCCAAGGGAGTGGTTACGGGTATGTAATGTGACCAGGGTGTGGGTCACATGGTTCCTGTGTTTGGATCTGAATGGTCCTAGTGCAAAGCCCTGGAAGCCTGTGTTGGAAATCCTGGGAATTCCTGAATAGCACATGGTTGGGCTTTGACACTGAGTAGCCTGTGTGCTGTAGGTCCTGGACGGTCAGTGTTGGAGGCTCCTGGGAGTGGAGTCGTCCTGGAAGCACTGTGAGACAGTCAACCTGGACGGTCCTGTTGTGGACCTTGGACTTACGTGGAGTCAACCTGTGGAGCAGGAGCTCCTAAGAGGTAACCCCTGATATGGGGAAAAGAACTGTGTGCGCTAACATAGGACAGTTGCTGAACTGTGCAGTCACCCGGTGACTGGAGAGATACCAGTGTGACCACTGAAGGATTTGTAAAGCCATATACAGGTCCTTCTCAAAAAATTAGTATATAGTGTTAAATTTCATTATTTACCATAATGTAATGATTACAATTAAACTTTCATATATTATAGATTCATTATCCACCAACTGAAATTTGTCAGGTCTTTAATTGTTTTAATACTGATGATTTTGGCATACAACTCCTGATAACCCAAAAAACCTGTCTCAATAAATTAGCATATCAAGAAAAGGTTCTCTAACTCTCAACTAATTAACTCTAAACACATGCAAAAGATACCTGAGGCTTTTATAAACTCCCTGCCTGGTTCATTACTCAAAACCCCCATCATGGGTAAGACTAGCGACCTGACAGATGTCAAGAAGGCCATCATTGACACCCTCAAGCAAGAGGGTAAGACCCAGAAAGAAATTTCTCAACAAATAGGCTGTTCCCAGAGTGCTGTATCAAGGCACCTCAATGGTAAGTCTGTTGGAAGGAAACAATGTGGCAGAAAACGCTGTACAACGAGAAGAGGAGACCGGACCCTGAGGAAGATTGTGGAGAAGGACCGATTCCAGACCTTGGGGAACCTGAGGAAGCAGTGGACTGAGTCTGGTGTGGAAACATCCAGAGCCACTGTGCACAGGCGTGTGCAGGAAATGGGCTACAGGTGCCGCATTCCCCAGGTAAAGCCACTTTTGAACCATAAACAGCGGCAGAGGCGCCTGACCTGGGCTACAGAGAAGCAGCACTGGACTGTTGCCAAGTGGTCCCAAGTACTTTTTTCTGATGAAAGTAAATTTTGCATGTCATTCGGAAATCAAGGTGCCAGAGTCTGGAGGAAGACTGGGGAGAAGGAAATGCCAAAATGCCTTAAGTCCAGTGTCAAGTACCCACAGTCAGTGATGGTGTGGGGTGCCATGTCAGCTGCTGGTGTTGGTCCACTGTGTTTCATCAAGGGCAGGGTCAATGCAGCTAGCTATCAGGAGATTTTGGAGCACTTCATGCTTCCATCGGCTGAAATGCTTTATGGAGATGAAGATTTCATTTTTCAGCACGACCTGGCACCTGCTCACAGTGCCAAAACCACTGGTAAATGGTTTACTGACCATGGTATTACTGTGCTCAATTGGCCTGCCAACTCTCCTGACCTGAACCCCATAGAGAATCTGTGGGATATTGTGAAGAGAAAGTTGAGAGACGCAAGACCCAACACTCTGGATGAGCTTAAGGCCGCTATTGAAGCATCCTGGGCCTCCATAACATCTCAGCAGTGTCACAGGCTGATTGCCTCCATGCCACGCCGCATTGAAGCAGTCATTTCTGCCAAAGGATTCCCGACCAAGTATTGAGTGCATAACTGAACATTATTATTTGTTGGTTTTTTTGTTTGTTATTAAAAAACACTTATTTGATTGGATGGGTGAAATATGCTAATTTATTGAGACAGGTTTTTTGGGTTATCAGGAGTTGTATGCCAAAATCATCAGTATTAAAACAATAAAAGACCTGACAAATTTCAGTTGGTGGATAATGAATCTATAATATATGAAAGTTTAATTGTAATCATTACATTATGGTAAATAATGAAATTTAACACTATATGCTAATTTTTTGAGAAGGACCTGTATGTAGTTTATGCTGAGAGTATAATAAACCACATGGACTGTTTATCTGAAAAAATCGTGCCTGTCTATGATTATTCTGCTGCCAAGCGAGTGTCCCCCAAGACACGTAGTGGGTGAAACGCTACAGTAGTTTATTTATGAAGTTTTCAGAATAATGCAGTTTATACACAGGATTCGGCCGGCCGGGGCGCGACCAATTAGCGAAGCGTGGTTCAAATTCAACGCCAATTCGCGGCCGGACTGCGCCTGTCGCTGATTGGTCACACGCGGCCGACTGCTAACAATCAGTGAAGCCAGGGCCGGCTCCAGGTTTTTGAGGGCCCCGGGCGAAAGAGTCTCAGTGGGCCCCCCTCTTTAACGCATACCACGATTCATGATGCACAGATACAGCAGAGAAATATAGCACAGCCAAGTAGCATATAGCACAGGCCACGTAGTATATAGCACAGGCCACGTAGTATATAGCACAGGCCACGTAGTTTATTGCACAGGCCACGTAGTATATTGCACAGCCACGTAGTATAATGCACAGCCACGTAGTATATAACACTACCCATGCAGTATGTAACACAGGCCACGTAGTATAGAGCACAGCAATGTAGTATATTGCCCAGCCATGAAATATGTACCACAGCCACGCAGTATATAGCACAGCCCATATAATATATAACACAGAGATGTAGTATATAACACAGCCCACGCAGTATCTTACACAGCCCACGTAGTATATAGCAATGTGGGCACCATATCCGTTAAAAAAAGAATTAAAATAAAAAATAGTTCTATACTCACCTTCCGTCGGCCCCCCGGATCCAGCCGAGGGTTTACCGATGCTCCTCACTAGGCTCCGGTCCCAGGAGTGCATTGTGGTCTCGCGAGATGATGACCTGCGGTCTCGCAAGACCGCTACGTCATCATCTCGCGAGACCGCAATGCATGGACCGGTCACCGGAGCATCGCGAGGAGCGGGAAAGGACTGGGCTGGATCCGAAAGGTGAGCATATAATAATTTTTTATTTATTTTTATTTTTTTATTATTTTTAACATTAGATCCCACGCCAATGTCGCTGATTGGTTGCGCTGGCTGGGCGCGAGCAATCAGCGAAGCGGGAGTAAAATCCCGCGCCAATGTCGCCGATTGGTTGCGCCAAAGGGATTCAGCAGTTCTCATATGAAAAGAGAAAATTGTTCCTTTCTCAGTTTTCCTCACAGTCCATGGGTGGCATCCGAGTGCGGTCTGATTATCTTCACAGGGCCATAACATTGCTGATTTTGGTTGAGAACTGCACAGATGTTGGTCAGCATTGAAATGAACCCTTACCAATTTAGGGTAATCTGCGCTGCGGTGATCTTGTGACTTGCTTGTAATGTGAAAAACCCACTCACCTACATGGGACAAAGTCCAAGCTGATATCAATGTCAAATCCTCTACACGTGGTCATCCGTCCAGAGGAAACAACATGGAACATGCGGATTTATTACTGTGGCCCTCACTGAAGGGAAGAAATGCATAGTAAGGGAATGTGCACACTAAGTACTTGGTGCAGACATTTCTGCATTTTTGGTAGGAAAAATGTTGCGTAAAATATGCGTATTTTTGGTTCAGATTTTTTCCCCACATTAGTATGAGTTAAAACTGCCGCAAAAATGCTGAAAGAATTGACATGCTGCAGATTTATATCTGCAAGGAAAAAATAAACGTGTGTATGAGACTTCAATATACACTTTAGGTTTTGTGACAAATCTGTGCAGAAAAAAAAAAAAAAAAAGCGACAAATCTGCAATGTGTGCACAGGCCCTAACAAGCCGCAGAAGGAATGGACATACTGAGAACTTTGCAACCAATTTGTGTGCGGAAAACCTTCAGCAGATAAAATGTATTCCAATGAAATCCTCTTTGCTGTTGGAAGTATTCGCTGTGCAATGACTGGGAGCAAATTCGCAAGGAAAACAGGCAGCAATGCCATCCCATGTGAACATATGCGGAGAGTGAGCCCAGACTATGCTGCTACAGTTCTGGGGGATGGAGATTTGACATTGACATATTCAAGTATCAGAAAGCGGAATTATTCTACCACATCTGAACCTTTTTAATGAAGACATTTATTACACAAATAAGTGCAAGAAAACTAATGGTGGTCCTGAGACGGTGAGCGCGTACGCACTGTATGGCAGCAGTAAATCTGGACATCGTAGCTTCCAGACACGACGAACAGTTACGGATGATACAGATCGAGGTATTCTTGCCATTAGATATGCTGATCGAGGCACCAAACTGAACCCCTCATATTCTACCTATCACCCCGTTATAAATCTTCACTGTTAAAGTTAGGGTACCGTCACACAGTGGCCTTTTGATCGCTACGACGGCACGATCCGTGACGCTCCAGCATCGTAACAATATCGCTCCAGCGTCGTAGACTGCTGTCACACTTTGCAATGTACGACGCTGGAGCGATAGTTTCATGACGTATGTGCGATGTAGAAGCCGTTGGTTACTATGCGCACATCGTATACAATATCGTGCACACCTTTGTTACACCATGCGATCATGCCGCCACAGCGGGACACTAGACGACGAAAGAAAGTTTCAAACAATCTGTTACGACGTACGATTCTCAGCGGGGTCCCTGATCGCAGGAGCGTGTCAGACACAGCGAGATCGCTGGAACGTCACGGATATATCGCTGGAACGTCACAAATCGTGCCGTCGTAGCGATCAAAATGCCACTGCGTGACGGTACCCTTACCTTCAGTTCTTAATTACACAACATTATCAGTTTTTCTACTGGAGAAAGTGGATTTTCTTGCTTGGCCAGCTGCGGTTAGTTACATCTCATAGGATCTATTGTTCCAATGACAAAGGGTAACATTGAAAGTCACAGAACATTGTAAGTCAGTTCAAGCGTACGTGTGCACTACGTCTTTTCAGGCGGATTCCACCTATAAGAACACATTAAAAAATGCTATAAAATAATGAACATCTGCACAGCAATGTAAAAACAACTTGCTGTGTGCGTTCAGTCCCACCAAGCTTCTTCTAGCCACTATAGGCTTCAGAAGCTGTGGAGCGGCTAAAAGGAGAGACGTGGACATTCTTCAGGTGCCTTCTTCACCGCAAAAACGAACAAGAGGATACCTAAGCAGATGCTTCAAGAAAAATACAGCCAGCGCTGTCCTAGAGTACCTTCAGTTTCAGAAACTCAGCGGATATGCTGACGTCTAAGGCTACATTCACATTTGCGTTGTGCGGTGCTGCGTCGGCGACGCAACGCACAACGCAAACCAAAACGCATGCAAAACGCATTGTTTTGTGACGCATGCGTCCTTTTTTGGCATGATTTTGGACGCAAAAAAAATGCAACTTGCTGCGTCCTCTGCGCTCTGACGCGTGCGCCAAAAAAGACACATGCGTCAAAACACAATGCAACGCATGTCCATGCGCCCCCATGTTAAATATAGGGGCGCATGACGCATGCGTCGCCGCGGCTGCGCCCGACGCAGCCCGGCAGAATGCAAATGGGAACATAGCCTAATAGACATTGCGTGCACATGCCCTTGAAGGAAAAAGTCAGTGAAACATAACGTTTCCTATGCGGATTCTCCCAGTTTGCGCTGCTGTATTTGTCCTAACGTAATTTGGGGGTAACTCGCCAGTGTTGGGGATTTGCACCAGTCTTTAATAGCAGTGTAGGAGAAAAAGATGTGGAAAATCAGAGGTGCACGCGCTAATGAATGCGACATATCTGGGCTGTGTGCGCCACAAGTGGAAACCTAAACCACTTCTAAACGTGCTTCTACTTCAGCTATAGCTTATTTACAACATTTTGAACACAGATTATAATAAATACGTTGAGTTGTCGCTTACCTTGTCTTCTCCACTATACCACTTTCTTTCAAGAAAAGGGTTGAGATTGGTATAAAAGTAAAAAATATATATATATTCCTGCAAAAGAGTTGTGCAAGAAAACAAAATGCTGCTTTTTTCATCAGAAACTTGTCAAAAAGTTTAGCAAACCTTCTGCTTTGTTCAATTTTTCATTCTCTACAAAGGTGTGGCTCAGGTGGTCTGCCAGCTTGGTGCATTAGGACTGGTTCTAGCAAACAGCTACGAAGAGCAGCTCTTTAGATGGTGAACTTTGTGAGTAGCTCCATACAGAAGAGCAGGTCTGGAGGGGCATATTCGGGCCTTTGTGGTTTAGAGTTAATTTAGGTCTGATAAGCTGGAGATGGCATGATGGTACCTGTCAGAGGAGGTGCTTGAAGCTGGATGCCACAGTGTGGTGGGAGTGCTTGATGAAGGAACACTGAACGCAGGTATTGTGGGCACCTCTGGCTCTTGATATACTGCCTCGGTGGGCTTTCTGTAGAAAATCTTTGGATGTCATAACACTAGTAATGGGGGCTCTCTTGGTGTCACGACTGAGGGAGCAAGAGCTGGATGTGGCTTGCAACCCTCTTTCAAAGCGGAATATGACGCTCAAGGTCAGAAAGGTCGGGGGCCAATGCTCTACAGGATCTGTTTGATGTGAACTGTAGGATGTACTAAAAAGGTAAAAACGTCAGGGGAAAAAAATAAACCACCACCTTAAATGGCTTGCACCACATTTATTATGACTTAACCTAGCCTTTAACCGACTTCTTTGATGAGACAGCATGGCTTCACAGGAGAAGAGAGTGGCTTGGGATGTGACACCATGTGCCAAACTTTGTACACAAATTTCTGGCCAAAAGTAAGCCATTAAGTGGTGTGAAGTTCACACAACAAGTTTTTGACACTGTGTATTTGTGCTGCACCAAAAATTCAGCGTCTTAGGCTACGTTCCCACAATTAGCTTTTTGGCGAGTTTATGATGTTGCAGATTTTCTGCGCCTATTAAGTAATGGGTGCCACATCAAAACTCACCAAACACTCATCGCGAGAAAGTAGTCTCACCATTTCTGCATCTCGACAGGAAACATGCAGCTGCAAAAACGCGCCTTTTTGCCTGCACTTTTGACTGATTTGAGTAAAGTCAGTGGTAAAAAACACTGCAAAAACGCACAGAGAATTGACATAAAGCAGATTATTTTCTGCACCAAATCTGCAAGTCACAAATAAGTATCATGCACCTGTTATGTTCAGTTTCTCATTAACTTTGCTGGCATCAGGATTGCTGCAGGTTTTGCTAGTAAATCTGCAAGGACAAAAAAGGAGCAAGTCGGCAACGTGTGTACAAGCTCTTAGGGTATGTTTCCACGTGCAGGATTGCCTGCTCTTTGGACGCAGCGGACACCCGGCTCCGCCCCCTGTTGTATGCGCGGTGATTCCGGATTGTTCACTGAACATGTGCAGAATCACTGCATCGTATTTATAGGCTGGGTTCTTTATCTTGCGAAAACAGCAGAAAGTCTTCACAAGATAAATAGACATGCTGCGGTCTGGAAAGATACTCTGCATGTCCGGCTACGCAGGGCCACCGGATGCGTCACTGCACGGATAGTGGAGACAGGATTTCATAAAATCCCCTCCACTATGCTGTAACATCTGGACGCTGCGGGTTGGACACTTTTTCTTCTTAAGCAGTCTTAACTGCCCCGTGATGGATGTATTAAATCTGCAACAACAATTTCTCATTCAGGTACGCTGAGTGTTATGTGCAGACTTGCCCCATAAAATTGCATTATATGAAGAAAATCTGCAAGTAAAAAAACACGTGTTTTACTGCATTTCTGTTGCAGAGACGCAGGCAGAATGTATGCAATTCAAACATGACTGTCAAAGTTATCAAAGATAAATACCAGGAAGTACAAAAAAGAAAATTTTATTTAAAAACAGCACAAGAATGCAAAAAACTAAATAAAATAAAAAAACGCAATTAAAAAACAACCTAATAGGTGCAGAAATTCTGCAACAAACACTCATCATGGAAACAGTCAAACATTTTCACTAGAGATGAGCGAACACTAAAATGTCGGGTGCTCGTTATTCAAACCGATCAATTCCTAATACACAAACGCTCATTTTGAATAAAGAGTATAATGGGAGTCAATGGGAACTCTGAGCTTATTTCCCCTACAAAAAGGTCTAGGGGGCAGTGAAAATGTTCAAATGGATGGGAAAAGTGCTGAATGGATGTAGAATAGTATGGGCAAGACTCCTGGAAGTGTCTCTGACTCTCAGATTGCTGCTGAGAACAATGGTTATACTCCACATTAAGGAAAGACGCTCAAAATGATGCACAAAATCAAAGTGGAAAAATGAAGTTACAGGCCGATCCAACTTCAGTGGAAATGCCTCAATACAAGGAAATTATGCTCAATAGTGTGTGTGGCCTCCAAGTGCCTGTATGACTGCCCTACAATGCCTGGGCATGCTCCTGATGAGGTGGTGGATGGTCTCCTGAGGGATCTCTTCCCAGACCTGGACTAAAGCATCCACCAACTCCTGAACAGTCTGTGGTGCAACGTGACATTGGTGGATGGTGCGAGACATGATGTCCCAAATGTGTCTAATCGGATTCAGGTGTGGGGAACAGGCAGGCCGAGTCCATAGCTTCAATGCCTTCATCTTGCAGGAACTGCTGACACACTCCAGCCACACGACGTCTGGCATTGTCCTGCATTAGGAGGAACCCAGGGCCAACCGCACCAGCATAAAGTCTCAGAAGGGGTCTGAGGATCTCATCTCGGCACCTAATGGCAGTCGGGCTACCTCTGTCAAGCACATGGAGGGCTGTGCGGCCCTCCAAAGAAATGCCACCTCACACCACTACTGACACACTGCCAAACAGGTAATGCTGAAGGATGGTGCAGGCAGCAGATAGCTCTCCACGGCATCTCCAGAATCTGTCACATGTGCTCAGTGTGAACCTGCCTTCATCTGTGAAGAGGACAGGGTGCCAGTGGCGAATTTGCCAATCCCGGTGTTCTGTGGCAAATGCCAAGTGTCCTGCA
The DNA here is from genome assembly GCF_032444005.1 of Ranitomeya imitator. Lineage (NCBI taxonomy): Eukaryota > Metazoa > Chordata > Amphibia > Anura > Dendrobatidae > Ranitomeya > Ranitomeya imitator. The sequence continues at coordinate 1,044,270,766 of NC_091282.1, read as the reverse complement.
TGGTGTAGGGCTGTGAGCACAACCCCCATCTGTGGATGTCGGGCACTCAGACCATCCTCAAAGTCGGTTTCTAACCGTTTGTGCAGACGCTTGCACATTTGTGGCCTGCTGGAGGTCATTTTGCAGGGCTCTGGCAGTGCTCCTCCTGTTCCTCCTTGCACAAAGGCTGTGGTAGTGGTCCTGCTGCTGGGTTGTTGCCCTCCTACAGCCCCCTCCACATCTCCTGGTGTACTGACCTGTCTCCTGGTAGTGCCTCCAGCCTCTGGACACTACCCTGACAGACACAGCAAACCTCGCCACAGCTCGCATTGATGTACCATCCTGGATGAGCTGCCCTACCTGAGCCACTTGTGTGGGTTGTAGAGTCCGTCTCATGCTACCACGACTGTGAAAGCACAACCAACATTCAAAAGCGACCAAAACATCAGCCAGAAAGCATTGGTACCGAGATGTGGTTTGTGGTCCCCACCTGCAGAACCACTCCTTTATTGAGTGTGTCTTGATAATTGCCAATAATTTCCATCTGTTTTCTATTCCATTTGCACAACAGCATGTGAAATTGATTGCCAATCAGTGTTGCTTTTTAAGTGAACAGTTTGATTTCACAGAAGTTTGATTTACTTGGAGTTACATTCTGTTGTTTAAGTGTTCCCTTTATTTTTTTGAGCAGTGTATTATCATTCGGCTTATACATGAGTCATTGTCCCAGAAAGACGGCGGGGGAGGCGGAGCAGCGGGTCACAGAAGCAGGAGCCGGCGGCTGTGGCTGTAACTGTGCCCGCTGCTAAAGAGAAATGAATATCCACACATTAGGCTTTTTTCTCATACAAGATTTTTGGTCCAGTTTTGTAAACCCTGTTGAATTCATTTTTCTCTATCAGGTAGCAGAAGCGAAGAAATTGCTTTCTTCGTAAACCGCAAAATACAGACGGCAATGACTGACATCAAGTGCTCTCCGTTTTCTCTCAGAGCCATTGCCTTGCATTTGAGAGATTGGTATACATCACAAATCACAGTAGGATGTTCCGTTTTTTCTTTTACGGCCATACAGTAAGCAAAAAAAAAAAAATAAATAAAAATCAAAAAAGTTATTGAATGTAATGGATCCATGAACTAATCGTAAAAATTACTCATAGCACAAAGCAGCAAAATTACTTTTGTATGAAACTAGCCTTACACCCCTTGTGTAAATTTGCTTAATTTTTTTTTCACATCTAGAAGCAGTAGGAGGGTATTCACATACAGTAACAATTTGTGACAGAAAACCATATCCAGTTTTCTCAAATGGGGTTCTTATGGTGGCGGCACAGATTCTGCAACAAGTCCAGCACATGTGAAAATGCTGAATAAACATGGTCCAAAAGGGAACCTGTCAGCAGGATTGTGCACAGTAACCTACACACAGTGTCAAGTCAGCGCCACTATACTGATTACAATGATACCTGGTGATGAAATCCGTCTTGTGGTTGTTGCATAATCTTTATTTTTAGTTTTTAGTTAGTTATATGCTCGTGCCCCGGGGCGATCTGTATATTCATTTTTAAATCCCCATCTGAAGGCAGGTGCCAGCACTGCACTATGATTGCATCCATAATGTGCATTTAATTTTTCTTTTTAAATGGTATCCATAAATTCATTAAAGAAAAAAAAAAAATGACAATAGCGCTAGAGAAAAAAAAAGCCTCTTCCAAGATGGCACCACCTGCGCAGTAGCATCTATAAGGATCATCGATAACTGACACGGTGTAGGTGGCATCACTCAGATTTTTTATTTTTTGGAATATCAGGATAACCTCAAACATATGAATTATATACACAGTACATATGCGATTATGCTGCAGCGCAGGAGCCACAGTGACCTGTCAGAAGCCATAGTGGGGAATACCTAATCAAGCACACATGAAGACAGGCTGCCCCGAAGCACGAGCAGATCAATAACTGAAAATAAAGATTAACCCCTTAGTGACAGAGCCAATTTGGTACTTAATGACCTAGCCAATTTTTACAATTCTGACCACTGTCCCTTTATGAGGTTATAACTCTGGAACGCTTCAACGGATCCCGCTGATTCTGAGATTGTTTTTTCGTGACATATTGTACTTCATGTTAGTGGTAACATTTCTTCGATATTACTTGCGATTATTTATGAAAAAAACGGAAATATGGCGAAAATTTTTAAAATTTTGCAATTTTCAAACTTTGTATTTTTATGCCCTTAAATCAGAGAGATATGTCACGAAAAATAGTTAATAAATAACATTTCCCACATATCTACTTTACATCAGCACAATTTTGGAAACAACATTTTTTTGTTAGGGATTTATAAGGGTTAAAAGTTGACTAGCAATTTGTCATTTTTACAACACTTTTTTTTTTTTTTTTTTTTTTTTTTTTTTTAGGGACCACATCACATTTGAAGTCATTTTGAGGGGTCTATATGATAGAAAATAACGAAGTGTGACACCATTCTAAAAACTACACCCCTCAAGGTTCTCAAAACCAAATTCAAGAAGTTTATTAACCCTTTACGTGCTTCACAGGAACTGAAACAATGTGGAAGGAAAAAATGAACATTTTAACTTTTTTTTTGCAAACACTTTAATTCAGAACCATTTTTTTTATTTTCACATGTGTAAAAACAGAAATGTAACCATAAATTTTGTTATGCAATTTCTCCTGAATACGCCAATACCCCATATGTGGGGGTAAACCACTGTTTGGGCGCACCGCAGAGCTTGGAAGTGAAGGAGCGCCGTTTGACTTTTTCAATGCAGAATTGGCTGGAATTGAGATTGGACGCCATGTCACGTTTAGAGAGCCCCTGATGTGCCTAAACAGTGGAAACCCCCACAAGTGACACCATTTTGGAAACTAGACCCCTTAAGGAACTTATCTAGATGTGTGATGAGCACTTTGAACCCCCAAGAGCTTCACAGAAGTTTATAACGTAGAGCCGTGAAAATAAAAAAAATCGCATTTGTTTACACAAAAATGATCTTTTCGCCCACAAATTCTTATTTTCACAAGGGTAACAGGAGAAATTAGACCACAAAAGTTGTAGTGCAATTTCTCCTGAATACGTCAATACCCAATATGTGGGGGTAAACCACTGTTTGGGCGCACCGCAGAGCTTGGAAGAGAAGGAGTGCCGTTTTACTTTTTCAATGTAGAATTGTCTGGAATTGAGATCGGACGCCATGTCGCGTTTGGAGAGCCCCTGATGTGCCTAAACAGTGGAAACCCCCCACAAGTGACCCCATTTTGGAAACTAGACCCCCCCATGAAACTTATCTAGATGTGTGGTGAGAACTTTGAATGCCCAAGTGCTTCACAGAAGGTTAGAATGCAGAGTCGTGAAAATAAAAAAAAAAATTTTTTCCACAAAAAAGATATTGTAGCCCCCAAGTTTTTATTTTCACAAGGGTAACAGGAGAAATTGGACCGCAATAGTTGTTGTCCAATTTATCCCGAGTACACTGATGTGCCATATGTGGGGGTAAATCACTGTTTAGACGCACGGCAGAGCTCGGAAGGGAAGGAGCGCCGTTTTGGAATGCAGACTTTGATAGAATGGTCTGTGGGCGTTATGTTGCGATTGCAGAGCCCCTGATGTACCTAAACAGTAGTAACCCCCCACAAGTGACCCCGTTTTGGAAACTAGACCCCCCAAGGAACTTATCTAGAGGTGTGGTGAGAACTTTGAATGACCAAGTGCTTCACAGAAGTTTAGAATGCAGAGTCTTAAAAATAAAAAAATATTTTTTTTTCCACAAAAGATTTTGTAGCCCCCAAGTTTTTATTTTCACATGGTTAACAGGAGAAATTGGACCCCAAAAAGTTTTTGTCCAATTTATCCCGAGTACGCTGATGCCCCATATGTGGGGGTAACCCACTGTTTGGGCGCACGGCAGAGCTCAGAAGGGAGGGAGCACCATTTGACGTTTTGAGCGCAAAATTGGCTGTCGTGTTTGGAGACCCCCTGATGTACCTAAACAGTGGAAACCCCCCAATTCTAGCTCCAACCCTAACCCCAACACACCCCTAACCCTAATCCCAACCTGATCCATAATCCTAATCACTAACCCTAACGATAATCACAACCCTTACCCCAAAACAACCCTAATGTCAACCCTAACCATAACCCTAATCAAAACCCCAAATCCTAATCTCAACTCTAACCTCAAACCTAACCCTAATCCCAATACACCCCTAATCACAACCCTAACCTTAACCCTAATCCCAAACCTAACCCTAATGCCAACCCTAACCCTAATACCAACCCTAATCCAAACCCTAATCCCAACTCTAACCCTAAGTTTAGCCCCAACTGTAGCCCTAACTTTAGCCCCAACCCTAACCCTAAGGCTACTTTCACACTTGCGTCGTTTGGCATCCGTCGCAATCCGTCGTTTTGGACAAAAAACTGATCCTGCAAATGTGCCCGCAGGATGCGTTTTTTGCCCATAGACTTGTATTGCCAACGGATCGTGACGGATGGCCACACGTCGCGTCCGTCGTGCACTGGATCAGTTGTGTTTTGGCGGACCATCGGCACAAAAAACGTTCAATGTAACTTTTTTTGTACGTCGCGTCCGCCATTTCTGACCGCGCATGCGTGGCCGTAACTCCGCCCCCTCCTCCCCAGGACATAGATTGGGCAGCGGATGCGTTGAAAAACTACATCCGCTGCCCACGTTGTGCACAATTTTCACAACGTGCGTCGGGCCGACGCATTGCGACGGCCCCGTACCGACGTAAGTGTGAAAGAAGCCTAACCCTAAATTTAGCCCCAACCCTAACCCTAAATTTAGCCCCAACCCTAACCCTGAATTTAGCCCCAACCCTAACCCTGAATTTAGCCCGAACCCTAACCCTAGCCCTAACCCTAATTTTAGCCCCAACTGCTCTTCTCCTGCCGGCCGGCAGATGGCGACAGATGGCGGGCACACTGCGCATGCGCCCGCCATTTTCTTTTGCCAAGAAGACGCCGGCGGCCAGGAGGAGCAGCAGGAGGACCCAGGGACACCGGTAAGTATAATAGGGTCCCCAAATCCCCTTATTTCTCTGTCCTCTGATGTGCGATCACATCAGAGGACAGAGAATTACACTTTGCTTTTTTTTTTTTTGCGGTCGCGTAAACAGTTAATTACCGGCGATCGCAAAACAGGGGTTGGTAAAACCGACCCCGATCATGTTTGGGGTCTCAAATACCCCCGGCAGCCGAGACCCCAAAGATTCTCCCGGTGCCGGCCGGCGGGCGCACTGCGCATGCGCCCGCCATTTTGAAGATGGTGGCGCCCATCGGGAGCCACGAGGAGCACCGGGGGAGACAGGTAAGTATTGGGGGGCTACCTGGGACCCCATTTCTCTGTCCTCTGATGTGCGATCACATCGGAGGACAGAGAAATTAAAAAGAAATCGTGTTTTTTTTTTTGCGATCGCCGGTAAACGGTTAATTACCGGCGATCGCAAATGCGGGGTCGGTAAAAAACCCCCCGAATCATGATCTCTGGGGTCTCGGCTACCCCCGGCAGCCGAGACCCCGGAGAAAATCCGACTCTGGGGGACGCTATTTACTTTTTCCACAGCGCCGTTAATTAACGACGCTGTGGTTTAAGTACCCTTAGCGGCCGCCGTTAAAAGGCGTATCGGCGGTCGTTAAGGGGTTAAACAAAAACCACAAGATGGATTTCAAAATCGCAACACAGAATTTAAAAAAAAAAAAAAATGTACTTGTGAATTCTGCATCCAAATAGCTACAGACAGAATAACCCCACTGAACGGCGGTAACGCTGTGTTCGGATCTGCAGCAAATCAAACTGCAAATCCGCGGCACAAATGCAAGAATCAGCATGAAGCTTTGTTCACTCTAGGTGTTTTTACTGCAGTTTTTATGCAAATTAAAGCGGCTTTTTATAGTACCTGCAAAAGCCTGCAGCATGTCACTTTCAGCGTTTTTTCACCCATAGAAAGTGCAAAAACACAGGTACTAGGTTTTGATGTTTTTAACCCCTTCCCGACCTGTGACACAGCATATGCATCATGAAAGTCGGTGCCAATCCGACCTGTGACGCATATGCTGTGTCACAGAATGATCGCGTCCCTGCAGATCGGGTGAAAGGGTTAACTCCAATTTCACCCAACCTACAGGGACAAGGGGAGTGGTACTTCAGCCCAGGTGGGGTGGCTTCGCCCCCCCAGGGCTACGATCGCTCTGATTGGCTGTTTCACTTTCAACAATCTGTAATATTTCACCTATGAAAATTAGTGAAATATTACAATCCAGCCTTGGCCGATGCTGCAATAGCATCGGCCATGGCTGGAGACCCCGATCTGGCCCCCCCACCGACTGACGGCGGCGATCTGCAGCCGCCGTCAGTGTTCCCTACCCCTCCGTCCTGTCTAAAGAGCCTTCCTCTCCCCTCCGACCCTCCCCCGTCCTCCCCTCCGCCCCCCCCGGTGTCCGATCGCACCCCCCCATTCTTACCTAGTCCCGGTGTCCTCGGTCTTATCCCATGGGCGCCGCCATCTTGGAAAATGGTGGGCGCATGTGCAGTGCGCCCGCCGAATCTGCCGGCCGGCAGATTCGTTCCCTGTACATTTTGATCGCTGTGATAAAACCTATCCCCACACAAATCCGCAACGTGGGCACATAGCCTTAGGGTTAGGGTTGGAATTAGGGTTAAGACTATGGTTAGGGGTGTGTTGGGGTTAGGGTTGTGGTTAGGGTTGGGATTAGGGTTAGGGTTAATGTTGGAGTTCGAATTGAGGGGTTTCCACTGTTTGGAGACCCCCTGATGTGCCTAAACGCGACATGGCGCCACCATTGATTCCAGCCAATCTTGCGTTGAAAAAGTCAAATGGTGCGCTCTCCCTTCCGAGCCCCGACGTGTGCCCAAACAGTGGTTTACCCCCACATAAGGGGTACTAGCGTACTCAGGAGAAACTGGACAACAACTTTTGGGGTCCAATTTCTCCTGTAACCCTTTGCAAAATAAAAAATTGCGGGCTAAAAAATTATTTTTGAGGAAAGAAAAATGATTTTTTATTTTCACGGCTCTACGTTATAAACTTCTGTGAAGCACTTGGGGGTTCAAAGTGCTCACCACATATCTAGATAAGTTCCTTTGGGGATCTGGTTTCCAAAATGGGGTCACTTGTGGGGGAGCTCCAGTGTTTAGGCACACAGGGGCTCTCCAAACGCGACATGGTGTCCGCTAATGATTGGAGCTAATTTTCCATTTAAAAAGCCAAATGGCGTGCCTTCCCTTCCGGGCCCTGCCATGCGCCCAAACAGTGGTTTACCCCCCACATATGGGGTATCAGCGTACTCCGGACAGATGGGACAACAACATTCGGGGTCCAATTTCTCCTGTTATCCTTGGGAAAATAGGAAATTCCGGACAAAAAAATCATTTTGGAGGAAAGAAAAATTATTTTTTATTTTCATGGCTCTGCATTATAAACTTCTGTGAAGCACCTGGGGGTTTAAAGTGCTCACTATGCATCTAGATAAGTTCCTTGTGGCGTCTAGTTTCCAAAATGGGATCACTTGTGGGGGAGCTCCAATGTTTAGGCACACGGGGGCTCTCCAAACGCGACATGGTGTCCGCTAAAGAGTGGAGCCAATTTTTCATTCAAAAAGTCAAATGGCGCTCCTTCCCTTCCGAGCCCTGCCGTGCGCCCAAACAGCGGTTTACCCCCACATATGAGGTATCAGCGTAATCAGGACAAATTGGACAACAACTTTTGTGGTTCAGTTTCTCCTTTTACCATTGGGAAAATAAAAAAAATTGTTGCTAAAAATCATTTTTGTGACTAAAAAGATAAATGTTCATTTTTTCCTTTCATGTTGCTTCTGCTGCTGTGAAGCACCTGAAGGGTTAATAAACTTCTTGAATGTGGTTTTGAGCACCTTGAGGGGTGCAGTTTTTAGAATGGTGTCACTTTTGGGTATTTTCAGCCATATAAGCCCCTCAAACTGACTTCAAATGTGAGGTGGTCCGTAAAAAAAATGGTTTTGTAAATTTCGTTGTAAAAATGAGAAATCGCTGGTCAAATTTTAACCCTTATAGCTTCCTAGCAAAAAAAATTTTGTTACCAAAATTGTTCTGATGTAAAGTAGACATTTGGGTAATGTTATTTATTAACTATCTTGTGTCACATAACTCGTTTAACAGAATAAAAATTCAAAATTCGAAAATTGCAAAATTTTCAAAATTTTTGCCAAACTTCCATTTTTTTTCACAAACAAACGCAAAAATTGACCTAAATTTACCACTAACATTAAGCCCAATATGTCACGAAAAAACAGTCTCAGAACCGTTAGGATCCGTTGAAGCGGTCGAGTCATTACCTCATAAAGGGACACTGGTCAGAATTGCAAAAAACGGCCAGGTCATTAGGGTCAAAATAGGCTGGGTCATGAAGGGGTTAAGCAGGTACAGTAGTCTGTGAAACCCATTAGACTGCAGTACAGATAAAAAAAAAATCTGCGTGGAAATCGTCCTGAAGGGACAAGGTGCTACAGTGACCAAGCCCGTCTCACAGCAGTGGGGTAGATAAAATGGCTGGCGGTCTTGACAAACTTCTGCGAGCTAAAGAAGCTGACCTCAAGGCTGATACATGTAATGTGGAGAAAGAGCCCTACACAGGATGATGGTGGGATACACACGATCATATGGACTATTTCTCCAACCAAGGAACATCTGAAACAGGAAAAAAAGGCAACGTACAGCAGTGTAGTGTGACCGGACTATATGTCAATAGTAAAGGCAGATCCTGCACCTGTCCACTACACAGAGTTGGTACACTGCACCTGTTACGTACGCAGCTCAAAGACGTCATTCCAGGAAAATGCTAATATGGGCCTAAAAGTTACCTGACAGGTATTTGCTACCTACAGTCGTGGCCAAAAGTATTGACACCCCTGCAATTCTGTCAGATAATACTCAGTTTCTTCCTGAAAATGATTGCAAACACAAATTATTTGGTATTATTATCTACATTTACTTTGTCTTAAATGAAAAAACACAAAAGAGAATGAAGCAAAAAGCAAAACATTGATCATTTCACACAAAACTCCAAAAATGGGCCAGACAAAAGTATTGGCACCCTGAGCTCAACACTTGGTTGCACAACCTTTAGCCAAAATAACTGCGACCAACCACTTCAGGTAACCATCAATGAGTTTCTTACAATGCTCTGCTGAAATTTTAGACCATTCTTCTTTGGCAAACTGCTCCAGGTCCCTGATATTTGAAGGGTGCCTTCTCCAGACTGCCATTTTTAGATCTCTCCACAGGTGTTCTATGGGATTCAGGTCTGGACTCATTGCTGGCCACCTTAGAAGTCTCCAGTGCTTTCTCAAACCATTTTCTAGTGCTTTCTGAAGTGTGTTTTGGGTCATTGTCCTGCTGGAAGACCCATGACCTCTGAGGGAGACCCAGCTTTCTTACACTGGGCCCTACATTATGCTGCAAAATTTGTTGGTAGTCTTCAGACTTCATAATGCCATGCACATGGTCAAGCAGTCCAGTGCCAGAGGCAGCAAAGGAACCCCAAAACATCACGGAACCTCTGCCATGTTTGACTGTAGGGACCATGTTCTTTTCTTTGAATGCCTCTTTTTTCTCCTGTAAACTCTATGTTGATGCCTTTGCCCAAAAAGCTCTACTTTTGTCTCATCTGACCAGAGAACATTATTCCAAAACGTTTTAGGCTTTTTCAGGTAAGTTTTGGCAAACTCCAGCCTGGCTTTTTTATGTCTCGGGGTAAGAAGTGGGGTCTTCCTGAGTCTCCTACCATACAGTCCCTTTTCATTCAGACGCCGACGGATAGTACGGGTTGACACTGTTGTACCCTCGGACTGCAGGGCAGCTTGAACTTGTTTGGATGTTAGTCGAGGTTCTTCATCCAACATCTGCACAATCTTGCGTTGAAATCTCTTGTCAATTTTTCTTTTCCGTCCACATCTAGGGAGGTCAGCCACAGTGCCATGGGCTTTAAACTTCTTGATGACACTGCACACGGTAGACACAGGAACATTCAGGTCTTTGGAGATGGACTTGTAGCCTTGAGATTGCTCATGCTTCCTCACAATTTGGTTTCTCAAGTCCTCAGACAGTTCTTTGGTCTTCTTTCTTTTCTCCATGCTCAATGTGGTACACACAAGGACACAGGACAGAGGAGGTTGAGTCAACTTTAATCCATGTCAACTGGCTGCAAGTGTGATTTAGTTATTGCCAACACCTGTTAGGTGCCACAGGTAAGTTACAGGTGCTGTTAATTACACAAATTAGAGAAGCATCACATGATTTTTCAAACAGTGCCAATACTTTTGTCCACCCCCTTTTTTATGCTTGGTGTGGAATTATATCCAATTTGGCTTTAGGACAATTCTTTTTGTGTTTTTTCATTTAAGACAAATTAAATGAAGATAATACCACCAAAGAATGTGTGTTTGCAATCAATTTCAGGAAGAAAATTCGTATTATCTGACAGAAATGCAGGGGTGTCAATACTTTTGGCCATGACTGTACCTGCCTATTCCATCCAGCGCCAACCTCTGCTGGCAGAGAGCGGTCACAGATGCCAATGCCGGTGATTCAACAGCTTCCGCTGACGTCATGTCGACAGAAGCAACGTATGTTCCACTCTGCTCTGCTGATGGGGCATGACTGCTGCCATTATGCTGATTGACAGCTGCCTCCCCGCTACCTATCGGAACCGGCCACGAATCAGCATGATAGTGGTAGTCTCTCCCCGTTGTCTGAGTTGTTCAGAAGAGAAAGAGCTGACGTTGAGCAGCTTAATCGCCAACAGGAGCGGTCAATGACTGATCTGATAAGGCGCAGAGTAAAGCATGCAGGTTACAGTAAATATCTTTCAGCAACTGTCTGAGTTTTTATGTGCAAATAGTGGGAAAAAAGCATTAAGCTACTTACTGGTAGCGGCATTTTTCGAAGGCCCATGACAGCACTACAAGAGAGGGGATCCGCCCTTCAGGAACAGGAAACCTACAGATACAAAAGGGCGGCACCTCTCCCCATGCATCAGTTGTATTTCAGAGCCTGAGAGGACTACCGCGGTTAGTAGCACACAAATATACATTATATACAGTTTATGTACAAAAATAATCCATCATATTGAACTATATACCACACGTGAGATCTATCTATCTCATTATATATACTATAGGAAGTGCAACCCCCACGTGAATAGGGAGGGAACTAAGGGTGCTGTCATGGGCCTCCGAAAAATGCCGCTACCAGTAAGTAGCTTAATGCTTTATTCTGATTCCCATGACAGCACTACGAGAGAATTACAGAGATGTAAACTACCTTAGGGAGGGACTATAGCCTGCAGCACCCTTAACCCAAAGGTGAGATCAGAAGAGAACCCCAAGTCCAACCTATAGTGCTTGAAAAAGGTGGAAGGGGATGACCACGTAGCTGCCTTACATATCTGGTCGATCGACACTCCAGATCTTTCAGCCCAGGATGTAGCCATGGCGCGGGTGGAATGTGCCCTCAGATTCTGCGGAGCTGGACCTCCACCTGCAGTATAAGCCAGAGAGATAGCCTCCCTAATCCACTTCGCTAGCGTGTACTTTGAAACTCTAAAGGTACCTTCACACATAACGATATTGTTAACGATATCGTTGCTATTTGTGACGTAGCAACGATATCGTTAATGAAATCGTTATGTGTGACAGCGACCAACGATCAGGCCCCTGCTGGGAGATCGTTGGTCGCTGAATAAAGTCCAGAACTTTATTTCGTCGCTGGACTCCCTGAAGACATCGCTGGATCGGCGTGTGTGACACCGATCCAGCGATGTCTTCACTGGTAACCAGGGTAAACATCGGGTAACTAAGCGCAGGGCCGCGCTTAGTAACCCGATGTTTACCCTGGTTACCATGCTAAAAGTAAAAAAAAAAAAAAACACTAGATACTTACCTACCGCTGTCTGTCCTCCAGCGCTGTGCTCTGCACTCCTCCTGTACTGGCTGTGAGCCGGAAAGCAGAGCGGTGACGTCACCGCTCTGCTTTCCGGCTCACAGACAGTACAGGAGGAGTGCAGAGAAGCAGAGCGCAGCGCTGGAGGACAGACGGCTGTAGGTAAGTATCTAGTGTTTGTTTTTTTTTACTTTTAGCATGGTAACCAGGGTAAACATCGGGTTACTAAGCGCGGCCCTGCGCTTAGTTACCCGATGTTTACCCTGGTTACCGGCATCGTTGGTCGCTGGAGAGCGGTCTGTGTGACAGCTCTCCAGCGACCAAACAGCGACGCTGCAGCGATCCGGATCGTTGTCGGTATCGCTGCAGCGTCGCTAAGTGTGAAGGGGCCTTAAGACCTTTCCTGGGACCTTGGAAGGCTAGAAACAACGCATCCTCTCTCTTCCAAGCATCAGTGACTGATATATATTCTAATAGACATCTCCTAACATCTAATGTATGGAGTAACTCCTCTTTGGAATTAGAAGGATTAGGGAGAAATGACGGTAACACTATCTCCTGAGATCTGTGAAAATCTGAGGCCACTTTTGGTAAATAAGCTGGATCTGGTCTGAGGACTACTCTGTCCTGTAGAAATTCTGTATACGGGGGACAGCCTAGAAAGAGCCTGTATGTCTCCTACCCTACGAGCAGATGTAATTGCCACCAAAAACGCTGTTTTGAGGGATAGTAATTTAAGTGAGGCTGAATGTAAGGGCTCAAATGGTTCCTTAGTCAAGGCTGAAAGGACTAGATTGAGATCCCAAGGCATTGACCTATTCCTGCGTATAGGTCTGGATCTACTAGATGCTTTGATAAACCTTGATACCCAGTAGTTACCCGCAATGTTACAAGAAAATAGAGCCCCCAGGGCTGATACTTGTACTTTTAGTGTACTTCTGGATAGATTTAGCTCTAGCCCCCTCTGCATGAATTCTAGAATCTGGTTGATTGGTATACCCTCTTCAATATTAAAATTTGAAGAGGCCAGAAACTTCCTCCAAGTTCTAGAGTAGATCTTAGTTGTTATGTTTTTCCTACTCTTCATAAGGGTATCAATTAGGTTTGGAGAAAAACTTCTGCTTTTTAACAATGACCTCTCAAAAACCATGCCGTCAAATGGAGACCCTTCACTTGTGGATGGTTGATCGGACCTTGATGAAGTAAGTCCAGAATGTCCGGCAGCACCCAGGGGTCTTTCACGGACATGGTCCTGAGCCAGGAAAACCAAGCTCTTCTGGGCCAGAACGGAGCGATCAGTATGACTCTCGCTTGATCCTCCCTTATCTTTCTGACCACCAGCGGCAACAGATTGAGCGGGGGGAACGCATATGCCAATCGGAAATCCCATCTGATCAGGAAGGCATCCACTGCCAGTGGATATTCCCTGGGATTTAAGGAACAAAAATTTATCGTCTTTCTGTTGTGCTTGGTGGCAAATAATTCCACTTCTGGATGACCCCACATGCGGACAATCCGGTTGAAGATCTGTGTGTTCAGAGACCATTCTCCTTGTTTTAAGGTGCTTCGACTTAGAAAGTCTGCTCTTATATTCTCTCTCCCTCTTATGTGAACTGCGGATAAAGATAGAAAATGGTTTTCTGCTGTCTGGAGCAGGCGATCCGCTACTTCCATCAGGGACTTGGAGCGTGTTCCACCCTGGTGATTCACATAGGCCACTGCCACCTGGTTGTCGGAGAGGATTTTGACATGGTGACCCTGTAGATATACGAGGAGTTCTTTAATTGAGAATTCAATTGCCATTAACTCCCTCTGATTGGAAGAGGCTGATGTTTGGGGATCCCATAAACCCTGGACTACTACGTCACCCATGTGTGCCCCCCACCCCGTGGGGCTGGCGTCCGTCGTAATTACCCGAGTCACTTGAGTCACCCAGGGAACTCCTGCTGACAGATTGTCTTCCTTCAGCCACCATCTAAGAGATGTCAGAACCTCTGGACTCAACGTCAACTGACCCTGCAAGGAACCTTGTAAGACTCTATCATAATTCAGTACGTCAAACTGTAAAGGTCTGGAGTGGAACTGTGCCCAACGAACGGCCGGAATACAGGAAGTTAGGGAACCTAACAAAGACATAGCCTGTCTAAGAGTCATGGTTGGTTTATTAATTGCTTTTAATACCTGTTGTTGGATATGGAGCAGTTTATCAGGTGGAAGACAGCATTGTTGGGACTCGGAATCTAACAGCAGCCCTAGAAATCTCTGGGTTTTTAGGGGTTGTAATCGGGATTTTTCATAGTTTATAATCCAGCCCAGATGCTCTAGTTTAGACATAGCTGTTTTTACCTGAGCAAGGCAATGGTCTGCTGAGTTTCCAACTATCAGGAAATCATCCAGATAAGGGATTATGAGGATATCAAATTCACGTAAGTGTGCCATGACCTCCGCAACAACTTTAGTGAATACTCGGGGAGACATTGAGAGGCCGAAGGGAAGGGCTCTAAATTGAAAATGTCGAACAATACCCCCCATAGACACTGCCACACGTAGAAACCTCTGAAAGTTCTCATGGATAGGAACATGATAATACGCATCTTTTAAGTCCACAACTACCATGAAGCAGTGTTTGAACAACATTTTTATTGCAGAGCTGATTGACTCCATTTTAAATGTGGCCTTAACCAGGTATTCATTAAGGGATTTAAGGTTAATAATAGTCCTAAATGACCTGTCCGGTTTTTGAATCAGAAATAGAGGAGAGTAGAATCCACTCCCTCTTTCTGACTCTGGGACCTCAATCAGCACGTTTTTAAGGCATAAACTCACAACTTCTGCCTCTAAAGCCGTCTGTTCAATAGTGGAGGAACGTAAGGGGGTTAGCATAAACTTATCCCGAGGCCGGTGAATAAATTCCAATTTCAGGCCTTCTGAAATAATACCTCGGACCCAGTCACTATTTGAGATGTTAGTCCATGCGGAAGAGAAGGCTGACAATCTCCCTCCCACAGGGATTGCTAGTCATTGGTCCGGTTTCTTACGTTCTTTTGAGGAACGGCGGAACATGTAACCCGTACCTCTCCTGCGTCTATCCTCCCATCTAAAATTCTCTCTAGAGGGCGAGGATGCGCGCTTCCTTCCGCGACCAAATCTCCTCCTGTTGAATGGACGCCAATAAGAGGCTGATGACAAACTAGGGAATTTTTTCTTGTCATCTCCAGCCTTTTCAAGCAGCTCATCCAAAATTGGCCCAAAGAGATATTCCCCTTTGCATGGAATAGCGCATAATTTGGACCTTGATTGAATGTCACCCGACCAACACTTCAACCACAGGGCTCTACGAGCCGCGTTGGAGAGTCCTGCTGCTCTGGCCGCCATTCTGACCGAATCGACCGACGCGTCCGACAGGAAAGCCGCAGCATCTTGAATCACCGGAAGCGCACTTAGAATAGAACTTCTGGAAGCGCCTTCTTTAAGCTGGGATTCCAACTGTTCCAGCCAGACCATTAGGGATCTGGCTGTACAAGTCGCAGCCACTGCCGGTCTCAAGGATCCGGCTGCCATCTCCCAAGTACCTTTAAGGAAGGTATCCGCCTTCCTGTCAAGAGGGTCTTTAAGGGATCCCATGTCCTCGAAAGGTAATGCGGCTCTCTTTGATGCCTTTGCCACCGCGGCATCTAATTTAGGGGCCTTGTCCCAGGTATCCACAGTCGTATCCTCAAAGGGATACCTGCGTTTTAAAGCTGGTGGTAATGAGCCTTTCTTCTACGGTTTATTCCATTCTCGGAGAATCAGGTCTTGAATTTTATCATTCTCCGGGAAGGATCTACGCTTCTTGTGTTCCAAGCCACTGAACATTAGCTCCTGACGGGAAAGCTGAGTCTTAGGTTCTTCTAGGCCCATCGTACCTCTGACCGACTTAACTAATTTATCCACCCGGTCCAGAGGCAGACAGAATCGGCCAGATTCCTCTTCTGATGACGAGGAAGAGAGATTTGAGCCTTAAGAACCTTCCTCTTTATCTTCCTCTGACGAATCAGAGATCACCGAGGCTCTCTGTTTTGAACTTCCCGCCTGGGACAGACCGCAGGGATTCCCTTACTTCTGTACGGATCATCTCACGTAGATTAGCCGTAGAAGCAGATTCTTCCGCTACCTAGGGGAGGACAATAAGGGTGATACCATCTATCTAGCCTGATGTCACTCAACCCCTCCACTCCTGTAGACCTCACCGTCTGTTGTATACAGGAGGCGCATAATTTTTTAGTATAAGAATCTGGTAACGGGACTTCACACAGGGCACACTCCTTATGTTTCGACTTTGCACTTTTCTTCCCCTAGAATGACAAAGTATAAGGGGCCCGCGTCACTGAGTGAGCATTCACGTAGATCTCTTACCAGTGTACACCAACAAAGGTACCGGAACACGAGGGGGTTCTTTGCCAGTCGATGCTCTAGATCCCTCCTTCTCCGTGGGCTTTTGTCGCACCTCCTCCGACAGCTGAAGCTGCCGCTCACCATCACTCTCCATGATGTGGATGTGACCAAAGGCAGAGCTCTAAATCCAGCTCCTGCTTAAATCCCCCTCAGATCCGGTCAGCAGGCTGCCTGGCGCCACTCTCATTGGTTCCTGCTGATGAGGCTACAGCTGGGGGGTCAGCGCAGTGTGTGAGGAGTCCGGAGTTCAGGATCGATGGGCGCCGCCATCTTGGATGAACTGAGCATGCGCAGTTCCCCAGTGACCCGGAAGCGCCTGCTGACTCTGCCCCCCCGACGTCACTGCACCCGGAAACGCTCCAGCTAACGCTGAGAGCGATGCAGGACGCTGAAGAGCACGCAGCAGCGCTCCGGATAGCGTTCCCCTCCTGGCACCGCTACCTCACCACCGCGCTGCACCACCACATGAACCAAAGGAGCGCTATACTTACCGGCGCCGGCGCTGAAGGAGATCAGGAATCCTCCGGACTCTGCTCCCTGCTGTCTACGTCACTGACGTGCAGTCCAGCCAGGACCACCGTGACGTCTTCCAGGGGCTTCCGCACCGGCCGAGGTAGGAGACCCCCCCCGCTACCTGATTCGGTCCGGCCGGCCTGGGATCCATTACGAGATTCATCTGTAGGATCCTGTCCCTTCAGGAACAGAAAACCAACTGATGCATGGGGAGAGGTGCCGCCCTTTTGTATCTGTAGGTTTCCTGTTCCTGAAGGGCGGATCCCCTCTCTCGTAGTGCTGTCATGGGAATCCGAATAAAAAGACCCTTTAACTTGCTTGTGCTTTACAGCAGCCATCTGAACGTGAAGACAACCTGCCCCCAGGTCAGAAGGGTCTAGTTATTGGTATCTTTTGTTCCTGATTTTCACAGGATTATTTTTTCCTCTTAAAAATCCGCAATGTGGTTGCATTAACATACGGGCCTGTCTATTTAGTGAGTGCAATATTCAAATGTTTATAGTGTTTACGAGGGGGCGGTGTTCTCAGGATTCTCTGGGGGCGTATCATTAGTCTGTTCTGTACTATTAGCCTGTGAGCAACCCACCCTTGGTAAAGACCATACAAATTAGCATATTGAGCACAGTAAATAATAAGGACCATCTTCCTGGAACCATATTTTCAATAAAAAAAAACCACAAGGAATAATCTAAGAAGCAGCAAGACTAAAATAAAAGTCAAAACTGCCCAATTTAACCTTAAGACAGTGGGTGATGTATCCAGCGTGCTGTCAGCTCACTACTGTATCTACAATCCTATTTATTTGTACTTGAACTGAGATGCATTGGTTTAACGGCCGTCACAAAAACAAACAAAAACTAAAGAGGTTTTCATTTTCTGCCTCAACATTAAAACACAGGAAAGGAAAACAGACCTACACACTTCAGGCTTCTATCAGAAATAAAGCCATGTACAAGTGCAAACAGGGCGATACATTGCTACAATATGGTGAAGTGTATCACAACAAAGCATTAACAATAGAATACATATTTGGATGCTGGCGCCTATCTGAAATACATTGGTTTCCCATTCATACACCTGGCATTGTTCAACACTGAAGCAATGGTTGTTTCAGCATTAAACAGTTTACAATAAACCAATGAAAGAAAGATTTATACAGAACATAAAATTATTTAACATAAATATCTCAAAACAGCTAGTGTAACAAGAGGTTTCTCCAAATGCAACACAAAATGTCACTTTTAATGACTACTAGTCTCCAAATCGTTCACCCTCTCCATGACAAGCATCAGCAGTACTTATGAGCCATCAGCTCCAGCGTCACTAAGGAATCTTAGCCCAATCCTCACGGGCAGTGGGCGCCAGTTCACTACTTTTCTTGGTTTTGTGTTCTTAAATTATAATCTTCAAATCTAAAAAAAATATCTATGGGGTTTAAGTCAGCTGACTGTGACAGTTACATCAGACTCTTCCAGGGCTTGTTCTAAAACTGAGTCTTGTGGACATTGAGGTACACTTGGGATCATTGTCCAATTACGCCCATATTCACCTTCCTCACAGAATGCATGTTTTCTCCTTGGATTTCCTACTACCCTATTGAATCCATTTTCCCCTTCATACACTGAAGGCTTCCACTGTTAGAGTAAGCAATGAAGTGCTAGAGTAAGTAATGAAGTCACAGAGCACCATGGAGACACCACCATGCTTCACTGTATGCAGATTTTTCAGAATATGCTTTATTTTTCCTGCACCAGACATACAGTTGATCTAGAAGACAGAAAAGTTCCAGCTTTGTATAATCGGAGTCACTCCACAGGATCGAATCCTAATCTCCTGTGGCATATTTGTATGGATTTGGGGATATTTGAGTTGACAATTCTTATGCTTTTGGGTTCAGTAGAAATGTATGTCGGAGTTCTGGAATGGATACACTCAGATTTAGGTTGCACATTATTGTGCAAACTGAAAAGTCAGTGCCTGCCCCAACAAAATCTTAGTCTTTTGCTGTCACTCAAGAGTTTTTGACCATCTGCCGCCTCAGGAATCTGGCAGAAGCCAATGATAGTTAGAACAAAAAAAAAAAGCCTGACTACATTACCTGGAGGAGGCAGAAAAAGGAAACTACGAACTATGCTTCCAAAAATAATAAATGTGTTATCTTTTCGCATTTTTTTCCTTGCTTGTGCAAGACAATGACCTCTACTCAACTTTTTGGACCAGTCTCTTCGATAATCCCAGAATATTAGCGAACTGGAGGCTACTGCCCATGAGCAATGGGGTAAGGTTTCTCAGGAAAATTGGCACAAGCTGGCGTTTGGCTAGGACTCTCAATTGCAGCCTGTCATAACAGCCAAAGGTCCTCTCCCAAATATGAAAAGGTGCTGGTCATGAAAATGTTGAATAATTATTAATCTGTAGTAGACATGAAAGTTTTTGCTGAATTTTGAGAAACCACTTGTTATATCACATGTGCTGAGTTTTTTTTTTTTTTAAAAGGGGTTGTCCGGCCCAAATAGGTCTGCAGCCACTGCAGGCTCATGAATCCCCCCAGCGCACAGCAGACTTATCGATTTGGACCAGACAACCCCTTTTAAAATGTTCTCATTTAACTGGTTTATTGCAAACAGCAGAAAATTTGTAGATTTGCAATGGAGGTTGGAAAGTTTTGATTGCAACTGTAGGCCCTCCGTACATGGTTTATACTGAGCTACTGCCAGAGCTGCAGGAAGTCATCTAAAACTCCTGTTTTGCATAGGGTGGCTATGGAGGGGCAGAGAATCTTATTCCAGGGATGTGTCACTTAAGGTACCGTCACACTAGACGATATCGCTAGCGATCCGTGACGTTGCAGCGTCCTGGATAGCGATATCGTCCAGTGTGACAGGCAGCAGCGATCAGGCCCCTGCTGTGATATCGCTGGTCGGGGCAGAAAGGCCAGAACTTTGTTTCGTCGCTGGACTCCCCGCAGACATCGCTGAATCGGTGTGTGTGACACCGATTCAGTGATGTCTTCGCTGGTAACCAGGGTAAACATCGGGTTACTAAGCGCAGGGCCGCGCTTAGTAACCCGATGTTTACCCTGGTTACCATCGTTAAAGTAAAAAAAACAAACACTACATAATTACCTTCAGCTGTCTGTCCTCCGGCGCTGTGCTTCTCTGCTCTGTGAGCACAGCGGCCGGAAAGCACAGCGGTGACGTCACCGCACTGCTTTCCGGCTGCCCGCCGCTCACAGCCAGAGCAGAGAAGCACAGCGCTGGAGGACAGACAGCTGAAGGTAAGTATGTAGTGTTTGTTTTTTTTACTTTAACGATGGTAACCAGGGTAAACATCGGGTTACTAAGCGCGGCCCTGCGCTTAGTAACCCGATGTTTACCCTGGTTACCGGCATCATTGGTCGCTGGAGAGCTGTCTGTGTGACAGCTCTCCAGCGACCAAACAGCGACGCTGCAGCGATCCGGATCGTTGTCGGTATCGCTGCAGCGTCGCTTAGTGTGACGGTACCTTTAGGCTGTGTACTGTAGTTGTTAAATACAATAAGTGTTGTTACAACAGGGGACTATCCTCTGTGTAACCCCGACCCCAATGATTGGCAGCTTGCAATGTACTTGTGTACAGAGGAAGCTGATGGTCAGATGTGTGGGCGAGATGTACACAGCTCAGTATTCTGACCAGTTTCATGTACAGCAGTCCAGTAAGTGACACAATGGTGGAATCAGACACTCTGTCCCTACATCATGGTGCTCTCAGATTACATAGCAAAAACCAGCTGACAGATTCACTTAGAACTCAACACGGTGGCTCAGTGATTAGCACTGCTGCTTTGCAGCGCTGGGGTCCTGGATACAAATCCCACCAAGGACAACATCTGCAAGGAGTTTGTATGTTCTTCAAGTGTTTGCGTGGGTTTCCTCCGGGTTTTCTAGTTTCATCCTAAACTCCAAAGACATACTGATAGTGAATGTAGATTGTGAGCCCCATCGGAGACAGCGATGGTAATGGCTAAAGTGCTGTGGAATTAATGGAACTATATGAGTAAAATAAATAAATAGCTCTTTAAACTGATGAGGAGCAAAGATGCTTTTTACCCTCCATCAGGCGGATCAGCAGGTCTATACCGTGATGTCAGAAAGTCCTCCTGATGTACACGTCAAGTCAGGCTGATGTAGGATTTTAACTACCGAAACAGAAGCTACATCTGCACAATTTGGAGGAAAATCCTTGAGAAGTTTGTACCATATGAACATCCACAGATCATTCTGCGATCACAAATGTCAGTGTCTTCTGGGTGCAGAAACTGAAAAGAACATGGCCCCCAAACTGCCTCCCGACTGGATACTATAGCAGACCACATGCACACGGCCACTGAACGGTGCGGACACATGTAGTGTGAATGTGCAGTCCGAGGGACAGCCTCAGGTTTCTGGCATGGATTCCGGAGAAAATACATACCGTATTTCATTTTTCCACAGTGTGAATGAACAATTAGCATATGCCACCTTCAGGGGCTGCATCTCTTCACATATTAATAACCTTCAAAACAAACTCAAAAAGCTAAAAACCACAAATAGAAACCCCACACATGGCTGAAGATAACAGATCAGCTACATCAGTAAAGCCGGTATAAAAACAGACACCGCAAGGATTATAGTACCAAACACATGGTTTTACACAGCAGCGTGAAGAATCCGACATCTGACTCCTCTCGGCCTCCTCCCAGTCACTCCTAGGCTGGGTGTGCTGGACACGTACACGGCAGTGATGTAGCTGCACATGTGTCACAGCTCCACATCCGCCAGCTGCCGCCGCACATTCACTGTATTCACAGAGCAGGCAACGCACGTGAGGCTACAGAGCACAGCTAGCTGACACGTACCCAACCAGGGGGACAAGAAAACCTAACCCCCTCGATAAAATATATATATATATATATATATATATATATATATATATATATATATATATATATATATATATATATATATATATATATATATATATATATATACACATATATATATATATATATATATATATATATATATATACACATATATATATATATATATATATATATATACACATATATATATACACACACACACGATATATACTGGCAATAGCTCTTTTGAGAGATCATCACCTATTTATTCAAAGTTGTTTTGACTTACTAAACATATGTCCAAAAGCGGAAACTTCCTGATAATCCCTTATTTCTAGACCCCAAGAAAATATCCATCTCTTCACAGCAGGGTAAGTAATCAATCAGGACAGACAAGAGACTGTAGACTTTAAGGGTATGTACACACGATGCAGATTTAGTGCAGAATTGGTGCAGAACTGCAGCAGATTTTTCTGCAGAACTGCACTGTGATTTACAGTACAATGTAAATCAATGTGAAAAAAAGCTGTGCACATGGTGCAGAAAAATCTGCGCAGAAACGCTGCAGATTTCAAAGAAGTGCATGTCACTTCTTTTGTGCAGTTCTGCAGCGTTTCTGCACCCCTCCATTATAGAAATCCACAGTGGTAAAATCTGCACCAAAAACCGCACCTGCAAATTCTGCCAGGAGATGCAGATTTAATGCAGAAAATTCTGCACCACATTTCCTACGTGTGCACATAGCCCAAAAGGGTTACCGAACACAAATATTTATTGCTAGAAATGATTGACTCTACTGACATTCAAATTCGTCTGGTTTGGCTAGTTTTGTTTTTAAATTACATTTGCACCCAATAAGTTTGCCATGAACTGCAAGTACTCTAACTGCTCTGAAAAGAGGTCTGTAGCATTTAGCACAAAAGCACAAACACAGACTTCGTACTGTCAAATAGTCCCCACCATAAAACTAGATAGGGACCCTGGAGTAATCAAAAGCCCAATTAGTAACAGTGCATTGACAGACTTTTTTTTTATTTATTTACTTTTTAAAATAAAAAAAAAAACAAAAAAAAAAAACAAGGTGGTCCAAAAATTATCCCTCATTTGTGATCAGGCAAACCGTCACATACAGAATACTGACTCAAATTTACAGTGTCTTGTATGGGTATGTGCGCACAGTCTTTTAAACTTGGGCAAACCCGCCGAGTTTTCCAAAAGGAAGGCACGTCAGTAATTTTTTTTCCTGAAGTGACTTTTTGGTCATTTCCTGAGCCCTTGCTTATTCATTTTTGGCAGTTTTTTGTTGGTTTTCTTTTTACTGGCATTTTCCAGTCAATAATTAAGAAATCGTTAGATGTTTTTGACGTGTAAACACAGTCAGAACACTCAAAAAGACGCCCGACATCTTCTGAGCCTTCCCATTTTCTTGCACTGGAAAGCATAGAGCACTCCTGATGGGAAGATGCTTGCAGAATGGTCAGGTCACTTCTTTTAGGTGGCGCTTGGCATCTTTTGAAACCTGAAGAACTCAAAAAGGACACTCAGAAAACTGAACATATGCTTGAAGTCGATTTTGTACAGAAATGCATATCTTCATTCTTTTGAGCGCTTTCTGAGCACTTTTTTCAGCTGGACTGCAGTAGAAAGCTGCCTAAAAAAAGATGTAATGCACATATACTTACGGGGATCGAATCATATATTGTTTGAATTTGTCGGGACCTGCAAATTTAATAAAATCTGACTCAAATTCAGTCATCTCTATACATCACCTTTCTACTGGATCAGTGATAAATGTTAGATACAGTGGCATGTAAAAGTTTGGGCACCCCTGGTCAAAATTACTGTTATAGCGAACAGTTAAGCAAGTTGAAGATGAAAGGATCTCTAAGGGCTAAAGTTAAAGATGACACTTTTATTTTGTTTTTTAGGAAAACAAAAAACAAACAAAGATCATCTTTTATATTTTCAGAATGAAAAAGGGCCAATTCAAAAATTTGGGCACCCTGTTTTGCAAGTATCACAGCTTGTAAATGCTTTTTTTTTTAGGCAGCAAAGAGTCTTTCAAGTCTCGTTTGATGGATTTTCATCCATTCTTCCATTTCTGTGAGATTCCAGGGTTGTCTTGCATGCACTACTATTTTGAAGTCTAGCCACAGATTTTCAATGGTGTTTAGATCAGTGGACTGTGAGGGCCATTGTAAAATCTACAGCTTGCGCCTTTTGAGGAAGTCTATTGTGGATTTTGACATGTATTCAGAATCATTATTAGTGATGGGCGAGTATTCGTTGCTCGGGTTTTCCCGAGCACGCTCGGGTGGTCTCAGAGTATTTGTAAGTGCTCGGAAATTTAGTTTTTGTTGCCTCAGCTGCATGATTTATGGATGCTAGCCAGCCTGAGTACATGTGGGGGTTGCTTGGTTGCTAGGGAATCCCCACATGTATTCATGCTGTCTATCAGCTGTAAATCATGCAGCTGAGGCAGCGAAAACTAAATCTCCAAGCAAGCACTTACAAATATTCGGAGATCACCCGAGCGTGCTCGGGAAAACCAGAGCAACGAGTATACGCACTCATCACTAATTATTATCCATTTGTATAAGCTAGTGATGAGCGAGTATACTCGTTGCTCAGGTTTTCCAGAGCACGCTCGGGTGATCTCCGAGTATCTGTAAGTGCTTGGAGATTTAGTTTTCGTTGCCTCAGCTGCATGATTTACAGCTGTTAGTCAGCATGAATACATGTGGGAATTCCCTAGCAACCAGGCAACCCCCACATGTACTCAGGCTTGCTAGCATCCGTAAATCATGCAGCTGCATCAGCAAAAATGAAATCTCTGAGCAGTTACAAATACCCGGAGACCACCCAAGCGTGCTCGGGAAAACCTGAGCAACGAGTATACTCGCTCATCACTAGTAGAAGCCATTTTCTTTTCATCTTCAGTTTTGTTTTCTTTTTATAGATTGTGTTAGGTTTGCATCAACAATTTGTTGAAATGTAATTGAATCCATTGTTCCCTCTACCCATAAAATGTTCTCCAAGCCACTGACTTGCAACAACCCCAAAACATGATTGATCCATCCCCATGCTTAATGGTTGGCGAGATGTTGTTCTCCTGAAACTGTGCCCTTTCTTCTCCACATACCTTTGATCATTGTCGCCCAAGAGTTCTGTTTAAAGGGAACCTGTCAGCAGATTTTGCCCCTATAAGATGCGGCCACCGCCTTTCAGGGCTTATCTACAGTATTCTATAATGCTGTAGATAAGCCCCCAGTCCGAACTGAAAGATAAGAAAAATAAGTTTTATTATACTCACCCGGGAGGTGGTCCGGTCCGATTGGTGTCGCAGGTCCGGATCCGATGCTTCCCATCTTCTTGCGACGCCACCCTCCTGCTTCTTCATCACTCCCCAGCATCGCGCTCCTGCTCAGGCGTATTTGTCTGCCCTGTTGAGGGCCGAGTAAAGTACTGCAGTGTGCAGGCGCTGGGCCTCTCTGACCTTTCCCGAGGCCTGCGCACTGCAGTACTTCCATCTACCCTCAACAGGGCAGATAAGTACGCCTGAGCAGGAAACGCGATGCCTGGGAGTGATGAAGAAGCAGGAGGGCGGTGGCGCAAGAAGATGGGAGGCGCCGGACTCTGACCAGAGACACCCATCGGACCGGACTGTCCCCGTGAGTTTAATAAAACCTATTTTTCTCATCTTGCAGGTTGGATCAGGTGCTTATCTATAGCATTATAGAATGCTGTAGATAAGCCCTGAAAGGCGGTAGCCGCATTTTATAGCGGCCAAAACAGGTGACAGGTGCACTTTAAACCTAATCGCCAATCTACAGGACTTGTTTCCAAATTTTCATTTGCATACTTCTGACACTCAATTTTATGGTGAGAATGAAGGGGAGGTTTTCTTCTGATGACTCTTCCATGAAGGTCATATTTGTGCAGGTGTCTCTGAACAGTAGAACAATGCACCGTAAACTCCAGAGTCTGCTAAATGTTTCTGAAGGCCTTTTGCAGTCAAGCAGGGGTTCTGAGTTGCTTCTCTAGGAATACTATGAGCAGAGCTCAAAGAAATTTTGCTTGGTCTTCCAGACCTTATGTTGACTGTCACTGTCAACTGCCATTTCTTAATTATGGTACATTTCCAAATGAGGAAAGGGCTACTTGAAAACGCTTTGCTATCGTTTTATAGCCGTCTCATGCTTTGTGGGCCTCCTCTATTTAAGAGTGCTAGGAAGCTGTCTAGAAGAACCCATGGGCTGCTGTTTTTTTGGCACAAGGTTAGAGGATGGGTTTTAATAAAGCTCGGAAATTTGCATCACCTGGCTTTTTCTAACGACAATAGTGAACAAATATCTCACAAGGGTGCCCAAACTTTTAAAACGGACCATTTTCCTTTTTGTAATTTTAAAATGAAAAAAATATATATATATTTTTTGGGGGGCTGGGGGGAAAATCGCGCTATGAACATAATATGAGCGCTGCAGCCAAAACAGAGACGTGAGCAGTAGAGGAACATGGCGCTGGAGTGGGACCAGCGAGTATATTTTACATAACTGCCAGAATTCAGGGTCCACTTTACTGAAAGTGGAAAACCCCTTTAAAAATGGTGGAAAAACAATATTCCTCCTGCCTGGACAAAGCTGTAAAGGCTGCAGGAGGCAAAGGTGCGCTAAGTGACTGCAACGGTTATGTGACATTACTTATGCCAAGTGACCGGCAGAGGACACATCTCGGAGTGATGGAGCAGTGCTGGTCCAGGAGGTGATTAGAGAATTTTTTATTGCATATTGCACGTTGGGGCTCTTAATGATCTGCCCAATAGAGAACCAACCTCTTTAAATGGGTATTTTATCTCCAACATTTAGGTTAGGTCCATAGCATATGCCATAAAATGCCTGATGGTACAAGTCACCGATGTATGGCCTGTAGCTATCTGGGACAATGGAGGTCGTGGGACCCAAAAGTAACTAACAAATTCTTGCATGTGTTATACTTTTTCTGGTCTTTATATGACATGTACCCTACATTATTTACTAATTTAACCCTTTGTGGGTTCTAATTGTTTGTTTTCTCCATCTATTCGTTCAAAGTAAACAAGATCACTTCTGCACTGTCAAAAGCAGTCAGTCTCCTCCATACAGATGGCAGACAGGCCCTGGGGGAAGCGTCCTGTGCCCATCCTCATGGTGGATACATGTAGTGGTGGGCTGCTGTTTACAGCACAAGTCTGGTCAGTAATAAGAACAAAGTAAAGCGTGGCGCTGAAGAGTGAAAAACCGTTTACACTAGCACAGACGAGCATTAGGCCTGCGTACTGTCCATTAATCACATGGACCAGAAATGTGTTTGCCTGTACGTACCCTAAAGGTACCGTCACATTAAGCGACGCTGCAGCGATATAGGCAACTATGCCGATCGCTGCAGCGTCGCTGTTTCGTCGCTGTGTGGTCGCTGTCACAGACAGCTCTCCAGCGACCAACTATGCCGAAGTCCCCTGGTAACCAGGGTAAACATCGGGTTACTAAGCGCAGGGCCGCGCTTAGTAACCCGATGTTTACCCTGGTTAACATTGTAAATGTAAAAAAAAAAAAAACAAACACTACATACTTACATTCCGGTGTCTGTCGCGTCCCCCGGCCTCAGCTTCCCTGCACTGTGTAAGCGCCGGTTGGACGTAAAGCAGAGCGGTGACGTCACCGCTGTGCTTTACGGCCGGCGCTCACAATCAGCGCTGGAAGCTGACGGCGAGGGGACAGACACCGGAATGTAAGTATGAAGTGTTTGGGTTTTTTTTACATTTACAATGGTAACCAGGGTAAACATCGGGTTACTAAGCGCGGCCCTGCGCTTAGTAACCCGATGTTTACCCTGGTTACCAGTGAAGACATCGCTGAATCGGCGTCACACACACACATCATGGAGATCCAGCGCTGAAATAAAGTTCTGGCCTTTCTGCTCCGGCCAATGATGTCACAGCAGGATCCAGATCGCTGCGTGTCAAACACAACGATATCGCTATCCAGGACGCTGCAACGTCATGGATCGCTAGCGATATCGTTGTTAAGTTGTTCAGTGTGAAGGTACCTTAAGGCTAAAGGTACCTTCACACAACGATTTCGTTAACGATATCGTTGCAACGTCACACTTTTTGTGACGTAGCAACGATATCGTTAACAAAATCGTTATGTGTGACAGCGACCAACGATCAAGCCCCTGCTGGGAGATGATTGGTCGCTGGGGAATGATCAGGACCTTTTTTTGGTCGCTGATTACCCGCTGTCATCGCGAGATCGGCGTGTGTGACGCTGATCCAGCGATGTGTTCACTGCTAACCAGGGTAAACATCGGGTTACTAAGCGCAGGGCCGCGCTTAGTAACCCGATATTTACCTTGGTTACCATTGTAAAAGTAAAAAAAAAAAAAAACAGTACATACTCACATTCCGATGTGTCACGTCCCCAGCCGTCAGCTTCCCTGCACTGTCTGTCAGCGTCTGCCGTAAAGCAGAGCACAGCGGTGACGTCACCGCTGTGCTCTGCTTTACGGTCGGCGCTGACACAGTCAGTGCGGGAAGCTGACAGCGGGGGATGTGACAGACATTGGAATGTGAGTATGTACTGTTTTTTTTTTTTTTTACTTTTACAATGGTAACCAAGGTAAATATTGGGTTACTAAGCGCAGCCCTGCGCTTAGTAACCCGATGCTTACCCTGGTTACCCGGGGACTTCGGCATCGTTGAAGACAGTTTCAACGATGCCGAAGTCTTTCCCCTGATCGTTGGTCGCTGGAGAGAGCTGTCTGTGTGACAGCTCCCCAGCGACCACACACGACTTACCAACGATCACGGCCAGGTCGTATCGCTGGTCGTGATCGTTGGTAAGTCGTTTAGTGTAACGGTACCTTAAGTTACACGGTGGTAAAAGAAAATTGGCCGTTTTTCAGAAAAAAAAGGACCTGAAAAGATGTTGTGTGCAGAAACCAATAGGTTGTTTGGTAATCCTATTACTAGCTAGGTTTACTAAAATGATAGGGTCTCACATTACCTCAGCTCAGTGTGACTTTCTAGGAGCATGAATGGTAAGACTGTCCAGCCATGGTCTGGTATTCTGGAATCGGGGCTATGATAAAAATAATAATAATAATAATAATAATATGATAAAGCATGGACAAGCGCTCACTTGTGGGTGCGTCTCCTCCCAAACACCACGAGCTTTTGGATCACATCACCGCTCTCATTGTATACAATGCTGCACTTGGACTTTTTATTGGAAAGAAAGACTAAAAGAAGTTATGAAAATTAAAAGTCAGTCTGAGACTAAGTTCACAAATCGCAGAACTACTGAGGAACCTGCACAAAATGCAATGCCAGTTATATAGATAGCATGGCTGGAAAAAAAACAAAAAAACATACAAAACACGTTCATCAAGTTCAGTCGAGGGATGGGAGAAGACAAAGGGAAGGAACATCCATAATGCATGAGAAAGTCTGACCCAAGGATCACGTCATTACCTCCAGATCCTGAATGTCTATCAACTGGATCATCATTCAGAACTAGAGGTTCACACATGGCCACAAGTTCCACAAGAGGCAAGTAAGCTGCAATTACCTGCCTTCAGTGCTTAGGTACATTTTTTTTTTTTTATTAAGTTCCAGACCCCCCTAGCTAATGCTTTAAAGCAATGTGTGTCGCACCTCAGTGTTTTCTGAAACGGTGCGTAAAAAAAAAAACATTTGTACAACTGGTCCGTGACTATTTTAGAGCTCCGACTTTGCTATAACTAAAAGCACACTAGTTGCACACGAGTCGCATTTCAAGACTTGAAGGGTGACTTGCATTGAAGTCTATGGCAAGAGTGTCGCCTGTAACTAACAGCACAACTCAATATACCGGTATATGGAAACAGATGTTCCGCTGTGTCGTAGGTCGCGACTCCATGTGAGATCACTGCCCCCAATGCTGCACTGTGTCGCTGTGACTTCACTGTCGTCGTGTTGCATCAATAAATCAATAGCGCTAAAAAAAAAGTTTGTGTCTACATCAGAGACTAACTGTGTAATTGTGGCCGTGGACATTTTCCACCAAAACCATGTGAAATTACAGAGAAAAACTTTGGGGAGCTGGTGAGGTGCCGTGTAACCAGCCGACCAGCGTGAGGCACGTACCCAGCGGTCCCCAGCCCCCTAGACCCACAGCATGCAGATATTTGTTTCCTGGTGGTATTGGCGCACGGCAGCGGTTTTTACATCTGCAGCATGTCAATTCTGGCAGCAATTTTGCAATATTTTCTACCTATTGAAAGCAATGAGAAAGTGAAAAAATGCGGAAAAATCGCAGCATAGCGTTTGTACTGAGTATTATTCTCCATATAAATGCTGCAAAAAACTAACACGTACTGTAGACGAGTCACATGTAATATGACTGTTAGACGCAGTCTGATTTCATTCACTGCTGTCACAACATTTAGTCTGTGTTGTCAAACTGCAAAAAAAAACGCATGCACCTCCACTAGATTTCAGGCCCCCCTGAGCTAGTTCTGACCACGAACACATATGCCCGCTGGGTACCTGTGATCGGGCTCCGGGCAGCAGGACCCTTTGTCCGCACTCAATATCCTGGTACTTTCAGCAACTTCCTTTTCCTTATCTTTTTTTTTTTTTTTGCAAAACAGCCATATAGTTAAGATCTCTGGGGCTATAAACTGAGGCGCTCACATAAACGGTAACTACATGGCGCGCACATTAACCCATACACTACCCAAGTGCAGCCGTTCCTCCCGGCCTATACCTCCTGCTGCACGTCCTGGGCTCACACAAACCTCATGGAGCCTCAGATAAACATTGAGCAGCGCTTGTCTCCTCAGCACGGGATTGCAGCACTATGATGCCCGGCATTACCCAACATGGGTCCTGTGATCTCCTACTTTATTATACATAACTAATGTATAACTGTGCAGAGTCACCTCCTGACGGGCAGGTGTGAATGGTGTCAGCACACTCAGCATTGTAGAGCCATCACTGGGGACCATGCTGCTCCAATACACTACACGGATCCCCAGAGAGGTAGAATGCCCCCACCAACATAAACCTTGGAATGAAGCATTTTTGTAAATACCTCTTGTTGCCATCTGTGCCTGTGAGCGGCGCTATTGGCAGAACGTGACCCCGGCTGCAGCCGCCCGTTCACTCAGCCCTCACCATACTCCGTCATATCACATAGAACACACGTAGGACTCATTCACGTGTGCAGTACCTGGAATACGGAGCCATTTTACACTATGGAGCCGTCACACAGCCGCATTTTGGACTTTTTATTGCAGAAGATGTGTCAGGAAAACATTAAAATTGCCCATAGAAGTCTATGGGTAAAAAAATATCCTGGGCAGCAAACGCATGCCCTTGTTGTTAAGGCAAATACGGGCAGAGCGCCCCCACGGGGAGGAGGCCGGGCACAGCGCCCCCACGGGGAGGAGGCCGGGCACAGCGCCCCCACGGGGAGGAGGCCGGGCACAGCGCCCCCACGGGGAGGAGGCCGGGCAGAGGGCCCCCACGGGGAGGAGGCCGGGCACAGCGCCCCCACGGGGAGGAGGCCGGGCACAGCGCCCCCACGGGGAGGAGGCCGGGCACAGCGCCCCCACGGGGAGGAGGCCGGGCACAGCGCCCCCACGGGGAGGAGGCCGGGCACAGCGCCCCCACGGGGAGGAGGCCGGGCACAGCGCCCCCACGGGGAGGAGGCCGGGCACAGCGCCCCCACGGGGAGGAGGCCGGGCACAGCGCCCCCACGGGGAGGAGGCCGGGCACAGCGCCCCCACGGGGAGGAGGCCGGGCACAGCGCCCCCACGGGGAGGAGGCCGGGCACAGCGCCCCCACGGGGAGGAGGCCGGGCACAGCGCCCCCACGGGGAGGAGGCCGGGCACAGCGCCCCCACGGGGAGGAGGCCGGGCACAGCGCCCCCACGGGGAGGAGGCCGGGCACAGCGCCCCCACGGGGAGGAGGCCGGGCAGAGGGCCCCCACGGGGAGGAGGCCGGGCACAGCGCCCCCACGGGGAGGAGGCCGGGCACAGCGCCCCCACGGGGAGGAGGCCGGGCACAGCGCCCCCACGGGGAGGAGGCCGGGCAGAGGGCCCCCACGGGGAGGAGGCCGGGCACAGCGCCCCCACGGGGAGGAGGCCGGGCACAGCGCCCCCACGGGGAGGAGGCCGGGCACAGCGCCCCCACGGGGAGGAGGCCGGGCACAGCGCCCCCACGGGGAGGAGGCCGGGCACAGCGCCCCCACGGGGAGGAGGCCGGGCAGAGGGCCCCCACGGGGAGGAGGCCGGGCACAGCGCCCCCACGGGGAGGAGGCCGGGCACAGCGCCCCCACGGGGAGGAGGCCGGGCACAGCGCCCCCACGGGGAGGAGGCCGGGCACAGCGCCCCCACGGGGAGGAGGCCGGGCACAGCGCCCCCACGGGGAGGAGGCCGGGCAGAGCGCCCCCACGGGGAGGAGGCCGGGCAGAGCGCCCCCACGGGGAGGAGGCCGGGCAGAGGGCCCCCACGGGGAGGAGGCCGGGCAGAGCGCCCCCACGGGCAGGAGGCCGGGCAGAGCGCCCCCACGGGCAGGAGGCCGGGCAGAATCCCACAGGTGACAGTGGATATTAGTGTGGGGAGCACAGGGAGACCGATGTGGGCACCTGCTGAGTGCAGAGGTCCTCCATTACAGGTGCACGCTCCCCGCCTACCTGTTGCTGCACACAGAAGTTCAATGATGGCCACCTGCATCCTCTTACCTGATGATGACGTCTGTCCCTCCTCCACGTCTCTGCTCCAGACTCCGCTATTACGCGCCGGTCTCCTTTGGCCACCAACTGAATGACCCGACCCACGCACCAAAACTTCCAACACCACCCGGAAGTGTAGCCGCTTAGTGGGCCTCTCTAGCCAACAACTATCAGCTCTATGATCCGGATTTACAGCTGAAGCCAGTGCATGAAGCGTGTCGTCCTCTACAAAGATGGCGGCGGGTTAGGCACGGTGATAGGAGTTGCCGCCCTCTACTGCTTGGAGGAGGGATTGCTTGGCTGAATGAAGACGGTGAAGTGTCTGATTCCCCACTTATTTACTGATGAGTTTTGAAAAGAAGTATTTCGTTTATTTCTGTACCTTGTTGTTTTATTATTCAGATATCATAATAATGGTAGCATCTTTTTCCCCTGATGTGTGTGGTGAATGTTATATGTATATTTTTCTCCACAAAGGACGACTAAAATGAAAAATACGCTCTTCGTTCTGTTAGCTTCTTTATGGGAGAGGGACAAGTAACAGCAACATGGATTGGCAGCTGCATATAAATAAAAAAAAAATTCTTGCTTTTTATTTACATACTAGATGGTGGCCCGATTCTAACGCATCGGGTATTCTAGAATATGTATTTATATATATATACTAGCTGAAGAGCCCGGCGTTGCCTGGGCATAGTAAATATCTGTGGTTAGTTATAGCACCTCACTTCTCTTATTTTCCCATCACGCCTCTCATTTTCCCCCTCACATCTTTCATTTTCCCCCTCACATCTCTCATTTTCCCCCTCACTCCTCTCATTTTCCCCCTCACTCCTCTCATTCCCCCCTAACACTTGTCATTTCGACCTCACATCTGTCATTTTCTGATCACTCCACTATTTTCCCTCACTCCTCTCATTTTGCACTCACACCTTTTCATTTTCACCTCACACCTCTCATTTTCAACTCAGTATATACATGTTTGTCATCTCCCTTATATATAGTATACACCTGTATGTCATCTCCTGTATATACTATATACCTGTATGTCATCTCCTGTATATAGTATATACCTGTATGTCATCTCCCCTATATATAGTATATACCTGTTGTGTGTCATCTCCCCTGTATATAGTATATACCTGTATGTCATCTTCTCCTATATATAGTATATACGTGTATGTCATCTCCTCCTATATATAGTATATACCTGTATGTCATCTCCTTCTATATATAGTATATACCTGTATGTCATCTCCTCCTGTATATAGTATATACCTGTGTGTCATCTCCCCTGTATATAGTATATATCTGTGTGTCATCTCCTCCTGTATATAGTATATACCTGTATGTCATCTTCTATATATAGCATATACCTGTATGTCATCTCCTCCTGTATATAGTATATACCTGTAGGTAATCTGCTCCTGTATATAGTATATACCTGTGTGTCATCTCCTCCTGTATATAGTATATACCTGTATGTCATCTCCTCCTGTATATAGTATGTACCTGTATGTCATCTCCTCCTCTATATAGTATATACCTGTGTGTCATCTCTCCTGTATATAGTATATATCTGTGTGTCATCTCCCCTGTATATAGTATATACCTGTGTGATCTTCTGTATTAGACCTCGTTAACACGTTATTTGCTCAGTATTTTTACCTCAGTATTTGTAAGATAAATTGGCAGCCTGATAAATCCCCAGCCAACAGGAAGCCCTCCCCCTGGCAGTATATATTAGCTCACACATACACATAATAGACAGGTCATGTGACTGACAGCTGCTGTATTTCCTATATGGTTCATTTGTTGCTCTTGTAGTTTGTCTGCTTATTAATCAGATTTTTATTTTTGAAGGCTAATACCAGACTTTTGTGAGGCAACATGTGTGTAGCAACTTTTTGTGTGTCGAGTTGCATGTGACAGGTTAGTGTAGCAAGTTGTGTGCAGCAAGTTTTGCGCATGGCGAGTTTTGCGCGTGGTGAGTTTTATGTCTGGTGCCTTTTGAGTATGTGCAAGTTTTGTGTGAGGCAACTTTTGCATGTGTTGCAAATTTTGTTCATGTGGCAACTTTTCCGCGTGTGCAAGTTTTGCGTGTGGCGAGTTTTCCATGAGGTGAGTTTTGCACTTGTGGCGAGTTTTGCGTGAGCCTAGTTTTTGCATGTGGCGAGTTTTGCGCGTGGCGAGTTTTGAGCGGCGACTTTTGTGTTTCGACTTTTATGTGGCGAGGTTGGTGTATGGTATGGTATGGTATGTGTGGTGAAATGTGTGCTGAGGGTGGTATATGTGTTCAAGCACGTGGTAGTGTGTGGCGCATTTTGTGTGTGTGTTCATATCCCCGTGTGTGGTGAGTATCCCATGTCGGGGCCCCACCTTAGCAACTGATCGGTATATACTCTTTTGCGCCATCGCTCTCATTCTTTAAGTCCCCCTTGTTCACATCTGGCAACTGTCAATTTGCCTCCTACACTTTTCCTTTCACTTTTCCCCATTATGTAGATAGGGGAAAAATAGTTTGGTGAATTGGAAAGCGAGGAGTTAAAATTTCACCTCACAACATAGCCTATGACGCTCTCAGGGTCCAGACATGTGACTGTGCAAAATTTTGTGTCTGTAGCTGCGACGCCTCCAACACTTTTCCTTTCACTTTTTTCCCCATTATGTAGATAGGGGCAAAATTGTTTGGTGAATTGGAAAGCGCGGGGTTAAAATTTCACCTTAGAACGTAGCCTATGACGCTCTCAGGGTCCAGACGTGTAACCGTGCAAAATTTTGTTGCTGTAGCTGCGACGCTTCCAACACTTTTCCTTTCACTTTTTTCCCCATTATGTAGATAGGGGAAAAATTGTTTGGTGAATTGGAACGCGCGGGGTTAAAATTTCGCCTCACAACATAGCCTATGACGCTCTCGGGGTCCAGACATCTGACTGTGCAACATTTTGTGGCTGTAGCTGCGACGGTGCAGATGCCAATCCCGGACATACACACATACACACACACACACACACACACACATACACACATTCAGCTTTATATAGTAGATAGCAGCCACATAGTATATAGCACAGGCCACGTAGTATATAGGAGCCATGTAGTACATAGTAGACAAATACTATGTGGTATGTCCTATATACTATGTGGCTGCTATATACATACATATTGTAGAATACCCGATGTGTTAATACAGGCCACACAATATATAACAGTGGCCACGCAGTATATAACAGCCCATATAGTATATAACAGCCCATGTAGTATATAGCAGCCACGCAGTATATAACACAGACGACATAGTATATTACACAGGCCATGCAGTATATAACAGTGGCCACGTAATATATAGCACAGGCTACGCAGTACATAACACAGCCCACATAGTATCTAACACTGGCCACGGAGTATATAGCAGCCACGCGGTATATAACACTGCCCACGCGGTATATAACACTGGCCACATAGTATATAACACTGGCCACATAGTATATAACACTGGCCACGTAGTATATAACACTGGCCACGTAGTATATAGCAGCCACGCGGTATATAACACTGCCCGCGCAGTATATAACACTGCCCACATAGTATATAACACTGGCCACATAGTATATAACACTGCCCACGTAGTATATAACACTGGCCACGGAGTATATAGCAGCCACGCGGTATATAACACTGCCCACGTGGTATATAACACTGCCCACATAGTATATAACACTGGCCACATAGTATATAACGCAGCCCACGTAGTATCTAACACTGGCCACAGAGTATATAGCAGCCATGCGGTATGTAACACTGCCCATGTGGTATATAACACTGCCCATAGTATATAACACTGGCCACATAGTATATAACACTGCCCACGTAGTATATAACACTGGCCACGTAGTATATAGCAGCCACGCTGTATATAACGCAGCCCACGCGCTATATAACACTGCCCACGCAGTATATAGCAGTGTGGGCACATATCCGTGTTAAAAAAAGATAATTAAAATAAAAAATAGTTATATACTCACCCGCCGGGATCCAGCGAAGCTGTCCCTATGCGCGCGGCTGCCGCCATCTTCCGTTCCCAGGATGTATTGCTAAATTACCCAGATGACTTAGCGGTCTCGCGAGACCGCTAAGACTTCTGGGTAATTTCGGAAAGCATCTCTGGGAACGGAAGCTGGCGGCAGCCGCCAGTGCATCGTCGGACTACGGAAGGTGAGCATAGCAGGTTTTTTGTTTTTTTTTATTATTTTTAACATTAGATCTTTTTACTATTGATGCTCCATAGGCAGCATCAATAGTAAAAACTTGGTCACACAGGGTTAATAGCAGCGGTTACGGAGTGCGGTACCTGCGGCCCGTTACCGCTGGCATTAACCCTGTGTGAGCTGTGAGTGGAGGGGAGAATACGGGCGTCGGGCACTGACTGCAGGGGAGTAGAGAGGGACTAATCGGACCGTGCCCGTCGCTGATTGGTCGCAGCAGCCATGACAGGCAGCTGGCAAGACCAATCAGCAACGCGGGATTTCCGTGACGGAAGTTGCCGACAGTCAGACAGATAGACAGACGGAAGTACCCCTTAGACAATTATATATATAGATTTTTCATTTATTTAAAGGAGTGGTCTGGTGTTCTGATAAGTCTGCACCCACCGCATGCTGTCAGGATTCTCCGTTGTCAGTGAGAGCAGGCGGTCTCGCAACTGCAAGTATGTGATTTGGCCACATGACGACTAGACGTGCTCAGCCTCGCTCAGTTCACTTGTATTCAGCAAGATCAAGCACGTCTAGTTAGAATGTGGCCGGGAGGATGCACAGGACCTGTGCCCACTGTATATGTGTCACATGCCGGATGTAGTACAGCATCTGCTGTAACAGCACCAATCGGCAACATTGCCAATCACTCCTGTTTCACTATTTAAGTACTGATGTCAAAAACTGACAGTAGCATTTAATTTAAGTTCCCACAATGATATTTAGTGAGTTTTTGCGGATGCGTCTTTCAACTAACCCCTGCATTACCCCAGTGTTATTTATGATCTTGTTTACTTTGTCTTGATTATATGCATCTGGTCCACGCTTAATTCTCTGACCAAGCTGAACAGAGACCACTCATCTCTGCTTCACACCTGAATGCACTTTGTAGCACATATATTGCATATCACAGGTCTGCCAAGACTTTAGTCTGCAGTGTGTATCCTATAAGTTTATCATAAAAGTGTGAAGCTCAGAATTATAACCAGAATTGGAACTGAAGGTACCTGGATACAGTTACTGTAAACAATGTTTCTGTTTGTTTTCACTCTCCTTCCTATAATCCTTCACTTTCTATTAACCTCCCTAATCCCTACTCCTAGTAAAGAACTGTTCATCTCCTGTTCAATCCTCCCCATCCATCTCACCTTCTCCTCAGAACTGTTCCTCAATATACAATCCTCTGTCCCCAAACACAGACAGCCAGCATATGCCCTCTTCTGCTCCCACCTGCTAGCACTTTCTCTGCTCCTTCTCACTGTTGGTGATATCTCTCCAAATCCGGGTCCTTCTCACCACATCCCCACAGTCATTTCTACCTCCCGTCCACACTCTATCACAAATTTCCGTAACCTCTCTAACCTTATACCCATTCGCCCAGCCCCCGCTCCCCCAGTCCCACTAACAGGAGCTCTGTGGAACGCTCTCTCTGTCTGCAACAAGCTTTCCTGCATCCATGATATTTATGTTGCTACTAGGGTTGAGCGAAACGGGTCGAACATTTTCAAAAGTCGCCGACTTTTGGCGAAGTCGAGTTTCATGAAACCCGATCCGACCCCTGTGCGTGGTCGGCCATGCGGTACGCGACTTTCGCGCCAAAGTCGCGTTTCAATGACGCGAAAAGCGCCATTTCTCAGCCAATGAAGGTAAACGCAGAGTGTGGGCAGCGTGATGACATAGGTCCTGGTCCCCACCATCTTAGAGAAGGGCATTGCAGTGATTGGCTTGCTGTCTGCGGCGTCACAGGGGCTATAAAGGGGAGTTCCCGCCGACCGCCATGTTACTGCTGCTGATCTGAGCTTAGGGAGAGGTTGCTGCCGCTTCGTCAGAAGCAGGGATAGCGTTAGGCAGGGTCCATTAACCACAAAACCGCTTGTGCTGTAGCGATTTCCACTGCCCAACACCACCTTCGGTGTGCAGGGACAGTGGAAGCTCCTTTTTTTTTTTTTTCCTCAGCGCTGTAGCTCATTGGGCTGCCCTAGAAGGCTCCCTGATAGCTGCATTGCTGTGTGTACGCCGCTGTGCAAACCAACTGCTTTTTTCAAAGCACAAATCCTCTTGTTCCTTCCTTTCTGCACAGCTATCTTGTTTGTTTGTCCACACTTTTTATTTAATTTGTGCATCAGTCCACTCCTTATTGCTGCCTGCCATACCTGGCTGAGATTACTGCAGGGAGATAGTAATTGAAGGACAGTTCCTTTTTTTTTTTTTTTTTTTTTTTGTGGGAGATTAAGATTGACATTTCTGCTAGAGTGCCATCTCTGTCTGTGTCATCTCTCACTCAGTGGGCCATAGAAAGCCTATTTATTTTTTTGCTTGATTTGGGTTCCAAAATCTACCAAGGGGATGGGAGAACTACAATACCCAGATAGATTAGCGAAATTAGGATTATTTAGTCTAGAAAAAAGACGACTGAGGGGCGATCTAATAACCATGTATAAGTGTATAAGGGGACAATACAAATATCTCGCTGAGGATCTGTTTATACCAAGGAAGGTGACGGGCACAAGGGGGCATTCTTTGCGTCTGGAGGAGAGAAGGTTTTTCCACCAACATAGAAGAGGATTCTTTACTGTTAGGGCAGTGAGAATCTGGAATTGCTTGCCTGAGGAGGTGGTGATGGCGAACTCAGTCGAGGGGTTCAAGAGAGGCCTGGATGTCTTCCTGGAGCAGAACAATATTGTATCATACAATTATTAGGTTCTGTAAAAGGACGTAGATCTGGGGATTTATTATGACGGAATATAGGCTGAACTGGATGGACAAATGTCTTTTTTCGGCCTTACTAACTATGTTACTATGTTACTATGTTACCAGAAAAAATCACAACATCAATCAGTGGGAGAAAAATATTGGCCTCAGGGCTTGTGTGCCACTCCTTACTCCTGTGTGTGCCATCTCTCACTCAGTGGGCCATAGAAAGCCTATTAATTTTTTTGCTTGATTTGGGTTCTAAATTCTACCTGAAAAAATCAATCAATCAATCAGTGGGAGATTAATATTGGCCTTTGGGCTTGTGTGCCAGTCCTAAGCGTGCCATCTCTCTCTCTCTCAGATAGTGGGCCATAGAAAGCCTATTTTTTTATTATTTTATTGGGTTTATAAATTTTCCCTGGAAAAAAAAAAAGTGGGAGATTAATATTGGCCTCTGGGCTTGTGTGCCAGTCCTGAGCGTGCCATCTCTCTCACAAATAGTGGGCCATAGAAAGCCTATTTATTTTTTTGGTTGATTTGGGTTCATAATTCTACCTGAAAAAATCAATCAATCAATCAGTGGGAGATTAATATTGGCCTTTGGGCTTGTGTGCCAGTCCTAAGCGTGCCATCTCTCTCTCTCAGATAGTGGGCCATAGAAAGCCTATTTATTATTATTTTTTTTATTGGGTTTATAAATTTTCCCTGGAAAAAAAAAAAATGGGAGATTAATATTGGCCTCTGGGCTTGTGTGCCAGTCCTGAGCGTGCCATCTCTCTCACAAATAGTGGGCCATAGAAAGACTATTTATTTTTTTGGTTGATTTGGGTTCATAATTCTACCTGAAAAAATCAATCAATCAATCAGTGGGAGATTAATATTGGCCTTTGGGCTTGTGTGCCAGTCCTAAGCGTGCCATCTCTCTCTCTCAGATAGTGGGCCATAGAAAGCCTATTTATTATTATTTTTTTTATTGGGTTTATAAATTTTCCCTGGAAAAAAAAAAAAATGGGAGATTAATATTGGCCTCTGGGCTTGTGTGCCAGTCCTGAGCGTGCCATCTCTCTCACAAATAGTGGGCCATAGAAAGCCTATTAATTTTTTTGCTTGATTTGGGTTCCAAAATCTACCAAAAAAAATCACTAAATCAATCAGTGGGAGATTAATATTGGCCTCTGGGCTTGTGTGCCACTCCTGACTCCTGTGAGCGTCATCTGTCACTCAGTGGGCCCTACAAAGCCTATTTTTTGTTTTATTTGTTTTCTAAATTCTCCCTGAAAAAATCATTTTATTTTCTTTGGTTTCTAAATTATTCCTGAAAAAAATCATTTTTTTTGTATTTTTTTTTCTCTAAAGTCTCCCTGAAAAAAAAAAAAAAAAAATCTGTGGGAGATTCATATTGCCCCTTCTGCTTGTGTGCCAGTCTTGACTCCTGGGTGTGCCATCTCTCTCTCTCTCCCCAATTGTGGGCCATAGAAAGCCTATTAATTTTTTTGCTTGATTTGGGTTCAAAATCTACCAAAAAAAATCACTAAATCAATCAGTGGGAGATTAATATTGGCCTCTGGGCTTGTGTGCCACTCCTGACTCCTGTGTGCGTCATCTGTCACTCAGTGGGCCCTAGAAAGCCTATTTTTTGTTTTATTTGTTTTCTAAATTCTCCCTGAAACAATCATTTTATTTTCTTTGGTTTCTAAATTATTCCTGAAAAAAATCATTTTTTTTGTATTTTTTTTTCTCTCAAGTCTCCCTGAAAAAAAAAAAAAAAATCTGTGGGAGATTCATGTTGCCCCTTCTGCTTGTGTGCCAGTCTTGACTCCTGGGTGTGCCATCTCTCTCTCTCTCCCCAATTGTGGGCCATAGAAAGCCTATTAATTTTTTTGCTTGATTTGGGTTCCAAAATCTACCAAAAAAAATAACTAAATCAATCAGTGGGAGATTAATATTGGCCTCTGGGCTTGTGTGCCACTCCTGACTCCTGTGTGCGTCATCTGTCACTCAGTGGGCCCTAGAAAGCCTATTTTTTGTTTTATTTGTTTTCTAAATTCTCCCTGAAACAATCATTTTATTTTCTTTGGTTTCTAAATTATTCCTGAAAAAAATCATTTTTTTTGTATTTTTTTTTTCTCTCAAGTCTCCCTGAAAAAAAAAAAAAAATCTGTGGGAGATTCATATTGCCCCTTCTGCTTGTGTGCCAGTCTTGACTCCTGGGTGTGCCATCTCTCTCTCTCTCCCCAATTGTGGGCCATAGAAAGCCTATTAATTTTTTTGCTTGATTTGGGTTCCAAAATCTACCAAAAAAAATAACTAAATCAATCGGTGGGAGATTAATATTGGCCTCTGGGCTTGTGTGCCACTCCTGACTCCTGTGTGCGTCCTCTCTCACTCAGTGGGCCCTACAAAGCCTTTTTTTTTTTTTTTTTTCCTAAATTCTCCCTGAAACAATCATTTAATTTTATTTGTTTTATAAATTCTTCTGTAAAAAATAATTTTTTTTTAATTTTTTTTTTTTCTGAAGTCTCCCTTTAAAAAAAAACAAACACAAATCAGTGGGAGATAAATATTTACATTTGCGCTTCAGTGACAGTCCTGCGTGTGTGCCATCTAATTTGTTGCCAACAACAACAGAGTGTGTAACATTGTGGCTGATTTTCGTTGTGGTCTCACCCACCTGTAAAGGGGTAGCTAAATCATACTGAAGTTATAGCTCACCGTGTAAGTTGTGTGACAGCAACAAATACCGTTCGTTTGGTAACGTTTTTAAAACAATGAGGAAGTCTGGTGGAAGAGGTCGTGGCCGGGGGCGTTCATTGTCAGCTGGTAATGAGGGTAGTGGTAGTGGTGGAGCATCAGGTGGTCGTGGGAAAAAAAATATTGCACCTAAGTCTGGAGCTGTGGAGCCAGGTTCGTCGTCTGGCTACACAAGGCCTCGAACCCTCCCTTTTCTGGGAGTAGGAAAACCGCTTTTAAAGCCGGAGCATCAAGAGCAAGTTTTGGCTTATCTTGCTGACTCAGCCTCTAGCTCTTTTGCCTCCTCTCGTGAAACTGGTAAAAGTAAAAGCAGCGCGTCGTTAGTGGATGTTCACGGTCAGGGACAAGTCGCTTCCTTGTCCTCTTCAGCAAAAACAACAACAGAGAAGAATGCAGCAGGCGACACAACGGGTTACTCCATGGAGCTCTTTACACATACCGTCCCTGGCTTAGAAAGTGAAGCAGTTAACAGTCCATGCCCATTACAAGTTGAATCTGACATGGAGTGCACTGATGCACAGCCATAGCCAGACTACTATGCTGGTCCTTTGACTCAGACCACAACATTGCCCTCGCAGGGTGCTGATCAAGAATCAGACCCTGATGAGACTATGTTGCCCCATCACGAACGCTATACCACCGACCGACACGGTGACACAGACGAAGTTGCACACGAGCTACAAGAAGAGGTAATAGATGACCCAGTTCTTGACCCCGATTGGCAGCCATTGGGGGAACAGGGTGCAGGCGGCAGCAGTTCTGAAGCGGAGGAGGAGGGGCCGCAGCAGGCATCAACATCGCAACAGGTTCCATCTGCCGGGCCCGTATCTTGGCCAAAACGCGTGGCAAAGTCAAAACCTGTTGGAGGACAGCGTGGCCATCCGGTTAAAGCTCAGTCTGCAATGCCTGAAAAGGTATCCGATGCTAGAAAGAGTGCAGTCTGGCATTTTTTTAAACAACATCCAATTGATCAGCACAAAGTCATCTGTCAAAAAGGTTCAACTACC
This sequence comes from Ranitomeya imitator, assembly GCF_032444005.1. Taxonomy (NCBI): domain Eukaryota; kingdom Metazoa; phylum Chordata; class Amphibia; order Anura; family Dendrobatidae; genus Ranitomeya; species Ranitomeya imitator. The sequence continues at coordinate 1,044,227,515 of NC_091282.1, read as the reverse complement.
TTAAGCAGAGGGCAGAATCTGAAAAGTCTCAATACAAGTTGCATGCATAGACATTTAACCACCATGCATTTGCAAGCTTGGACTAACTACCAAACGTCCCTTAACCCCTTAATCCCATATGACGTACTATCCCGTCCAGGTGACCTGGGACTTAATTCCCATGGACGGGATAGTACGTCATATGCGATCGGCCGCGCTCACGGGGGGAGCGCGGCCGATCGCGGCCGGGTGTCAGCTGCCTATCGCAGCTGACATCCGGCACTATGTGCCAGGAGCGGTCACGGACCGCTCCCGGCACATTAACCCCCGGCACACCGCGATCAAAGATGATCGCGGTGTGCCGGCGGTGCAGGGAAGCATCGCGCAGGGAGGGGGCTCCCTGCGGGCTTCCCTGAGACGATCGGTACACGGTGATGTGCTCACCGTGTACCGAGCGTCTTCTCCCTGCAGTCCCCGGATCCAAAATGGCCGCCGGGCTGCATCCGGGTCCTGCAGGGAGCACTTCCGGGTCAGGATCAGGCTGCAGCTGCAGCTCTAATCCTGCCCGGCTGTATGTCAGATCACCGATCTGATAGAGTGCTGTGCACACTGTCAGATCGGTGATCTGTGATGTCCCCCCCTGGGACAAAGTGAAAAAGTAAAAAAAAAAATTTCCACACTTGTAAAAAAAAAAATAAAATAAAAATTCCTAAATAAAGCAGAAAAAAAAAAATATTATTCCCATAAATACATTTCTTTACATAAAAAAAAAACAAAAAAACAATAAAAGTACACATATTTAGTATCGCCGCGTCCGTAACGACCCGACCTATAAAACTGGCCCACTAGTTAACCCCTTCAGTGAACACCGTAAGAAAAAAAAAAAAAAAACGAGCCAAAAAACAACGCTTTATTATCATAACGCTGAACAAAGAGTGGAATAACACGCGATCAAAAAGACGGATATAAATAACCATGTTACCTCTGAAAACGTCATCTTGTCCCGCAAAAAACGAGCCACCATATAGCATCATAACCAAAAAAATAAAAAAGTTATAGTCCTCTGAATAAAGCGATGCCAAAATAATTATTTTTTCTATAAAATAGCTTTTATCGTATAAAAGCGCCAAAACATAAAAAAAATGATATAAATGAGGTGTCGCTGTAATCGTACTGACCCGAAGAATAAAACTGCTTCATCAATTTTACCAAACGCGGAACGGTATAAACGCCTCCCCCAAAAGAAATTCATGAATAGCTGGTTTTTGGTCATTCTGCCTCACAAAAAAATCGGAATAAAAAGCGATCAAAAACTGTCACGTGTCCGAAAATGTAACCGATAAAAACGTCAACTCGTCCCGCAAAAAACAAGACCTCACATGACTCTGTGGACCAAAATATGGAAAAATTATAGGTCTCAAAATGTGGAGACGCAAAAACTTTTTTGCTATAAAAAGCGTCTTTTAGTGTGTGACGGCTGCCAATCATAAAAATCCGCTAAAAAACTCGCTATAAAAGTAAATCAAACCCCCCTTCATCACCCCCTTAGTTAGGCTAGGTTCACATTGCGTTAATGGGTTAACGCTAACGGACAGCGTTGCACGGCGAAAATGTCACAATTAACGCCGTGCAACGGGTCCGTTAGCACAACCATTGACAGGAATGTGATTTTCAGGTGTAGCGCATCGCTAGAGCGTGCCATTTTCGGCTCGCGCTAGCAAGGTGCCATTCTTTTGTGGCGCGCCTCAGACGCTGCTTGCAGCGTCCGCGGCGCGCCCGAGGTCCGATCCCCGATCTTCCAGAGCGGGGACGTTAACGCGACCACTAAACACGACACCTAAAAAGACATTGTGTTAGCGCAATCCGCTAGTGCTAAACGGATTTCCCTAACGCAATGTGAACCTAGCCTTAGGGAAAAATAATAAAATTAAAAAAAATGTATTTATTTCCATTTTCCGGTTAGGGTTAGGGTTAGGGTTAGGGTTAGGGCTAGGGTTGGGGCTAGGGTTAGGGTTTGGATTACATTTACGGTTGGGATTAGGGTTGGGATTAGAATTAGGGGTGTGTCTGGGTTAGGTGTGTGGTTAGGGTTACAGTTGGGATTAGGGTTAGTGGTGCGTTTGGATTAGGGTTTCATTTATAATTGGGGGGTTTCCACTGTTTAGACACATCAGGGGCTCTCCAAACGCGACATGGCGTCCGATCTCAATTCCAGCCAATTCTGCATTGAAAAAGTAAAACAGTGCTCCTTCACTTCCGAGCTCTCCCGTGCGCCCAAACAGGGGTTTACCCCAACATATGGGGTATCAGCGTACTCGAGACAAATTGGACAACAACTTTTTGGGTCCAAGTTCTCTTGTTATCCTTGGGAAAATAAAAATTTGGGGGGCTAAAAATCATTTTTGTGGGAAAAAAAAGGATTTTTATTTTCACGGCTCTGCGTTGTAAACTGTAGTGAAACACTTGGGGGTTCAAAGTTTTCACAACACATCTAGATAAGTTCCATGGGAGGTCTAGTTTCCAATATGGGGTCACTTGTGGGTGGTTTCTACTGTTTGGGTACATCAGGGGCTCTGCAAATGCAACGTGACGCCTGCAGACCAATCCATCTAAGTCTGCATTCCAAATGGCGCTCCTTCCCTTCCGAGCTCTGCCATGAGCCCAAACAGTGGTTCCCCCCCACATATGGGGTATCAGCGTACTCAGGACAAATTGAACAACAACTTTTGGGGTCCAATTTATTCTGTTACCCTTGTAAAAATACAAAGCTGGGGGCTAAAAAATCATTTTTGTGAAAAAAAAAAGAATTTTTATTTTCACGGGTCTGCGTTATAAACTGTAGTGAAACACTTAGGGGTTCAAAGTTCTCACAACACATCTAGATAAGTTCCATGGGAGGTCTAGTTTCTAATATGGGGTCACTTGTGGGGGGTTTGTACTGTTTGGGTACATCAGGGGCTCTGCAAATGCAACGTGACTCCTGCAGACCAATCCATCTAAGTCTGCATTCCAAATGGCGCTCCTTCCCTTCCGAGCTCTGCCATGCGCCCAAACAGTGGTTCCCCCCCACATATGGGGTATCAGCGTACTCAGGACAAATTGGACAACAACTTTTGGGGTCCAATTTATTATGTTACCCTTGTGAAAATACAAAACTGGGGGCTAAAAAATTTTTGCGAAAAAAAAATAAATTTATTTTAACGGCTCTGCGTTATAAACTGTAGTGAAACACTTGGGGGTTCAAAGCTCTCAAAACACATCTAGATAAGTTCCTTAGAGGGTCTAGTTTCCAAAATGGTGTCACTTGTGGGGGTTTTTAATGTTTAGGCACATCAGGGGCTCTCCAAACCAACATGGCGTCCCATCTTAATTCCAGTCAATTTTGCATTGAAAAGTCAAATGGCGCTCCTTCCCTTCCGAGCTCTGCTATGCACCCAAAAAGTGGTTTACCCCCACATATGGGGTATCGTCGCACTCAGGACAAATTGCACAACAACTTTTGTGGTCTAATTTCTTCTCTTACCCTTGGGAAAATAAAAAATTGGGGGCGAAAAGATCATTTTTGTGAAAAAATAAGATTTTTTATTTTTACGGCTCTGCATTATAAACTTCTGTGAAGCACTTGTTGGGTCAAAGTGCTCACCACACATCTAGATAAGTTCCTTAAGGGGTCTACTTTTCAAAATGGTGTCACTTGTGAGGGGTTCCAATGTTTAGGCACATCAGGGGCTCTCCAAACGCAACATGGCGTCCCATCTCAATTCCAGTCAATTTTGCATTGAAAAGTCAAATGGCGCTCCTTTCCTTCCGAGCTCTGCCATGCGCCCAAACAGTGGTTTACCCCCACATATGGGGTATCGTCGCACTCAGGACAAATTGCACAACAACTTTTGTGGTCTAATTTCTTCTCTTACCCTTGGGAAAATAAAAAATTGGTGGCGAAAAGATTATTTTTGTGAAAAAATATGATTTTTTATTTTTACGGCTCTGCATTATAAACTTCTGTGAAGCACTTGTTGGGTCAAAGTGCTCACCACACCTCTAGATAAGTTCCTTAAGGGGTCTACTTTCCAAAATGGTGTCACTTGTGGGGATTTCAATGTTTAGGCACATCAGGGGCTCTCCAAACGCAACATGGCATCCCATCTCAATTCCAGTCAATTTTGCATTGAAAAGTAAAATGGCGCTCCTTCCCTTCCGAGCTCTGCCATACGCCCAAACAATGATTTACACCCATATACGGGGTATCAGCGTACTCAGGACAAATTGGCCAACAATTTTTGAGGTTCAATTTCTTCTCTTACTCTTGGGAAAATAAAAAATTGGGGGCGAAAAGATCATTTTTGTGAAAAAATATGATTTTTTATTTTTACGGCTCTGCATTATAAACTTCTGTGAAGCAATTGGTGGGTCAAAGTGGTCACCACACATCTAGATAAGTTCCTTAGGGTGTCTACTTTCCAAAATGGTGTCACTTGTGGGGGGTTTCAATGTTTAGGCACATCAGTGGCTCTCCAAACGCAACATGGTGTCCCATCTCAATTCCTGTCAATTTTGCATTTAAAAGTCAAATGGCGCTCCTTCCCTTCCGAGCTCTGCCATGCGCCCAAACAGTGGTTTACCCCCACATATGGGGTATCAGCGTACTCAGTACAGATTGTACAACAATGTTTGGCATCCATTTTATCCTGTTACCCTTGGTAAAATAAAACAAATTGGAGCTGAAATAAATTTTGTGTGAAAAAAAGTTAAATATTCATTTTTATTTAAACATTTCAAAAATTCCTGTGAAACCCCTGAAGGGTTAATAAACTTCTTGAATGTGGTTTTGAGCACCTTGAGGGGTGCAGTTTTTAGAATGGTGTCACACTTGGGTATTTTCTATCATATAGACCCCTCAAAATGACATCAAATGAGATGTGGTCCCTAAAAAAAAATGGTGTTGTAAAAATGAGAAATTGCTGGTCAACTTTGAACCCTTATAACTCCCTAACAAAAAAAAATTTTGGTTCCAAAATTGTGCTGATGTAAAGGAGACATGTGGGAAATGTTACTTATTAAGTATTTTGCGTGACATATCTCTGTGATTTAAGGGCATAAAAATTTAAAGTTGGAAAATTGCGAAATTTTCAAAATTGTCGCCAAATTTCCGTTTTTTTCACAAATAAACGCAAGTTATATCAAATAAATGTTACTACTAAAATGAAGTACAATATGTCACGAGAAAACAATGTCAGAATCGCCAAGATCCGTTGAAGCGTTCCAGAGTTATAACCTCATAAAGGGACAGTGGTCAGAATTGTAAAAATTGGCCCGGTCATTAACGTGCAAACCACCCTCGGGGCTTAAGGGGTTAAGGTTGTAGCACCCTCGGCCAATGAAGCTACTCATCAACGCAACATCCCTTCCAGCAGTGTAGGGCCACCATTTTCTGCACCACCTGCAGTATCTGTGCAGGTTTCTTTGCCAGGCCAAAGCAGTCAGGGTCAGGGAATCTCCAGTTTCGTAGTAGGAAACACTGCATCTAGGGCACCGGCGGCAACAATACCATCTCCCACCGTCTCTCAGTCTGCCATGTCCACCGGCACCCCCGCTAGTTCCACGATCTCCAGCTCTCCAATCCAGCTCACCCTACATGAGACTATGGTTAGAAAAAGGAAGTACTTAGCCTCGCATCCGCGTACACAGGGTTTGAACGCCCACATAGCTAGACTAATCTCGTTAGAGATGATGCCCTACCGGTTAGTTGAAAGCGAAGCTTTCAAAGACCTGATGGACTACGCTGTACCACGCTACGAGCTACCCAGTCGACACTTTTTTTCCAGAAAAGCCATCCCAGCCCTCCACCAGCATGTTAAAGAGCGCATCGTCCATGCACTCAGGCAATCTGTGAGCACAAAGGTGCACCTGACAACAGATGCATGGACCAGTAGGCATGGCCAGGGACGTTACGTGTCCATCACGGCACACTGGGTAAATGTGGTGGATTCAGGGTCCACAGGGGACAGCAAGTTTGGGACAGTTCTGCCTAGCCCACGGTCTAGGAAACAGTTGGCTGTAGCCGTTCGCACCCCCTCCTCCTCCTCCTCCTCCTCGTCCTCCTGCAGAAGCGAGAGCTCGTCCACAGACCGCAGTCGCACAACCACTCCATCCGCAGCTGCCACTGTTGCACACCAGGTCTCCCATTATGGGGCAGCTACTGGCAAACGTCAGCAGGCTGTATTGGCTATGAAGTGTTTGGGCGACAACAGACACACCGCAGAAGTTCTGTCCGAGTTCTTGCAGCAAGAAACGCAGTCGTGGCTGGGCACTGTAGATCTTGAGGCAGGCAAGGTAGTGAGTGATAACGGAAGGAATTTCATGGCTGCCATCTCCCTTTCCCAACTGAAACACATTCCTTGCCTGGCTCACACCTTAAACCTGGTGGTGCAGTGCTTCCTGAAAAGTTATCCGGGGTCATCCGACCTGCTCCTCAAAGTGCGTGGACTTTGCGCACATATCCGCCGTTCGCCTGTACACTCCAGCCGTATGCAGACCTATCAGCGTTCTTTGAACCTTCCCCAGCATCGCCTAATCATAGACGTTGTTACAAGGTGGAACTCAACACTGCACATGCTTCAGAGACTGTGCGAACAGAGGCGGGCTGTTATGTTTTTGTGGGAGGATACACATACACGGGCAGGCAGTAGGATGGCAGACATGGAGTTGTCAGGTGTGCAGTGGTCGAAGATTCAAGACATGTGTCAAGTCCTTCAGTGTTTTGAGGAATGCACACGGCTGGTTAGTGCAGACAACGCCATAATAAGCATGAGCATCCCCCTAATGTGTCTGCTGATGCAAAGTTTGACGCACATAAAGGATCAGGCGTCTGCACCAGAGGAAGAGGAAAGCCTTGATGACAGTCAGCCATTGTCTGGTCAGGGCAGTGTACAGGACGAGGTAGCGGGCGAAGAGGAGGTGGAGGATGAGGAGGATGATGGGGATGAGTATATTTTTAATGAGGAAGCTTTCCCGGGGTCATTGGAAATTGGTGGCGTGGCAAGGGCGGGTTCTGGTTTTTTGAGGGACACAAGTGACGTAGATTTGCCTGCAACTGCCCCTCAACCAAGCACAACCGCAGATTTGACAACTGGAACTTTGGCCCACATGGCGGATTATGCCTTGCGTATCCTCAAAAGGGACACACGCATTACAAAAATGATGAACGATGACGATTACTGGTTGGCCTGCCTCCTTGATCCTCGCTATAAAGGCAAATTGCAAAATATTATGCCACATGAGAACTTGGAACTAATATTAGCAACAAAACAAGCAACTCTTGTTGACCGTTTGCTTCTGGCATTCCCTGCACACAGCGCCCGTGATCGTTCTCACACGAGCTCCAGGGACCAGCAGACCAGAGGTGTTAGAGGGGCAGAAATCAGAAGTGGCGTTGGCCAGAGGGGTTTTCTGACCAGGTTGTGGAGTGATTTTGCTATGACCGCAGACAGGACAGGTACTGCAGCATCAATTCAAAGTGACAGGAGACAACATTTGTCCAGTATGGTTGCAAACTATTTTTCATCCCTTATCGACGTTCTCCCTCAACCGTCATTCCCATTTGATTACTGGGCATCCAAATTAGACACCTGGCCAGAATTGGCAGAATATGCATTGCAGGAGCTTGCTTGCCCGGCAGCTAGTGTCCTATCAGAAAGAGTATTCAGTGCTGCAGGTTCAATACTAACTGAAAAAAGGACTCGTCTGGCTACCCAAAATGTAGATGATCTAACCTTCATTAAAATGAACCACAACTGGATTTCGAAATCTTTTGCCCCACCTTGCCCGGCTGACACCTAACTTTCCTATGAAAAGGTCTTGCCTGTGGACTCTTCTGAATGACTTTTCCAATCTCGTAATTTTCTGCACCTGATTGTCCAGCATACGACATGTTTACTCCTAACAAAATGGCCAAACTCCCCACACGGGGCCGTGGTATCGCCACTTTGCGCCAGCACCCGTGAGAGTGCTGTTTGTCTGAAGAGGTGGGTGTGCCCGCTTTTGGTCGACGGCACTGCCACTGGGTCCCTCATAGTACAATAAAGTGTCTCTGGCGGTGGTGGTGCGCACCCAACGTCAGACACACCATTGTAATATGAGGGGCCCTGGGCCTGTACCGCCGGCCACAAGACAGTTCCCCCCCCCCAGCTCAAACAGTGCTCTACCACTAGCAAAATTATCTCTCACAGCTTCACCAATGTTTAGTCTATGCGCTGACATCCTTCAATGCCTGGCACTGACAATACCATTGTTTTGACATTTTTGTTATGTTAGGCCTTCGAAGCCTGTCTGCGGTCCGTTCTTTCTACAACTACTACACTGACCAGTCCACTGCTGGCCGTGTTCCCCTGGAACCAATTTAAACTTGCCTACAGCCAGCCCAATTTTGTTATGTTAGGCCTTCTTAGCCTGTCTGCCGTCACTCCTTCCACTAGACTTCCACTGACCAGACCACTGTTGCCCGTGTACCCCTGGAACCAATTTTAAATTGCCAACAGCCAAATGTTATTATGTTAGGCCTTTGATGCCTGTCTGCCGTCACTCCTTCCACTAGACTTCCACTGACCAGACCACTGTTGCCCGTGTACCCCTGGAACCAATTTTAAATTGCCAACAGCCCAATGTTATGATGTTAGGCCTTTGATGCCTGTCTGCCGTCACTCCTTCCACTAGGCCTCCACTGACCTGTCTACTGCTGCCCGTGTTCCCATGGAACCAATTGTAAATTGCCTACAGCCAGCCCATTTTATTACGTTAGGCCTTCGAAGCCTGTCTGCGGTCCCTCCTTCCACTAGGCCTCCACTTACCTGTCTACTGCTGCCCGTGTTCCCCTGGAACCAATTTTAAATTGCCTACAGGCAGCCCAATTTATTATGTTAGGGCTTCGAAGCCTGTCTGCGGTCCCTCCTTCCACTAGGCCTCCACTGACCTGTCTACTGCTGCCCGTGTTCCCCTGGAACCAATTTTAAATTGCCTACAGGCAGCCCAATTTATTATGTTAGGCCTTCGAAGCCTGTCTGCGGTCCCTCCTTCCACTAGGCCTCCACTTACCTGTCTACTGCTGCCCGTGTTCCCCTGGAACCAATTTTAAATTGCCTACAGCCAGCCCATTTTATTATGTTAGGCCTTCGAAGCCTGTCTGCGGTCCCTCCTTCCACTAGGCCTCCACTGACCTGTCTACTGCTGCCCGTGTTCCCCTGGAACCAATTTTAAATTGCCTACAGGCAGCCCAATTTATTATGTTAGGGCTTCGAAGCCTGTCTGCGGTCCCTCCTTCCACTAGGCCTCCACTGACCTGTCTACTGCTGCCCGTGTACCCCTTGAACCAACATCATAAAATAAAAAAAAAAGTATTTTGCTTATAAAAAAGAAAATACTGGTGAGATATCAAATGCAGACATTTTAACATTAAAAACAAACACACAACTAAAATCTGGTACAGTACTAAAAATGGCCACCAGCTACAATTACTTTCTCCTGCAAGTAGTTAACTGAAAGGTTTTTTAAATTGAAAACACAGATATGGCATCCACCGAGTGTTGTCCTGTCGCGTCTTCTTTATATTATTGCCGAGAAGATGCAAAACAATGAAAATAATAAAATCATTAATTACCAAAATAATAGAGAAAGTCAACACCACATTGCAAATAAACATTCATTCCAAATAAAGAAGCAGGGCGCGTCCGAGGGTGAGAATATACCTAATAAGAATATAATCACCCTCGGACGCGCAATGCTTATTTCCAACAGCCTTCCTGTCATGATCCCAATGGCAGGGGATCACTAAAGGACAAGCACAGATACAAACAAGCTCTAGGGCGATGGAACCTGAGCTGACCGCGACCCTGAACCTAACACACAAATAAAAGTAGCCGGGGAACGTGCCTACGATGATCCTAGACGTCTCGCTCCAGCCGAAGATCTAACTTCCCCTATTAGAAGAAACACAGACCTCTCTTGCCTCCAGAGAAATCCCCCACAGAAATAGCAGCCCCCCACATATAATGACGGTGAAATGAGAGGAAAGCACATACGCAGTATGAAAACAGTTTCAGCAAAATGAGGCCCGCTAAAGCTAGATAGCAGAGGATACAAAAGTGAACTGCGCGGTCAGCGAAAAACCCTTCAAAAAACCATCCTGAAATTACTTGAACTCATGTGCCAACTCATGGTACATGAGGAGCAATTTCAGCCCACTAGAGCAACCAGCAGCAAGAATCACATATCTGCAGGCTGGACTAAAAACCAAATAAAGCAAAACACCAAAACAGGAAAATCCAAACTTAGCTTGACCAGAAGGTTCTAGGAGCAGGGAGCAGAGGTAACAAGACACACTGGATACATTGATAACCGGCGAGGAAATGCCAGCAAAGCCAGGTTAAATAGGAAACTCCCATATGCTGATGGAACAGGTGGAACCCAGAAACCCAGGAAAGACAAGTCACCCAGTACCATCAGTAACCACCAGAGGGAGCCCAAAAACAGAACTCACAACAGTACCCCCCCCTTGAGGAGGGGTCACCGAACCCTCACGAGAACCACCAGGGCGACCAGGATGAGCCCTATGAAAAGCGCGAACCAAATCATCAGCATGAACATCCGAGGCAACCACCCAAGAATTATCCTCCTGACCATAACCCTTCCACTTGACCAAATACTGGAGTTTCCGTCTGGAAACACGAGAATCCAAGATCTTCTCCACAACATACTCCAATTCTCCCTCCACCAGCACTGGAGCAGGAGGCTCAAGAGAAGGAACAACAGGTACCTCATACTTCCGCAACAACGACCGATGAAACACATTATGAATAGCAAACGATGCCGGGAGATCCAAACGAAACGACACAGAGTTAAGAATTTCCAAAATCCTATAGGGACCGATGAACCGAGGCTTGAACTTAGGAGAAGAGACCTTCATAGGAACAAAACGAGAAGACAACCACACCAAGTCACCAACAAGAAGTCGAGGACCCACGCGGCGACGGCGATTAGCAAACTGCTGAGCCTTCTCCTGGGACAACTTCAAATTGTCCACCACATGACTCCAAATCCGATGCAACCTATCCACCACCATGTCCACTCCAGGACAATCAGAAAGTTCCACCTGACCAGAGGAAAAACGAGGATGAAACCCCGAATTACAAAAGAAAGGAGAAACCAAGGTAGCAGAACTAGCCCGATTATTAAGGGCAAACTCGGCCAGCGGCAAAAAGGTAACCCAGTCATCCTGATCAGCAGAAACAAAACACCTTAAATAAGTTTCCAAGGTCTGATTAGTTCGTTCAGTCTGGCCATTCGTCTGAGGATGGAATGCAGACGAAAAGGACAAATCAATGCCCATCTTAGCACAGAACGTCCGCCAAAATCTAGACACAAACTGGGATCCCCTGTCAGAAACGATGTTCTCAGGAATCCCATGCAAACGAACCACATTCTGAAAAAACAGAGGGACCAACTCAGAGGAGGAAGGCAACTTAGGCAAGGGTACCAGATGAACCATTTTAGAAAAGCGATCACACACAACCCAGATGACGGACATTTTTTGAGAGACAGGGAGATCCGAAATAAAGTCCATGGAAATGTGCGTCCAAGGCCTCTTCGGGATAGGCAAAGGTGACCAATTAGCAACATCAGCACCCTTCTTAGTCAAATCCGTCAAAGGCTTAACAACACTAGAAAAATTAGTTATAAAACGACGATAGAAATTAGCAAAGCCCAAGAACTTCTGTAGACTCTTAAGAGATGTAGGCTGCGTCCAGTCACAAATAGCCTGAACCTTGACGGGATCCATCTCAATAGTAGAAGGGGAAAAAATATACCCCAAGAAAGAAATCTTCTGGACTCCAAAGAGACACTTTGAGCCTTTTACAAACAAGGAATTGGCCCGCAGGACCTGAAACACCTTCCTGACCTGCTGAACATGAGACTCCCAGTCATCAGAAAAAAACAAAATATCATCCAAATACACAATCATAAATTCATCCAGATATTCACGGAAAATATCGTGCATAAAGGACTGGAAGACTGAAGGAGCATTAGAAAGTCCAAAAGGCATTACCAAATACTCAAAATGGCCCTCAGGCGTATTAAATGCGGTTTTCCACTCATCACCCTGCTTTATTCGTATAAGATTATACGCACCCCGAAGATCAATCTTAGTGAACCATTTAGCCCCCTTAATGCGAGCAAACAAATCAGTCAACAATGGCAAAGGATACTGATATTTTACGGTAATCTTATTCAAATGACGATAATCTATACAAGGCCTCAAGGAACCATCTTTTTTGGCCACGAAAAAAAAACCTGCTCCCAAAGGGGACAAAGATGGACGGATATGTCCCTTTTCCAAGGACTCCTTAACATAATCCCGCATAGCAGTATGCTCTGGCACTGACAGATTGAACAAACGACCTTTAGGAAATTTACTGCCTGGAATTAAATTTATAGCACAATCGCAATCCCTGTGAGGAGGAAGCGAACTGAGCTTAGGCTCCTCAAAAACATCCCGATAGTCAGACAAAAACACAGGAATCTCAGAAGGAGTAGATGAAGCGATAGAAATCGGAGGTGCATCATCATGAACCCCCTGACAACCCCAGCTTAACACAGACATTGATTTCCAGTCAAGGACAGGATTATGAGTTTGTAACCATGGCAGACCAAGTACTAGAACATCATGCAAATTATACAGTACCAGGAAGCGAATCACCTCCTGATGAACGGGAGTCATACGCATGGTCACTTGTGTCCAGTACTGAGGTTTATTCATAGCCAAAGGTGTAGAGTCAATTCCCTTCAAAGGAATAGGGACTTCCAGAGGCTCCAGACTAAACCCACAGCGATTGGCAAATGACCAATCCATAAGACTCAGGGCAGCGCCTGAATCCACATAGGCATCGACGGAAATGGATGATAATGAACAAATCAGAGTCACAGACAGAATGAACTTAGACTGTAAAGTACTAATGGCAACAGACTTATCAACCTTTTTTGTGCGTTTAGAGCATGCTGATATAACATGAGCTGAATCACCACAATAAAAGCACAACCCTTTTTTCCGCCTATACTTTTGCCGTTCACTTCTGGACTGAATTCTATCACATTGCATTATCTCAGGTGACGGTTCAGACGACACCGCCAAATGATGCACAGGTTTGCGCTCCCGTAAACGCCGATCAATCTGAACAGCCATAGTCATAGACTCATTCAGACCAGCAGGCGCAGGGAACCCCACCATAACATCTTTAATGGCCTCAGAAAGGCCATCTCTAAACTTTGCAGCCAGAGCGCACTCATTCCACTGAGTAAGTACCGACCACTTCCGAAATTTTTGACAATAAATTTCTGCTTCATCTTGCCCCTGAGAGAGGGCCAACAAAGCTTTTTCAGCCTGAATCTCTTGGTTAGGTTCCTCATAGAGCAAACCCAATGCCAGAAAAAACGCATCCGCATTAAGCAACGCAGGGTCCCCTGGTGCCAATGCAAATGCCCAATCCTGAGGGTCACCCCGCAGGAAAGATATAATTATCTTGACTTGCTGAGCAGGGTCTCCAGAGGAGCGAGATTTCAAAGAAAGAAACAACTTGCAATTGTTCCTAAAATTCAGAAAACGAGATCTATCTCCAGAAAAAAACTCTGGGACAGGAATTCTAGGTTCAGACATAGGAGCATGTACAACAAAATCCTGTATATTTTGAACCTTAGTGGCAAGATTATTCAGGCTGGAAGCCAAACTCTGGACGTCCATGATAAACAGCTGGGATCAGAGCCATTCAAAGATTAAGAGGAGGAGGAAGTAGCCAGGCTGCAATAAGGCTAGGCAGCAAACTCTGGGGGAAAGAGAAAGAAAAAAAAAAAAAAAAAAACTTCCTCAGACTACTTATCCTCCTACTTCAGCCAATACAATTAACACTTTGTGGGCCGGTTATACTGTCACTGTCATGATCCCAATGGCAGGGGATTACTAAAGGACAAGCACAGATACAAACAAGCTCTAGGGCGATGGAACCTGAGCTGACCGCGACCCTGAACCTAACACACAAATAAAAGTAGCCGGGGAACGTGCCTACGATGATCCTAGACGTCTCGCTCCAGCCGAAGATCTAACTTCCCCTATTAGAAGAAACACAGACCTCTCTTGCCTCCAGAGAAATCCCCCACAGAAATAGCAGCCCCCCACATATAATGACGGTGAAATGAGAGGAAAGCACATACGCAGTATGAAAACAGTTTCAGCAAAATGAGGCCCGCTAAAGCTAGATAGCAGAGGATACAAAAGTGAACTGCGCGGTCAGCGAAAAACCCTTCAAAAAACCATCCTGAAATTACTTGAACTCATGTGCCAACTCATGGTACATGAGGAGCAATTTCAGCCCACTAGAGCAACCAGCAGCAAGAATCACATATCTGCAGGCTGGACTAAAAACCAAATAAAGCAAAACACCAAAACAGGAAAATCCAAACTTAGCTTGACCAGAAGGTTCTAGGAGCAGGGAGCAGAGGTAACTGGATACATTGATAACCGGCGAGGAAATGCCAGCAAAGCCAGGTTAAATAGGAAACTCCCATATGCTGATGGAACAGATGGAACCCAGAAACCCAGGAAAGACAAGTCACCCAGTACCATCAGTAACCACCAGAGGGAGCCCAAAAACAGAACTCACAACACCTTCCTTCCTAAGAATCAGCCCTTCCGTGGTGTAGAGAGACGTTGTGTTACACTCCAAGGTGTTCCCCAGGTTGCCTTTCCTGAGCTTCGATCTTCCGGCTCTCGTTTAGTAGTTGTTGGAAACTACGCTGCATTAGGCCTTCAAATTGGGTATGGGGTGTAGAGAGAGGGTGTGTTACACTCCAAGGTGTTCCCCAGGTTGCCTTTCCTGAGCTTCGATCTTCCGGCTCTCGTTTAGTAGTTCTTGGAAACTACACTGCATTAGGCCTTCAAATTGGGTATGGGGTGTAGAGAGAGGGTGTGTTACACTCCAAGGTGTTCCCCAGGTTGCCTTTCCTGAGCTTCGATCTTCCGGCTCTCGTTTAGTAGTTCTTGGAAACTACACTGCATTAGGCCTACAAATTGGGTATGGGGTGGAGAGAGATGGTGTGTTACACTCCAAGGTGTTCCCCAGGTTTCCTTGCCATTGCTTCGGTCTTCCGACTCTCGTTTAGTAGTTGTAGAAAAGTACACTGCATTAGGCCTACAAAATGGGTATGGGGTGGAGAGAGATGGTGTGTTACACTCCAAGGTGTTCCCCAGGTTGCCTTTCCTGAGCTGCTATCTTCAGGCTCTCATTAAATTGTGGTTAAATGGAACAACTGCATTTGGCGTACTAGTTGGTTTGGGGCCTACTATCGGTGTCTGCCACTCCTTGCTGTTCTCCTGGTTTCCTGTCCTGAAATTCCATTTTCAGGCTCTCGTTAAGTAGTTGTTAATGTTAGACTGCATTTGGCCTACTAGTTGGGTTGGGGCCTACTATCGGTGTCTGCCACTCCTTGCTGTTCTCCTCCACTGAACAAAGCTGTGCCGCCTGTTTACTACGGTTGCCAATTTTGAACTGCATTTCGACTACTTACTGATTTGGCCCTACTCTCTGTGTCAGCCTCTCATTCCAGTTGTCCTCCACTGCAATGCCCCCTGGTTATTCCTGTGTTACCAATTTTGAACTGCATTTAGCCCACTTTATTCTTTGGGCCTATATCTGTGTTTCCACTTCATCGTGCCCATTGCCCAGCCAGTGATAGATGAGTCTGCTGGTACATTGACCCATAACGCAACATTCCCCGTGCATGCTACACAACAACATTGTGACCCTGCTGAAAGTCAGGTTGCTCTTCCCGCATACCATACCACCTTACACGGGGACAAAGAGGAAGGTGCAGATGAAAGTGCAGGTTCCTTCATCAGGTGGGGGGAGGAATACTAGTTGGCGACGTCACTGGCACAGGGCCTCTCATAGTACGCAAAAGTGTTGCTGCCGGTGGGAGGCGCCCCCGCCGTGCAAACACACCGCTGTACTTTGAGGGGCCCTGTGCCAGTGCCAATGCCAACAAGTGGGCCCCCCCTGCTTGCTCAGGATCACAGCACTTGCAAAGTTGAAATACTTACCTCTCCCTGCTCCACTGCCGTGACGTGGTCCAGATTTCCTGGGCCCACTAATTACTTGAACCAGCCCTACCCCACACAACTTTAGCCAAATGACCCCCAATTTCAAATGCCTTCCAATTATTATAAGGTAAATTACGCTTGACAAGCTTCATTAAGAAGAATGGATGGTTTTGACATTAAAATGGGCACTCTAGGTGTTTTCCTGGCCCCCACTCACTGCCGACTATGCTGCCCCATTGACTTGCATTGGGTTTCGTGTTTCGGTCGATCCCGACTTTTCGCCATAATCGGCCGATTTCACTCGACCCGACTTTTGAGATAGTCGGGTTTCGCGAAACCCGGCTCGACTCTAAAAAGGTCAAGGTCGCTCAACTCTAGTTGCTACCAAACTTTCCTTCCTCGCCATCACTGAAACCTGGCTCACCCCTTCTGACACAGCCTTTCCTGCTGCACTTTCGTATGGTGGATTCCACCTTTCCCACTCACCCTGCCCCAGCAGCAAACATGGCGGAGGAGTTGGTTTCTCCTGTCAGATTACTGCTCCTTCACCCCAATCCAATTACCACCCTCTATTACCCTCCCTTCCTTTGAGGTGCACTCTGTGCGCATCTACTCCCCCTCCAACCTCCAACTGGCTGTCATTTACCACCCCCCAGGGCCAGCCACCACCTTCTTTGACCACTTTACCACCTGGCTACTTCATTTCCTCTCCGTTGACATCCCCACTATCATCTTGGGTGACTTCAACATCCACATTGACACTTCTGTATCTCACTTTCTCCTTCGGCCTCACTCAATAGAATTCTACAGCCACCCACAAAGATGGCCACACACTGGACCTCATCTTCACCTGCCTCTGCTCCCTATCTAACCTCTCTAGCTCACCTCTTCCTCTTTCTCACCACAACCTACTCACATTCTCTTCCCTCTCCACTCCTTGTCTACAATCCCCAACCCACAAACTTGCATACCCTCATCGAAATCTTAAACACCCCGATCTACACTCACTCTCTGAATCCCTTCTCCCTCTTACAGAAATAAGTTCCCTACACAATGCGGATGACGCTCTATATAAAACACCACAATGGCTGTAGCTTTGGAATCTCTTGCCCCTCTCACACATACCAAAGCTTGCAAAATCAACAGACAGCCCTGGCACAACAGCCTGACCAAAGAACTGAGGTGATCTTCCAGGGCTGCTGAGCGGAGATTAAAAAGATCCCACTCCAACAAGCACTTCATCGCATTCAAACAGTCCCTCACTACTTTCAAGGCCACACCCGCCACAGCTAATCAAACTTACTTCTCATCTCTTAAATCCTCCCTGTTTCACAACCCTAAACAATTATTCAACACCTTCAATTCTCTCCTCCGTCCCCCAGCACCTCCTCCCTCCCCACTCATCTCAGTTAAAGACTTTGCCTCATTTTTCAAGAAGATTGATATCAGAGACAGTTTTGGTCGACAACCCCCAGAACCCTTCCTCCCAACTGCCCAGCCCTCCACCTCCAAAACCAACTTCTCCACCATTACAGAAGATCAACTCTCCACTCTACTCTCAAGATCGCATCTCACCACCTGTGCACTTGACCCGATCCCATCCCACTTCAACCCAAATCTCGCCACAGTCTTCATCCCAACCCTAATCCATCTCTTCAACCTATTACTAACAACTGTTGTTTTCCCCTCAAGCTTTAAAAATGCCTCAATCACACCTATCCTCAAAAAGCCCTCTCTTGACCCATCTTCTGTATCTAGCTATCGCCCTATATCCAGTGGCGTAACTACAAAGTTAGGGGCCCCGGTGCGAACTTCCAAATGGGGCCCCCCCCCCTGCAGCCCTGCCATACAACTCAATGTAACCCCCATAGAATAATGGCCACACATGATGCTCAATACTGTATAACGGCCACCACACATGATGCTGCATACTGTATAATGGCCACACATGATGCTGCATACTGTATAATGGCCACACATGATGCTCCATAGTGTATAATGGCCACACATGATGCTCCATAGTGTATAATGGCCACACATTGCTCCATACTGTATAATGGCCAGACAGTGCTCCATACTGTATAATGACCACCCACACATAGTGCTCCATAGTGTATAACGGCCACACAGTTCTCCATACTGTATAATGATCCCACATAATGCTCAATACTGTATAATGACCACAAATGATGCTCCATACTGTATAACGGCCACACATGATGCTCAATACTGTATAATGACCCCCCTCCTGTATGCATGGCTCATCTCCCTCCTATCCCATATACATAGCTCATATTACCCCTCCTGCATGCATGACTCATATCTCCCCATGTATGCATGGCTCATATTCCGCCCCTGTATGCATGGCTCATATTCCCCCCTGTATGCATGGCTCATATTCCCCCCTGTATGCATGGCTCATATTCCCCCCTGTATGCATGGCTCATATTCCCCCCCCCCTGTATGCATGGCTTATATTCCCCCCTGCATGGCTCATATTCCCCCCTGCATGGCTCATATTCCCCCCTGCATGGCTCATATTCCCCCCTGCATGGCTCATATTCCCCCCTGCATGGCTCATATTCCCCCCTGCATGGCTCATATCCCCCCCTGCATGGCTCATATCCCCCCCTGCATGGCTCATATTCCGCCCTGCATGGCTCATATCCCCCCCTGCATGGCTTATATTCCCCCCTGCATGGCTTATATTCCCCCCTGCATGGCTCATATTCCCCCCTGCATGGCTCATATTCCCCCCTGCATGGCTCATATTCCCCCCTGCATGGCTCATATTCCCCCCTGCATGGCTCATATTCCCCCCTGCATGGCTCATATCCCCCCCTGCATGGCTCATATCCCCCCCTGCATGGCTCATATCCCCCCCTGCATGGCTTATATTCCCCCCCTCATGGCTCATATTCCCCCCTGCATGGCTCATATTCCCCCCTGCATGGCTCATATTCCCCCCTGCATGGCTCATATTCCCCCCTGCATGGCTCATATCCCCCCCTGCATGGCTCATATCCCCCCCTGCATGGCTCATATTCCCCCCTGCATGGCTCATATCCCCCCCTGCATGGCTTATATTCCCCCCTGCATGGCTTATATTCCCCCCTGTATGCAGGCTTATCTCTCCGCTCCTGCTCGGCGCGCCGGCTTATGTCCTCCTTCATCCCCCGTCCCCCCGGCCCTCATACTCACCTGTCTTCCCACTGCACGGCCGTGCCGACATCCCTCGCGCTCTGTCCCGACTCCAGGCGGCGGCGCCGGCGCAGCACCTTCTTCCTGCTTGAGCGGTCATGTGACACCGTTCATTAAGATCATGAATATGCGCATATTCATGATCTTAATGAGCGGTGTCACGTGACCGCTCAAGCAGGAACGAGCTGCAGTGCAGACGCCGAGACCATCGCTGGAGCAGGGTGAGTATTCAAGGCAGCGGCAGCGGCTGGGGGGCCCTGGAGCGGGGGGAGGCACTGCCAGTCCGAGCCTGCCTGCCGGGCCCGGGCCCCTGACCTGCCGGGCCCGGTCGCACTGGCGACCGCTGCGACCGCGGTAGTTACGCCACTGCCTATATCTATTCTCCCCTATGCCTCAAAACTACTGGAACAACACAGCCATCTTGAACTGTCTTCCCATCTCTCTTCCTGCTTCCTCTTCGACCACTTACAATCTGGCTTCCGGTCACACCACTCCACTGAAACTGCCCTAACTAAGGTCACCAATAACCTATTAACCGCTAAGCGCAAGCGACACTACTCTGTCCTTCTCCTCCTAGACCTGTCCTCTGCCTTTGACACAGTGGACTATTCCCTATTACTACAGACCCTCTCATCCCTTGGCATCACAGACTTGGCCCAATCCTGGATCTCATCATACCTCACAGACCGACATTCAGCGTCTCCCACTGACACACCACCTCCTCACCTCGCCCCCTATCTGTTGGAGTCCCACAAGGTTCAATCCTAGGACCCCTGCTCTTCTCCATTTACACCTTCGGCCTGGGACAGCTCATAGAATCTCACGGCTTTCAGCATCATCTCTATGCTGACGACACACAGATCTACATTTCTAGACCAGATATCACCACCCTACTAACCACAATCCCTCCATGTCTGTCCGCTATTTCATCCTTCTTCTCCGCTAGGTTTCTAAAACTTAGCATGGACAAAACAGAATTCATCATCTTTCCCCCATCTCACGTGACCCCCCCAAAGGACCTATCCATTACAGTAAACGGCTGTCCACTCTCCCCAGCCCCACAAGCTCGCTGCCTCAGTGTAATCCTTGACACTGATCTCTCCTTCAAACCACATATCCAAGCCCTTTCCACTTCCTGCCGCCTTCAACTCAAAAATATTTCACGGATCCATACATTCCTAAACCAAGAATCTGCAAAAACCCTAGTCCATGCCCTCATCATCTCCCACTTTACTACTGCAACCTCCTGCTCTGTGGCCTTCCCTCTAACACTCATGCACCCCCAAACTATCCTAAACTCTGCTGCCCGACTAATCCACTTGTCCCCCCACTATTCCCCGGCCTCTCCCCTCTGTCAATCCCTTCACTGTCTCCCCATTGCCCAGAGGCTCCAGTACAAAACCCTAACCATGACATACAAAGCCATCCACAACCTGTCTCCTCCATACATCTGTGACCTCGTCTCCCGCTATTTACCTGCACGCAACCTCCAATCCTCACAAGATCTCCTTCTCTTCTCCCCTCTTATCTCCTCTTCCCACAATCACATACAAGATTTCTCTCGCGCATCCCCCCCTACTCTGGAACCCTCTACCACAACACATCAGACTCTTACCTACCAACGAAACCTTCAAAAATAACCAGAAGACCCACCTCTTCCAACAAGCCTACAACCTGCAGTAACCACCGATCAACCAAACCGCTGCACGACCAGCTTTACCTTCACCTACTGTATCCTAACCCATCCCTTGTAGATTGTGAGCCTTCGCAGGCAGGGTCCTCTCTCCTACTGTACCAGTCGTGACTTGTATTGTTTAAGATTATTGTACTTGTTTTTATTATGTATACCCCTCCTCACATTTAAAGCGCCATGGAATAAATGGCGCTATAATAATAAATAATAATAATGCGTCTTAGGGCTCGCTGACACGACCATAGAACACGGCCGAGTTTTATCCAATGGCCTAATGTTATACTATGGGGCAGTGCAGATCTGCGATTTTTTTCTCATTCTGATTCAGTCATGCCGTTCTGTCTGATTCTGGTTTTCGGCATTACAGTGCATATGTTTGCTTTAACCCTTTACTCTTTTCCCCCTAATTTGAGCTGGGATACTGTTGGCTGTTACTTGGATGGAGCCTTCTCAGTTCCCTGCTCTGCTGCGCAGTCGTACATGGGCATTTAGGTATTTGCCCTGCTGCATACCTTCCTCATGTGCGGTCCCTGGTTTCTGCTGTGAAGCTGTCCACGGGTTATGAGGTCATTTGCGGCTGGTGCATGACTTTCCACGTGGCTCAGTGCATGCAGTTTCAGTCAGGTGCCCTGAGTCTCAGATCCTGCACTGATGGTGCTGTAATGGTTTCTGTGTGTGCTTAGGGCGTGCGCGGCCACACCTCCCCTGCTTTTATCAGGGTTAGGGTGTGTACTTCAAATGCTGTCACCAGCCAATTGCTGATGGGCAGCTCATATATAAAGCTCCCCTGCCCTATGGGCGGGGCCTGAGCTACACTCACAAAGCTCTTGAACTTTGCTATGTGTGAATGTGTTCCTGCACTTCTCCCATCTATGTTTTGGTACCAAAACCCTTGCCTTGAATCCTGTTTTGTCCTGTTCTGGCGCCTGTCCTGGAGGTGGTATATCCAGGCCCGAATCCTTGATCCTGTACCTGAACCTGTCTGAACTGTGTCTGCTGTGATTATGTTCCTGGAATCCCTCTGCATCTGGAGCCTCACTCCCAGTGACTTTGAGTCTCTTGAAACCGGTGTTTCTGCTGAGCATCTACTACTCTGTGCTCTGACTGCCATGCGGTGTTAACCCCGTCTGGCTCATGTCCAGTATGGTGGTGCTTGCACTATCACGCTTGAGTTCCTTCCTAGGTCCGATACCCGGTGCCTGACGACCGCAGTCTGGAACCTGATGACCGCTGTCTGGAGCTTGGAGCCTGATGACTCTGGAGGTGCCTGTAGGTCGTGTCGGATGTCCGGAACCGAACGACTCCTGTCTGATGTCTGCCGGTGACCCTGGGTCCAGATGTCCTGATGTCCTGTCTGTATCCTGATGTCCTGCCTGTGTCTTGATGACCTCATGGACCCTGATGTCCTGAGATCCTGTCTGTTCCCTGGTGTCCTGATGTCCTGAGGTCTTTCCTGAGTCCAGATGTCCTGCCTGTACCCTGATATCCTCATGAAGCGCCCCAGAGATCTGGTTATTGCAGTATGACACTCTGCCATTAAGGGGAGTGATGGTACGTCTGATGGCACTGAAGGAATTCTCCTGACCAGGTATCACCAGCACACATTACACTTCACACTCCGGCCACTAGGGGGAGCTAAAGGCTTTATTTATTGGACCCTCCTCACACTGGTAAAACTAGGGGTTGGATAGAAAGTTAGTCAGAAGCTGACTGGGTTGGATTCAGGCAACATCCCGTGGCAGGGGGTGTTGCAGGGAGAAGACACAGGGGGGTGTTGTGAATTCTGTTGTCGAACTCCCTCCTGTGGTCGCGAATGGTACTTCGGCGAGTTCTGTCCATGGACTCTGTTGTGAATTCTGTGGCTGAATTCACTCCTGTGGTCACAAGTGGTACTGCAGCTTCTGAGCTTCCTCCCTCAGGTGTTCTGGTGAGCTCGTTAACTGCTTCATTACTTAACTCCGCCTGATGCTGCTATCCTTGCTCCTTGTCAATGTTTCAGTGTTGGATCTGAGCTTCTCCTGATTGTTCCTGTGACCTGCTGCTCTGTATAGCTAAGTGCTTTTTGCTTTTTTGTTGCTTTTTTTCTGTCCAGCTTGTCTTTTGTTTTGCTGGAAGCTCTGAGACGCAAAGGGTGTACCGCCGTGCCGTTAGTTCGGCACGGTGGTTTTTTTTTGCCCCCTTTGCGTGGTTTTGCTTTAGGGTTTTTTGTAGACGGCAAAGTTCACTTTACTGTCCTCGCTCTGTCCTAGAATATCGGGCCCCACTTTGCTGAATCTATTTCATCCCTACGTTTTGTCTTTTCATCTTACTCACAGTCATTATATGTGGGGGGCTGCCTTTTCCTTTGGGGAATTTCTCTGGGGCAAGTCAGGCCTATTTTTCTATCTTCAGGCTAGCTAGTTTCTTAGGCTGTGCCGAGTTGCCTAGGTAGTTGTTAGGCGCAATCCACAGCCGCTTTTAGTTGTGTTTAGGATAGGATCAGGTGTGCAGTCTACAGAGTTTCCACGTCTCAGAGCTCGTTCTTGTATTTTTGGGTATTTGTCAGATCACTGTGTGCGCTCTGATCGCTAAGCACACTGTGTTTCTGGATTGCCTTCATAACACCTGTCATTAGCAAACATAACAGTACAAGGAGCCAAACTAATGATTCTCAATAGAGGGAAAGAAAAAGTTCTGACATCATTTTTTTTTTTTTTTTTCTGCTCTGTGTTCACTTTTTTTTTTTCCCCTAGACATTTGGGTGATTCTGGACACAGGTGTGGACATGGATATTCAGGGTCTGTGCTCTTCAATGGATAATCTCGTTATAAATGTACAAAAAATTCAAGATACTATTGATCAGAAATCTATGTTAGAACCAAGAATTCCTATTCCTGATTTGTTTTTTGGAGATAGAACTAAGTTTCTAAGTTTCAAAAATAATTGTAAGCTATTTCTGGCCTTGAAACCTCATTCTTCTGGTAATCCTATTCAACAGGTTTTGATTATTATTTCTTTTTTGCGCGGCGACCCTCAAGACTGGGCATTTTCTCTTGCGCCAGGAGACCCTGCATTGAGTAGTGTCGATGCGTTTTTCCTGGCGCTCGGATTGCTGTACGATGAGCCTAATTCAGTGGATCAGGCTGAGAAAAATTTGCTGGCTTTGTGCCAGGGTCAGGATGATATAGAAGTATATTGTCAGAAATTTAGGAAATGGTCAGTACTCACTCAGTGGAATGAATCTGCGCTGGCAGCTTTGTTCAGAAAGGGTCTCTCTGAGGCTCTTAAGGATGTCATGGTGGGATTTCCTATGCCTGCTGGTTTGAATGAGTCTTTGTCTTTGGCCATTCAGATCAGTCGACGCTTGCGCGAGCGTAAATCTGTGCACCATTTGGCGGTACTGCCTGAGGTTAAACCTGAGCCTATGCAGTGCGATAGGACTATGACTAGAGTTGAACGGCAGGAATACAGACGTCTGAATGGTCTGTGTTTCTACTGTGGTGATTCCACTCATGCTATTTCTGATTGTCCTAAGCGCACTAAGCGGTCCGCTAGGTCTGCCGTCATTGGTACTGTACAGTCCAAATTCCTTCTGTCCATTACCTTGATATGCTCTTTGTCGTCGTTTTCTGTCATGGCGTTTGTGGATTCGGGCGCTGCCCTGAATCTGATGGATTTGGATTATGCTAAACGTTGTGGGTTTTTCTTGGAGCCTTTGCGGTGTCCTATTCCATTGAGAGGAATTGATGCTACACCTTTGGCCAAGAATAAACCTCAATACTGGGCCCAGCTGACCATGTGCATGGCTCCTGCACATCAGGAAGTTATTCGCTTTCTGGTGTTGCATAATCTGCATGATGTGGTCGTGTTGGGGTTGCCATGGCTACAAACCCATAATCCAGTATTGGATTGGAATTCCATGTCGGTATCCAGCTGGGGTTGTCAGGGGGTACATGGTGATGTTCCATTTTTGTCGATTTCGTCATCCACCCCTTCTGAGGTCCCAGAGTTCTTGTCTGATTATCAGGATGTATTTGAAGAGCCCAAGTCCGATGCTCTACCTCCGCATAGGGATTGTGATTGTGCTATCAATTTGATTCCTGGTAGTAAATTCCCTAAAGGTCGATTATTTAATTTATCCGTGCCCGAACACGCCGCTATGCGCAGTTATGTGAAGGAATCCCTGGAGAAGGGACATATTCGCCCATCGTCATCACCACTGGGAGCAGGGTTCTTCTTTGTAGCCAAGAAGGATGGTTCGCTGAGACCGTGTATTGATTACCGCCTTCTTAATAAGATCACTGTTAAATTTCAGTATCCCTTGCCATTGTTATCTGACTTGTTTGCTCGGATTAAGGGGGCTAGTTGGTTCACTAAGATAGATCTTCGTGGTGCGTATAATCTGGTGAGAATCAGGCAAGGAGATGAATGGAAAACTGCATTCAATACGCCCGAGGGTCATTTTGAGTATCTAGTGATGCCGTTCGGACTTGCCAATGCTCCATCTGTGTTTCAGTCTTTTATGCATGACATCTTCCGTGAGTATCTGGATAAATTCCTGATTGTTTACTTGGATGACATTTTGATCTTCTCAGATGATTGGGAGTCTCATGTGAAGCAGGTCAGAATGGTTTTTCAGGTCCTGCGTGCTAACTCTTTGTTTGTGAAGGGATCAAAGTGTCTCTTCGGTGTGCAGAAAGTTTCATTTTTGGGGTTCATCTTTACCCCTTCTACTATCGAGATGGATCCAGTTAAGGTCCAAGCCATCCAGGATTGGATTCAGCCGACATCTCTGAAAAGTCTGCAAAAGTTCCTGGGCTTTGCTAATTTTTATCGTCGCTTCATCTGTAATTTTTCTAGCATTGCCAAACCATTGACCGATTTGACCAAGAAGGGTGCTGATTTGGTTAATTGGTCTTCTGCTGCTGTGGAAGCTTTTCAGGAGTTGAAGCGTCGTTTTTGTTCTGCCCCTGTGTTGTGTCAGCCAGATGTTTCTCTTCCGTTCCAGGTCGAGGTTGATGCTTCTGAGATTGGAGCAGGGGCGGTTTTGTCACAGAGAGGTTCTGATTGCTAAGTGATGAAACCATGTGCTTTCTTTTCCAGGAAGTTTTCGCCCGCTGAGCGTAATTATGATGTGGGCAATCGAGAGTTGCTGGCCATGAAGTGGGCATTCGAGGAGTGGCGTCATTGGCTTGAAGGAGGTAAGCATCGCGTGGTGGTATTGACTGATCATAAGAACTTGACTTATCTCGAGTCTGCCAAGCGCTTGAATCCTAGACAGGCCCGTTGGTCGTTATTTTTTGCCCGCTTCGACTTTGTGATTTCGTACCTTCCGGGCTCTAAAAATGTGAAGGCGGATGCTCTGTCTAGGAGTTTTGTGCCCGACTCTCCGGGTTTATCTGAGCCAGCGGGTATCCTCAAGGAAGGAGTCATTGTGTCTGCCATCTCCCCTGATTTGCGGCGGGTGCTGCAAAAATTTCAGGCGAATAAACCTGATCGTTGTCCAGCAGAGAAACTGTTCGTCCCTGATAGGTGGACTAATAAACTTATCTCTGAACTTCATTGTTCGGTGTTGGCTGGTCATCCTGTAATCTTTGGTACCAGAGAGTTAGTGGCTAGATCCTTCTGGTGGCCATCTCTGTCACGGGATGTACGTACTTTTGTGCAGTCCTGTGGGATTTGTGCTAGGGCTAAGCCCTGCTGTTCTCGTGCCAGTGGGTTGCTTTTGCCCTTGCCGGTCCCAAAGAGGCCTTGGACACATATTTCGATGGATTTCATTTCTGACCTTCCCGTTTCTCAAAAGATGTCAGTCATTTGGGTGGTCTGTGATCGCTTTTCTAAAATGGTCCATCTGGTGCCCTTGGCTAAATTTCCTTCCTCCTCTGATTTGGTACCTTTGTTCTTTCAGCATGTGGTTCGGTTGCATGGCATTCCTGAGAATATTGTTTCTGACAGAGGTTCCCAGTTTGTTTCAAGGTTTTGGCGAGCCTTTTGTGGTAGGATGGGCATTGACCTATCCTTTTCCTCGGCTTTCCATCCTCAGACTAATGGCCAGACCGAACGAACCAATCAGACCTTGGAAACATATCTGAGATGTTTTGTTTCTGCAGACCAGGATGATTGGGTGTCCTTTTTGCCGTTGGCTGAGTTCGCCCTTAATAATCGGGCCAGCTCGGCTACCTTGGTTTCTCCATTTTTTTGCAATTCTGGGTTCCATCCTCGTTTCTCTTCAGGACAGGTTGAGTCTTCGGACTGTCCTGGTGTGGATTCTGTGGTGGATAGGTTGCAGCAGATCTGGACTCAGGTAGTGGACAATTTGATCTTGTCCCAGGAGAAAGCTCAACTTTTCGCTAATCGCAGACGCCGTGTGGGTCCCCGACTTCGTGTTGGGGATCTGGTTTGGTTATCTTCTCGTCATATTCCTATGAAGGTTTCCTCTCCTAAATTTAAACCTTGTTTTATTGGTCCTTATAGGATTTCTGAGGTTCTCAATCCTGTGTCTTTTCGTTTGACCCTCCCAGACTCCTTTTCCATACATAATGTATTCCATAGGTCGTTGTTGCGGAGATACGTGGCACCTATGGTTCCATCTGTTGAGCCTCCTGCCCCGGTTTTGGTGGAGGGGGAATTGGAGTATATTGTGGAGAAGATTTTGGATTCTCGTGTTTCTAGACGGAAACTCCAGTATCTGGTTAAATGGAAGGGTTATGCTCAGGAAGATAATTCCTAGGTTTTTGCCTCTGATGTTCATGCTTCCGATCTTGTTCGTGCCTTTCATGCGGCTCATCCTGGTCGGCCTGGGGGCTCTGGTGAGGGTTCGGTGACCCCTCCTCAAGGGGGGGGTACTGTTGTGAATTCTGTGGCTGAATTCACTCCTGTGGTCACAAGTGGTACTGCAGCTTCTGAGCTTCCTCCCTCAGGTGTTCTGGTGAGCTCGTTAACTGCTTCATTACTTAACTCCGCCTGATGCTGCTATCCTTGCTCCTTGTCAATGTTTCAGTGTTGGATCTGAGCTTCTCCTGATTGTTCCTGTGACCTGCTGCTCTGTATAGCCAAGTGCTTTTTGCTTTTTTGTTGCTTTTTTTCTGTCCAGCTTGTCTTTTGTTTTGCTGGAAGCTCTGAGACGCAAAGGGTGTACCGCCGTGCCGTTAGTTCGGCACGGTGGTTTTTTTTTGCCCCCTTTGCGTGGTTTTGCTTTAGGGTTTTTTGTAGACGGCAAAGTTCACTTTACTGTCCTCGCTCTGTCCTAGAATATCGGGCCCCACTTTGCTGAATCTATTTCATCCCTACGTTTTGTCTTTTCATCTTACTCACAGTCATTATATGTGGGGGGCTGCCTTTTCCTTTGGGGAATTTCTCTGGGGCAAGTCAGGCCTATTTTTCTATCTTCAGGCTAGCTAGTTTCTTAGGCTGTGCCGAGTTGCCTAGGTAGTTGTTAGGCGCAATCCACAGCCGCTTTTAGTTGTGTTTAGGATAGGATCAGGTGTGCAGTCTACAGAGTTTCCACGTCTCAGAGCTCGTTCTTGTATTTTTGGGTATTTGTCAGATCACTGTGTGCGCTCTGATCGCTAAGCACACTGTGTTTCTGGATTGCCTTCATAACACCTGTCATTAGCAAACATAACAGGACTCCCTCTGGTGGCTGTGAGTGGAGCTGCTGCTTCTGAGGTTCCTTCCACAGGTGACGTGATTTATCCTTTGGTTGGCTGCTCTATTTAACTCCACTCAGATCGTTACTCCATGCCAGCTGTCAATGTTCCTGCATTTGTTCAGTTCGCTCTTGGATCTTTCTGGTGACCTGTCTACTCCAGCAGAAGCTAAGTTCCTGCCAGTTATTATTTGTTCATTGTTCCTTGTCCAGCTGGATATCATGATTTTGCCTTACTAGCTGGAAGCTCTGGGATGCAGAGTGGCATCTCCGCACCGTTAGTCGGTGCGGTGGTCTTTTTGCACACTCTGCGTGGTCTTTTGTAGTTTTTTGTGCTGACCGCAAAGATACCTTTCCTATCCTCTGTCTGTTTAGTAAGTCTGGCCTCCCTTTGCTGAAACCTGTTTCATTTCTGCGTTTGTGACTTTCATCTTTACTCACAGTCAATATATGTGGGGGGCTGCCTTTTCCTTTGGGGAATTTCTCTGAGGCAAGGTAGGCTTTATTTTCTATCTCTAAGGCTAGCTAGCTCTTAGGCTGTGTAGAGGCGTCTAGGGAGAGTCAGGAACGCTCCACGGCTATTTCTAGTTGTTGTGATAGGATTAGGGGTTGCGGAGCCAAGAGCGGAGACCCTGGAGGCGGAGCCAAGAGCGGAGACGCTGGAGGTAACGCCAAGAGCGGAGACGCTGGAGGCGGAGCCAAGAGCAGAGACGGAGCCAAGTGCAGAAACACAGGAGGCGGAGCCAGATAGTACCGCAAAGAGCGGGGCCAGATGGAACCGCAAAGAGCGGAGCCACAGAGCAAAGCCAGAGAGTGCGAAGCAAGGTCTGAGTGCAGAGCCGCAAGAGTGCGGAGTGAAAGCAGACAGAAAACACAAGGAAAGAAAGCAGGGAAGAAAGCCACAGACAAGGAGACCGAGAAAAGACAAAGTACAGACAAGGCAATAGAACAAGACACAGGGACAAAGACACAGGGACCAGGATATTCTGCCTCCTGGAGGCGGACTACAAGATCAAGGCAATAGCACAGAGAAAAGCTCAGAGGGAGTAACTCAGAGCAAGGCCAGGCAAACTCAGCAGCTAAAAACTAACTGAGCTAACACATTGCACAGGCCCAGACCACAGGGTGGAGCTGCACTATATACAGGAGGCCTCTTGGTAATTGGTCAGGAACTGATTGGACAGGTGCACCTGATTCCTATAAGAACCAGAGAGTTCAGGCGCCGGCCCCCTATACACATAGCCATGATGCATGCAGAGAGTAGAGACACAGAACATGGAGCTGGGATTAAAGAGAAAGCACATCATGGCCTGGAGCAGTGGGTAAGATTGTGTGAGAGATGTGAGGCCATGCTGTGATGCCAGCAGAGTTGTTACACCTGTCTACTCCAGCAGAAGCTAAGTTCCTGCCAGTTATTATTTGTTCATTGTTCCTTGTCCAGCTGGATATCATGATTTTGCCTTACTAGCTGGAAGCTCTGGGATGCAGAGTGGCATCACCGCACCGTTAGCACGGTGTGGTGGTCTTTTTGCACACTCTGCGTGGTCTTTTGTAGTTTTTTGTGCTGACCGCAAAGATACCTTTCCTGTCCTCTGTCTGTTTAGTAAGTCTGGCCTCCCTTTGCTGAAACCTGTTTCATTTCTGCGTTTGTGACTTTCACCTTTACTCACAGTCAATATATGTGGGGGGCTGCCTTTTCCTTTGGGGAATTTCTCTGAGGCAAGGTAGGCTTTATTTTCTATCTCTAGGGCTAGCTCTTAGGCTGTGTAGAGGCGTCTAGGGAGAGTCAGGAACGCTCCACGGCTATTTCTAGTTGTTGTGATAGGATTAGGGGTTGCGGTCAGCAGAGCTCCCACATCCCAGAGCTTGTCCTGTGTCAGTTTAACTATCAGGTCGTGCCGGGTGCTCCTAACCACCAGGTCCATAACAGTACAGCTGGCCCTAAGTATTAATGCATCTCAATAGAGGGATAAGAGAAGTTCTGAGACCATTTTTTTTTCTTTGCACTGTGTTTTGTCTTTCTTTTCCCCTAAACCTTTGGGTGGTTCAGGACACAGGTGTAGATATGGACATTCAAGGTCTGTCCTCTTGTGTGGATCATCTCACTGCAAGGGTACAAAACATTCAAGATTTTGTGGTTCAGAATCCGATGTTAGAGCCTAGAATTCCTATTCCTGATTTATTTTCTGGGGATAGATCTAGGTTCTTGAATTTCAAAAATAATTGTAAACTGTTTCTAGCTTTGAAACCCCGCTCCTCTGGTGACCCCGTTCAACAAGTAAAAATCATTATTTCTTTGTTGCGTGGTGACCCTCAAGACTGTGCATTTTCCCTTGCGCCAGGAGATCCTGCATTGCGTGATGTTGATGCATTTTTTCTGGCGCTTGGTTTATGATGAACCTAATTCAGTGGATCAGGCAGAGAAAATCTTGCTGGCTTTGAGTCAGGGTCAGGATGAAGCGGAGGTGTACTGTCAGAAGTTTAGAAAGTGGTCTGTGCTTACTCAGTGGAATGAGTGTGCCCTGGCGGCAATTTTCAGAAAGGGTCTTTCTGAAGCCCTTAAGGATGTCATGGTGGGATTTCCCACGCCTGCTGGTCTGAATGAGTCTATGTCCTTGGCCATTCAGATCGAACGGCGCTTGCGTGAGCGCAAAGCTGTGCACCATTTGGCGGTATTCTCTGAGCATAGGCCTGAGCCTATACAGTGTGATAGGACTTTGACCAGAGCTGAACGGCAAGAACACAGACGTCGGAATGGGCTGTGTTTTTACTGTGGTGAATCCACTCATGCTATCTCCGACTGTCCTAAGCGCACTAAGCGGTTCGCTAGGTCTGCCACCATTGGTACGGTACAGTCTAAATTTCTTTTGTCCGTTACTCTGATTTGCTCTCTGTCATCCTATTCTGTTATGGCATTTGTGGATTCAGGCGCTGCCCTGAATTTGATGGACTTGGAGTTTGCCAGGCGCTGTGGTTTTTTCTTGGAGCCCTTACAGTATCCTATTCCATTGAGAGGAATTGATGCTACGCCTTTGGCCAAGAATAAGCCTCAGTACTGGACTCAATTGACCATGTGCATGGCTCCTGCACATCAGGAGGATATTCGCTTTTTGGTGTTGCATAATCTGCATGATGTGGTCGTTTTGGGGTTGCCATGGCTACAGGTCCATAATCCAGTGCTGGATTGGAGATCTATGTCTGTGTCCGGCTGGGGTTGTCAGGGGGTACATGGTGATGTTCCATTGTTGTCAATTTCGCCTTCCACTCCTTCTGAGGTCCCTGAGTTTTTATCAGATTACCGGGATGTATTTGAAGAGCCCAAATCCGGTGCCCTACCTCCTCATAGGGATTGCGATTGTGCTATTAATTTGATTCCTGGTAGTAAGTTTCCTAAGAGCCGACTGTTTAATTTATCTGTGCCAGAGCACGCCGCTATGCGGAGTTATATAAAGGAATCCTTGGAGAAGGGTCATATTCGCCCGTCGTCATCACCATTGGGAGCAGGGTTCTTTTTTGTGGCCAAGAAGGATGGCTCTTTGAGACCTTGTGTTGATTACCGCCTTCTCAATAAAATCACAGTCAAATTTCAGTATCCTTTGCCGCTGCTGTCTGATTTGTTTGCTCGGATTAAGGGGGCTAGTTGGTTCACCAAGATAGATCTTCGAGGGGCGTATAATCTTGTGCGAATTAAACAGGGCGATGAATGGAAAACAGCATTTAATACGCCCGAGGGCCATTTTGAGTACCTGGTTATGCCATTCGGGCTTTCTAATGCTCCATCTGTGTTTCAGTCCTTTATGCATGACATCTTCCGAGTGTACCTGGATAGGTTCATGATTGTATATTTGGATGACATTTTGGTCTTTTCGGATGATTGGGAGTCTCATGTGAAGCAGGTCAGAATGGTGTTCCAGGTCCTTCGTGCGAATTCCTTGTTTGTGAACGGGTCAAAGTGTCTCTTTGGAGTTCAGAAGGTTTCATTTTTGGGTTTCATTTTTTCCCCTTCTACTATCGAGATGGACCCTGTTAAAGTTCAGGCCATTTATGATTGGACTCAGCCGACATCTGTGAAGAGCCTGCAGAAGTTCCTGGGCTTTGCTAATTTTTACCGTCGCTTCATCGCTAATTTTTCTAGTATTGCTAAACCGTTGACTGATTTGACCAAGAAAGGTGCTGATGTGGTCAATTGGTCTTCTGCGGCTGTAGAGGCTTTTCAGGAGTTGAAGCGTCGTTTTTCTTCTGCCCCTGTGTTGTGCCAGCCAGATGTTTCGCTCCCGTTTCAGGTCGAGGTTGATGCTTCTGAGATTGGAGCAGGGGCTGTTTTGTCGCAAAGAAGTTCTGATGGCTCGGTGATGAAACCATGTGCCTTCTTTTCTAGAAAATTCTCGCCTGCTGAGCGCAATTATGATGTTGGCAATCGAGAGTTGTTGGCCATGAAGTGGGCATTCGAGGAGTGGCGGCATTGGCTTGAATGAGCTAAACATCGCATGGTGGTCTTGACGGATTACAAGAATTTGACTTATCTCGAGTCTGCCAAACGGTTGAATCCTAGACAGGCTCGATGGTCGCTCTTTTTCTCCCGTTTTGATTTTGTGGTTTCATACCTTCCGGGATCTAAGAATGTGAAGGCTGATGCCCTGTCAAGGAGTTTTGTGCCTGACTCTCCGGGTGTTCCGGAGCCGGCGGGTATTCTTAAAGAAGGGATAATTTTGTCTGCCATCTCCCCTGATTTGCGGCGCATGCTGCAGAAATTTCAGGCTGATAGACCTGACCGTTGTCCAATGGAGAAACTGTTTGTCCCTGATAGATAGACTAGTAGAGTTATCTATGAGGTTCATTGTTCGGTGTTGGCTGGTCATCCTGGAATCTTTGGTACCAGAGATTTGGTGGCTAGATCCTTTTGGTGGCCTTCTTTGTCACGGGATGTGCGTTCTTTTGTGCAGTCCTGTGGGACTTGTGCTCGGGCTAAGCCCTGCTGTTCTCGTGCCAGTGGGTTGCTTTTGCCCTTGCCGGTCCCGAAGAGGCCCTGGACGCATATTTCCATGGATTTTATTTCTGATCTCCCTGTTTCTCAAAGGATGTCGGTCATTTGGGTGGTTTGTGATCGCTTCTCTAAGATGGTCCATTTGGTACCCTTGTCTAAATTGCCTTCCTCCTCTGATTTGGTGCCATTGTTTTTCCAGCATGTGGTTCGTCTGCATGGCATTCCGGAGAACATCGTCTCGGACAGAGGTTCCCAGTTTGTTTCGAGGTTTTGGCGGTCCTTTTGTGCTAAGATGGGCATTGATTTGTCTTTTTCTTCGGCTTTCCATCCTCAGACTAATGGCCAAACTGAACGAACTAATCAGACTTTGGAAACATATCTGAGATGCTTTGTTTCTGCTGATCAGGATGATTGGGTGTCCTTCTTGCCTTTGGCTGAGTTCGCCCTTAATAATCGGGCCAGCTCGGCTACTTTGGTTTCTCCTTTTTTCTGTAATTCTGGTTTCCATCCCCGTTTCTCTTCAGGGCAGGTTGAGCCTTCGGACTGTCCTGGTGTGGATACTGTGGTGGACAGGTTGCAGCAGATTTGGACTCATGTGGTGGACAATTTGACATTGTCCCAGGAGAAGGCTCAACGTTTCGCTAACCGCCGGCGCTGTGTTGGTCCCCGACTTCGTGTTGGGGATTTGGTTTGGTTGTCATCTCGTCATGTTCCTATGAAGGTTTCCTCTCCTAAGTTTAAGCCTCGTTTCATTGGGCCATATAAGATTTCTGAAGTTCTTAATCCTGTGTCATTTCGTTTGGACCTTCCAGCTTCTTTTGCCATCCATAATGTATTCCATAGGTCGTTGTTGTGGAGATACGTGGCGCCTATGGTTCCCTCCGTTGATCCTCCTGCCCCGGTGTTGGTCGAGGGGGAGTTGGAGTATGTGGTGGAGAAGATTTTGGATTCTCGTGTTTCGAGACGGAAACTCCAGTACCTGGTCAAGTGGAAGGGTTATGGTCAGGAAGATAATTCCTGGGTTTTTGCCTCTGATGTTCATGCTGCCGATCTAGTTCGTGCCTTTCATTTGGCTCATCCTGATCGGCCTGGGGGTTCTGGTGAGGGTTCGGTGACCCCTCCTCAAGGGGGGGGTACTGTTGTGAATTCTGTTGTCGAACTCCCTCCTGTGGTCGTGAATGGTACTTCGGCGAGTTCTGTCCATGGACTCCCTCTGTTGGCTGTGAGTGGAGCTGCTGCTTCTGAGGTTCCTTCCACAGGTGACGTGATTTATCCTTTGGTTGGCTGCTCT
Source organism: Ranitomeya imitator (assembly GCF_032444005.1). NCBI lineage: Eukaryota > Metazoa > Chordata > Amphibia > Anura > Dendrobatidae > Ranitomeya > Ranitomeya imitator. The sequence goes on along the minus strand of NC_091282.1, from coordinate 1,044,192,602 downwards.
ATTTAACTCCACTCAGATCGTTACTCCATGCCAGCTGTCAATGTTCCTGCATTTGTTCAGTTCGCTCTTGGATCTTTCTGGTGACCTGTTGTCACGCTCACGCCCTGACTGGTGGGCGTGAGCTCGGGGGGTTTGTGGCCCCACTGTGCCACAAACCAGACTACCCTGGAAGGGGCGTGACTATGACAGCTGCCTGGGTTTTCACTGGAGCCTCTGATGGTGAGGACAGGCTTGAGCAGCAGGCAGCTGCCAGGTGCTACTCCAGGGTGGTGTCCGGCTGTGGCTGCTGATCCCACTTGGGAGACAGGAACACCTGGATTGGTGCGGGCATTAGGCAGGACTGGCAGAAGAGCACGGCTGGAACACAGACGAGTAGGCTGGCACGGCTGAGACAGGGCTGGCAGAGACACGGCAGAGAACTCAGGGCTGGCAGAGACACGGCAGGAAACAGGACTGGCTAGGACAGCAGGAACACAGGACTGGAAGGCAGGGCAGGAACGGCAGGACTGGCAGGAACACAGGATACACAGGACGGGTTGATGTGGTGTATGAATCAGGCTGCACTCTGATGACACCCGAGTGCAGTCCTATTGTGCGTGTGATGAAGGAACAGGTAGGGACCTGTACACACAGAAGATGCAGGTACGGAAACAAGCCAGAAGGAAAGGAGAATGAAGGAACAGGTAGGGACCTTTTCACACAGGAGGACCAAGTAACAAGTAGAAGGTGGAACTAAGAGAAGAGAAGGAGAAGGCAGAGCCAAGGACGGAGCTGCAAGAGGCGGAGCCAAGGGCGGAGACGCTGGAGGCGGAGCCAAGAGCGGAGACGCTGGAGGCGGAGCCAAGAGCGGAGATGCTGGAGGCGGAGCCAATAGCGGAGACGCTGGAGGCGTAGCCAAGAGCAGAGACGCTGGAGGCGGAGCCAAGAGCGGAGACGCTGGAGGCGGAGCCAAGAGCGGAGATGCTGGAGGCGGAGCCAAGAGCGGAGATGCTGGAGGCAGAGCCAAGAGCAGAGATGCTGGAGGCGGAGCCAAGAGCGGAGACGCTGGAGGCGGAGCCAAGAGCGGAGACCCTGGAGGCGGAGCCAAGAGCGGAGACGCTGGAGGTAACGCCAAGAGCGGAGACGCTGGAGGCGGAGCCAAGAGCAGAGACGGAGCCAAGTGCAGAAACACAGGAGGCGGAGCCAGATAGTACCGCAAAGAGCGGGGCCAGATGGAACCGCAAAGAGCGGAGCCACAGAGCAAAGCCAGAGAGTGCGAAGCAAGGTCTGAGTGCAGAGCCGCAAGAGTGCGGAGTGAAAGCAGACAGAAAACACAAGGAAAGAAAGCAGGGAAGAAAGCCACAGACAAGGAGACCGAGAAAAGACAAAGTACAGACAAGGCAATAGAACAAGACACAGGGACAAAGACACAGGGACCAGGATATTCTGCCTCCTGGAGGCGGACTACAAGATCAAGGCAATAGCACAGAGAAAAGCTCAGAGGGAGTAACTCAGAGCAAGGCCAGGCAAACTCAGCAGCTAAAAACTAACTGAGCTAACACATTGCACAGGCCCAGACCACAGGGTGGAGCTGCACTATATACAGGAGGCCTCTTGGTAATTGGTCAGGAACTGATTGGACAGGTGCACCTGATTCCTATAAGAACCAGAGAGTTCAGGCGCCGGCCCCCTATACACATAGCCATGATGCATGCAGAGAGTAGAGACACAGAACATGGAGCTGGCATTAAAGAGAAAGCACATCATGGCCTGGAGCAGTGGGTAAGATTGTGTGAGAGATGTGAGGCCATGCTGTGATGCCAGCAGAGTTGTTACACCTGTCTACTCCAGCAGAAGCTAAGTTCCTGCCAGTTATTATTTGTTCATTGTTCCTTGTCCAGCTGGATATCATGATTTTGCCTTACTAGCTGGAAGCTCTGGGATGCAGAGTGGCATCACCGCACCGTTAGCACGGTGTGGTGGTCTTTTTGCACACTCTGCGTGGTCTTTTGTAGTTTTTTGTGCTGACCGCAAAGATACCTTTCCTGTCCTCTGTCTGTTTAGTAAGTCTGGCCTCCCTTTGCTGAAACCTGTTTCATTTCTGCGTTTGTGACTTTCATCTTTACTCACAGTCAATATATGTGGGGGGCTGCCTTTTCCTTTGGGGAATTTCTCTGAGGCAAGGTAGGCTTTATTTTCTATCTCTAGGGCTAGCTCTTAGGCTGTGTAGAGGCGTCTAGGGAGAGTCAGGAACGCTCCACGGCTATTTCTAGTTGTTGTGATAGGATTAGGGGTTGCGGTCAGCAGAGCTCCCACATCCCAGAGCTTGTCCTGTGTCAGTTTAACTATCAGGTCGTGCCGGGTGCTCCTAACCACCAGGTCCATAACAGGGGGGTCCCTGTCAGGCGTGGGAACCTGGCAGGTGCCTAGCGAACAGAGCAGAATGTAACGGAGCCGCGCCTGCACCTCCTGCGGCGGTATCCTAAGAAAGAGACAAAAAATGAAGGATATTGTGGAACAGTGTAAATGAGATCTAGCAAAAAGGAGAACCAGTAGGAATCGTGCCGTGAGACCGAGGCAACATCCTACTGAGGCGCGTAGCCGGAGGCCGGAACACCTCGGGAGTAACTGACTTCAGGCCTTACTTCAAACTCCGCAGGACAGTTAATTATAGGTTGGCTGTCTACCTTAAATTTCCTAAGAAGACATGGGGGGCAACATTGGGAGAGGGGCGTCTCTAGGGTCCCGGAAGACCTCCAAACCTTCCCGTCATACGGGTGTGTCCTAGCCAAAACATACTGGGGGACGAGAAACTAGCAACATCTGGAACTAAAGAGAGAGAGAGCTGTAAAGAACGAACGAAACGAGAACAGCAGTTGTGAGGACTATTCCGAATGCAGGGTAGGACTACAACACACAGGCGCTAGTGGTGGGCGACGATTTCCATCTGCGAGGGAAACTCTGGAAGTGCCCATCAGACCGGCCGGTCTCCGATAGCCCTGTTAAACGTGCTCTGGATTGAGGATCCTGAAGTCTACAGTAAAGAGGTAAAGAGACTGCAACCTTGTGTCCTCGTTATTGCCTGCACCCTACACCATTACCATCTACCTTACTGGGAAGCCTGTTGTGAATTCTGCTCTTGGGTTCCCTCCAGTGGTGGTAGGTGGGAATGCAGTTGTCTCTGAGTCACAGTCCTGGCCAGGTGTATCTGCTAATTGCTATTCTGACTGGGATATTTAAGTGTGCAGGATTCATTAGCCCTTGTCAGTTGTCTATGTTTCTTTGGAAGTATTGGATCTCTGCCTGGCCTCACCTGCTTAGCTGCCAGTTCAGCAAAGATAAGTGTCTGTTTCTTTTTCTGAAGCACACTTGCTGTGTGCTTATTTTCAGTGCTGATCTTATGTTTATATTTGCTCCAGCTTAGACTGTGTCAGTTGTTTTTCTCAGTCTGGTTGGATTCTCTGGAGTTGCAGTTATACTCTCCACATCTTTAGTTAGGTAGTGGAGTTTTGTATTTTCTGCTGTGGATATTTTTGTAGTATTTTTATGCTGACCGCTTAGTATCCTGTCCTGTCCTTTTCTATTTAGCTAGAAGTGGCCTCCTTTGCTCAGCCTGTTTTCTGCCTGCGTGTGTCTTTTCCTCTCAAACTCACAGTCATTATTTGTGGGGGACTGCCTTTCCTTTGGGGGTCTACTCTGAGGCAAGATAGTTTTCCTATTTCCATCTTTAGGGGTATTTAGTTCTCCGGCTGTGTCGAGGTGTCTAGGTTTTGTTAGGCACACCCCACGGCTACTTCTAGTTGCGGTGCTAAGATCAGGGTTTGCGGTCCGTATAGTTACCACCTACTCCAGAGAAAGTTTTCATGCTGCTCCAAGGCCGCCTGATCATAACAGAAGCCCTGGGGACATACTTCACCTGTGGGAAGGTATACCATCCAGCTGCCATTCCATTACCCCAGCGGACCCCACAGCAGCGTCGGTCATCCTGTCCGAACACCACAGGTGGCGTCACGAACCCCTGACAGACTGTACCACCTTTATTGGACGCCCCTTAGCAGGGTCGCGGACCGGGTCTAGCCACCGTGACAGCCTCGGAACCGAACCAGAGAGGCCCGGTACCGAAAACGCGTGGCCCTGTGTCTGGGGGTGATCAACTCATGTACCCTGATGTCCTGCCTAGGTCCTGATGTCCCGCCTATCTGTGCCTCGGTGATCCGTTGGTGCCTTGGGGTCCACTGGGTGGTACCCTTTTGAGGTGTGGAATCGGGAGCCTGACATCGTCATGTTTTGTTTATGCACTGTGTGACTTTGCTTTAGTAAACTTTACTTTCTCTATACCTGAAGTATCGGTGTTATCATGTCCTACGTGTCTCTTTCCTTGTCCACATGCTCAGCTGCCACAGAACCCCGGTCGCTGCCTTTCCCTAGTTCGGGTAGGCCCGGGTCCCCCTCTGCGGTTTAAAGGGTCTGTATTTCGTCCCCGGGGGCCTTCTGAGGTTGGTCGGCTTGGGGGCGTCTATGGGCTGGGCCGCATCTGCGGCTGCAGCTGACCGTGACAGATCCGTCATGAGAAAATGGCAGCATACTGCAAGTCTATCCGACATTCAGATCAGGTGCACCCATTCAAGTCTATGGGTTCATGTGAAACATTGGACTGCACTCGGAAGTCATCCCTGTGCAGTCCAATGTCGTGGCACAGACACAATGGAAAGATAGAGCAATTAAGTTCTCTGTCTTCTCCGCACCTGTGATACTATTCTTTCATGAGATAGAATGGGATCACCCTCAGATGACACTCTGATCAAACTCTGACAGAGTGTGAGCCGAGTGTTATTAACATAATCTGCTCGATTCTCTTGCATGAGACAGTCAACGGCAGTTTGACCCTGAACTTAGGATGCATACTCATCTGTGTGAAAAAATGGATGAGTGCAATCCGATAAAAAAATGGATTGCATTCTGACTAATATTATTCTATGAGTCACTGCTCATGTGAGATTTCTTTCTCAGCTCGGACTAAGAAAAGAATACTGCGATTGTCCTTGTATATCGGCCAAGACTCGCCAATGCAAGTCAATTGGATCAAGAAAAAAAAAAGTCGAATAGCACACGAACAATGCATGTGACGTCCAATTTTTACTCCCCCGTCTCCTAGAAAACCGACATTTCATCAGTCAAATACAGTATATTCACTGTGTGACCCGTCAGAGTAAAATAGATATATATATACATATATATATAGAATATATAGATAGAAAGATGTCAGTGATATATACTTAGTGCAGTGTGCGTGTAGTATAATGTTCATGTATTTAGCTAATAATTTAATAACTTAAAGCAAAAAATGTAGTCCCCCAACATTTCAATAAGCAGCTGAGGAAAAGCCGACAACTGAGGCAGATGATTATGGCCTGGGAAGTGGGTAATAAATATGGATCCTTCTAGTTATTAATATCAGCTCACAGCTGTATACTGTATACTTCACTGGGTATTAAAATGGAGGACCCCTCCTAAAAAATGAAGTGTGGTACCCCTATAATTAATAACCAGCAAAGGCTAGGCAGACAGCTGCGAACTGATAGGCTAGGAAGGGGCCATGAATATTCGCCCCCTCCCAGGCTAAAGACATCAGCTCTCATTCGGCCCAGGTATGGCGCATCAATAAGATGCGCCAATTTTGATGCTTAGCTTCCACTTTCCCACTTGTGGCAAGTGGGGTAATAGTATTAGGGTTGATGTTAACTTTGTTTTGGCAACTCACATCAAGCGATTCTACATGATGCTCCCATTACTAGCCCCATCGTAAAATTGTAAAAAAAAACAACAACACACACCTAGAATAAACTTCTTTATTTGAAAATATTTTTACCCATTTAATATTGAAAGTTAAAAATAAAAAAACAAACTTAGGTTCACCTGCCCACCAAGAAGATAATACACGATGCCCATGTCCCCTGTAAAAGATAAAAAATAATAAAGTACTATATTCCTCACATGTCCGACAAGAAGATAATCTATTGGTCCCTTGATGAGTCTAGCTCTGCTAAATCTAGATGACATGTTGAACGTTGGCATGATGCGAGCGTTCAGCCTGCTATCTAGCAGAGGATGAAGCGTGTTCAGGTGTAGTGCTCGTGGAAGAGGTATATGAAAGACAAAAGAGTCCTGACACTAAAGTGTAAAGTGAAAAGTAGCTGTTTCAATGCAATCGAGGCAAATCCATAGATGTTTGAGCCCAGGCCAATAATGATTATTGATTAAAAGCCTGGGATGGGCTAAAATCAGGTACGGACTGGGGCTGAAATTCAGCCCTGGCATTTGAAATCACGCAGGCTCATGCTGTCTCCGTCCCCAAGCATTAGATGGGATACATTACTAATATTACCCTGGATAAAGGAAAGGAAAGCAAGATTTATTGCAAGACTAATATTTCTAACTAGATGGTGGCCCGATTCTAACGCATCGGGTATTCTAGAATATGTATGTATGTATGTATATAGCAGGCACATACTATATAGCACAGGCCATGTAGTATATAGGAGCCATGCAGTATATAGCAGACATATATTACATGGCCTGTGCTATATACTATGTGGCTGCTATATACATACATACATATTGTAGAATACCCGATGCTTTAATACAGGCCACGCAGTATATAACACAGCCCAAACAGTATATCACAGCCCACGCAGTATATAGCAGCCACGCAGTATATAACACAGACGACGTAGTATATAACACAGGCCATGCAGTATATAACAGTGGCCACGTAATATATAGCACAGGCTACGCAGTACATAACACTGCCCACATAGTATCTAACACTGGCCACATAGTATATAGCACAGCCACGTAGTATTAGCAGCCACGCAGTATATAACGCAGCCCACACGGTATATAGCACTGCCCACATAGTATATAACACTGGCCACGTAGTATATAGCATCCACGCTGTATATAACGCAGCCCACACGCTATATAACACTGCCCACGCAGTATATAGCAGTGTGGGCACCATATCTGTGTTAAAAAAGATAATTAAAATAAAAAATAGGTATATACTCGCCCGCCGGGATCCAGCGAAGCTGTCCCTATGCGCGCGGCTGCCGCCATCTTCCGTTCCCAGGATGCATTGCGAAATTACCCAGATGACTTAGCGGTCTCGCGAGACCGCTAAGTCTTCTGGGTAATTTCGCAAAGCATCTTTGGGAACGGAAGCTGGCGGCAGCCACGAGCGCATCGTCGGACTACAGAAGGTGAGCATAGCAGGTTTTTTGTTTTTTTTTAAATTATTTTTAACATTAGATCTTTTTACTATTGATTAGATTAGGCAGCATCAATAGTAAAAACTTGGTCACACAGGGTTAATAGCAGCGGTTACGGAGTGCGGTACCTGCGGCCCGTTACCTCTGGCATTAACCCTGTGTGAGCTGTGAGTGGAGGGGAGTATGCGGGCGCCGGGCACTGACTGCAGGGGAGTAGAGAGGAACTAATCGGACCATGCCCGTCGCTGATTGGTCGCGGCAGCCGTGACAGGCAGGTGGCGAGACCAATCAGCGACGCGGGATTTCCGTGACGGAAGTTGCCGACAGACAGAAAGACAGACAGACGGAAGTACCCCTTAGACAATTATATATATAGATGTTACCGGTGGCCTGCTGGGGTAAATGACGGAGTCAGCAACTTTGTGCTCCGTCACAACTCTTAACAGTATGGGTGTCTTGAGAACACCGATTCTGTTAACAACGTTGCAGACAAGGCAGCCCACAATCAGACAGGCCCTTCTGGCATTTGCCAGTATTGCCAGATGGCCAGTCCAGCCCTGGCCCTATTGATCATCTGTGGGGCATCCACAAAGGGAAGGTGGAGGAGAACAAGGTCTCCAACATCAACCAGCTCTGAGATATCGTGATGGAGGAGTGGAATGGGATTCCAGTGGGAATCTGTGAAGTTCTAGTGAACGCCATGCCCAGGAGAGTTAAGGCAGTGCTTGAAAATAATGGTGGCCACACAAAATATTGACACAGCAAATTTACCTGTTATACAAGCTGTACACTGACTGCTTTACATTATAACAGAGTGTCATATCTTTAATGTTGTCCTATGAAAAGATATAATAATATATTTTATAAAATGTGAGGGGTGTACTCATTTTTGTAATGTACTGTTTATCTAAAATTCAAATTGGGACAAACTTAGCTTTTTCATTACTTTAGGACCATTTATAGGTTCTAATACAGTATATACAGGGGCGGAGCAGTTAGAACAAATCCATGCGGCTCCATTTTTCAGTAGCATTTCAATTAATGTGGAGGAAAAAATGGTTTTCCTAACATAAATCTAACTGCAAAATGCTATTATTCTCTGCTGTCAGTTGTTTTGCTCCTGTTGGATAGGGGAAAGACTTCGAACTTGCCGTTCATTGTGATCAGCAAGTGCAATATGGAACCTCATGTTTTCCTTTAACTCATAGGTGATATGGACTAAAACAAAGGTTCATTTAAATAGGTGTCATGAATTATAACCCAATTAATTTATTGAAGTTGTAAACTTGATACATAAAACGGCAGTGTCAGTTGTGATGATATCACAAGGCGCATGACGTCAGAGTACTTGACATCATAGACCTCACATAACATCACAATTGCTGTAGAATGTGCAAAATTCTGTTCCTGAGCCATCTTGTGTCACAGTTTGAAGAGGACGAGTCCAGGTAGGTCGCTCTTCACTGAACGCTGAGGATCGGTCACATCGGAGAGGGATGCACAGCCCAGCAGGGCTGGGAAACGATCTGCAGTGTGCACTGTATGGACGGCGTCCTCATCATCACCACGATTTCTCCAGATGATTATTAGCTGCATTATTTTCTTCCTGACCTTCCCCAGGCTGTTCTGAGACTGGTGGAGTAACTATCAGAGGACCTGTAAGTATTAAGTGAGAAGACTTTTTGAGGTCCAGCATAGAAGGTAGGTGTGCGTGTATGTGCGTGTGTGTGCGTGTGTGTGTGTGTGCGTGTGTACACGTCCCCTGATATGCATCATTAAAGCGTGCTGTGTGTTTGTCCCTGGCACTTAAAGGTTGTGTGTCTGTGACCCCAGCAATAAAGGTGTGGCTGTGTGACAGTTTGTCTGTCCCTACACTAATTGGGTGTGTGTTTGTGTCTCCAAGAAGGCAGCATTGAAGGGGTGCATGCCACGTGTTTATGTGTGTGTGTTGAGGTCAGTGTGTGTGTGTTGAGGTGAGTATACATGTATATGTTTGTATGTGTGTGTGCTGAGGTGTACTTGTCCCCTGAAATGCAGCAGTAAAGGGCTGTGTGTGTGTGGCCCCTACACTGAAGGGGTGTGTGTGACCCCAGCAATAAAAAAGGGATGTGTGTGTGTGTGACCCCAGAAATAAAGGGGTGGCTGTGTGATGGTTTGTGTGTCCCTGCACTAATGGGGTGTGTGTTTGTGTGTCCAGCACTGCAGCACTGAAGGGGTGTGTGCACTTGTGTTTATGTGTTGAGGTGAGTGTGTGTTTATGTATGTATGCTGTGTGTGTCTCTGTGTATGTTGTGTAGGTATGTGTGCTGTGTGTGTATCTGTGTATATTGTGTGTGTATGTATGTATGTATGTATGTGTGTTGTGTGTGTGTCTGTGTATCTTGTGTGCTGTGTGTGTCTCTGTGTATATTGTGTGTGTATGTGTGTGTATGTATCTGTCTTGTGTGTGTCTCTGTGTATCTTATGTGTGTATGTATGGGTGCTGTGTGTGTCTCTGCATGTTGTGTGTGTATGTATATGTGTTGTGTATGTATGTGTGTTGTGTGTCTGTATGCACAGTATGTTTGTTGCGTGTTTCTGTGTATGTTGTGTGTATGTATGTGTGTTGTGTGTGTCTCTGTGTATGTTGTGTGTATGTATGTTGTGTGTTTTGTGTGTGTTGAGGTGAGTATACATGTATATGTTTGTATGTGTGTAGTGAGGTGTACATGTCCCCTGAAATGCAGCAGTAAAGGGCTGTGTGTGTGGCCCCTGCATTGAAGGGGTGTGTGCATGTGTGTTTGTGTGACCCCAGCAATAAAAAAAGGGATGTGTGTGTGTGTGACCCCAGAAATAAAGGGGTGGCTGTGTGATGGTTTGTGTGTCCCTGCACTAATGGGGGGTGTGTTTGTGTGTCCAGCACTGCAGCACTGAAGGGGTGTGTGCACTTGTGTTTGTGTTGAGGTGAGTGTGTGTTTATGTATGTATGCTGTGTGTGTCTCTGTGTATGCTGTGTGTGTACGTATGTGTGCTCTGTGTGTCTCTGTGTATGTTGTGTGTATGTATGTGTGTTGGGTGTGTCACTTGTGTGCTGTGTGTGTGTCTCTGTGTATGTTATGTGTGTATGTATCTGTCTTGTGTGTGTCTCTGTTTTTCTTAGGTGTGTATGTATGGGTGCTGTGTGTGTCTATGTGCATGTTGTGGGTGTATGTGTCTTGTGTGTCTCTGTGTATGTTGTGTGTTTACGTATGTGTGTTGTGTGTGTATGTGTGATGTGTGTCTCAGTGTATGTTGTGTGTCTCTGTGTGCTGTGTGTCTGTATGTTGTGTATGTATGTATGTATTTTGTGTGTTTTGTGTGTCTATGTGTATGTATGTGTATTGTGTGTGTGTGTTGAGATGAGTATAGATGTATATGTTTGTATGTGTGTGCTGAGGTGTACATGTCCCCTGAAATGCAGCAGTAAAGGGCTGTGTGTGTGGCCCCTGCACTGAAGGGGTGTGTGTATGTGTGTCTGTGTGACCCCAGCAATAAAAAAGGGATGTGTGTGTGACCCCAGAATTAAAAGGGTGGCTGTGTGATGGTTTGTGTGTCCCTGCACTAATGGGGTGTGTGTTTGTGTGCCCAGCACTGCAGCACTGAAGGGGTGTGTGCCCTTGTGTTTATGTGTTGGGTTGAGTGTGTGTATGTATGTATGTTGCGTGTGTCTCTGTGTATGTTGTGTGTGTATGTATATGTGTTGTATGTGTCTCTGTGCATGTTATGTGTGTATGTATGTTGTGTGTTTTATGTGTGTTGAGGTGAGTATACATGTATATGTTTGTATGTGTGTGCTGAGGTGTACATGTCCCCTGAAATGCAGCAGTAAAGGGCTGTGTGTGTGGCCCCTGCACTGAAGGGGTGTGTGTATGTGTGTTTGTGTGACCCCAGCAATAAAAAAGGGATGTATGTGTGTGACCCCAGAAATAATGGGGTGGCTGTGTGATGGTTTGTGTGTCCCTGCACTAATGGGGTGTGTGTTTGTGTGTCCAGCACTGCAGCACTGAAGGGGTGTGTGCACTTGTGTTTATGTGTTCAGGCGAGTGTGTGTTTATGTATGTATGCTGTGTGTCTCTGTGTATGTTGTGTGTGTATGTGTGTGTGTTGTGTCTCTATGTTGTGTGTGCATGTGTGTTGTGTGTGTCTGTATGTTGTGTGTGTATGTGTGTTGTGTGTCTCAATGTATGTTGTGTGTATGTATGTTGTTGTTTTGTGTGTCTGTGTATGTTATGTGTGTATGTATGTGTGTTGTGTGTGTGTCTGTGTATGTTGTGTGTCTCTGTGTATGTTGTGTGTGTATGTATGTGTGTTGTGTGTGTCTCTGTGTATGTATGTGTGCTGTGTGTGTCTCTGTGTATCTTATGTGTGTATGTATGTGTGTTGTGTGTGTCTCTGTGTATCTTGTGTGTATGTTGTGTGTATGTATGTGTGCTGTGTGTGTGTCTCTGTGTATTTTATGTGTGTATGTATCTGTCTTGTGTGTGTCTCTGTGTATCTTATGGGGTGGCTGTGTGATGGTTTGTGTGTCCCTGCACTAATGGGGTATGTATTTGTGTGCCCAGCACTGCAGCACCGAAGGGGTGTGTGCACTTATGTTTATGTGTTGAGATGAATGTGTGTATGTATGTATGTTGCGTGTGTCTCTGTGTATGTTGTGTGTGTGTATCTGTCTTGTGTGTGTCTCTGTGTATCTTATGTGTGTATGTATGGGTGCTGCGTGTGTCTCTGTGTGTGTATGTGTGTTGTGTGTCTCTGTGTTTGTTGTGTGCTTATGTATGTGTGTGTTGTGTGTGTATGTTGTGTGTGTATGTGTGATATGTGTATCCCAGTATATGTTGTGTTTGTATGTGTGCTCTCTGTGTATGTTGTGTATGTATGTATTTTGTGTGTTTTGTGTGTCTATGTGTATGTATGTGTATTTTGTGTGTGTTGAGATGAGTATAGATGTATATGTTTGTATGTGTGTGCTGAGGTGTACATGTCCCCCGAAATGCAGCAGTAAAGGGCTGTGTGTGTGGCCCCTGCACTAAAGGGGTGTGTGTTTGTGTGACCCCAGCAATAAAAAAGGGATGTGTATGTGTGACCCCAGAAATAAAGGGGTGGCTGTGTAATGGTTTGTGTGTTCCTGCACTAATGGGGTGTGTATTTGTGTGTCCAGCACTGCAGCACTGAAGGGGTGTGTGCACTTGTGTTTACGGGTTGAGGTGAGTGTGTGTTTATGTATGTATGTTGTATGTACGTTGTGTGTGTTGTGTGTGTCTCTGTATAAGTTATGTGTGTTGTGTGCGTCTGTGTATGTATGTATGTGTGTTGTGTGTGTTTCTGAAATGCAGGTTGTGTGTATGTATGTGTGCGTCTCTGTGTATGTTGAGTGTGTATGTATGTGTGTTGTGTGTGTCTGTGTATGCTGTGTGTATGTATGTGTGTTGTGTGTGTCTCTGTGTGTGTTGTGTGTGTCTCTGTGTATGTTGTATGTGTATGTATGTGTGTTGTGTCTCTATGTTGTGTGTGCATGTGTGGTGTGTGTATGTATGTTGTGTGTGTATGTGTGTTGTGTGTCTCAATGTATGTTGTGTGTATGTATGTTGTTGTTTTGTGTGTCTGTGTATGTTATGTGTGTATGTATGTGTGTTGTGTGTGTCTCTGTGTATGTTGTGTGTGTCTGTGTATGTTGTGTGTGTATGTATGTTGTATGTTTTGTATGTCTATTGTGTGTATGTATGTGTGTTGTGTGTGAGGTGAGTGTGCATGTGTGTGAGTTTGTGTGTATATGTGCGTGAGTGTTCATGTATGTATTAAAGGTAACCTGTCACTTCATTTCAGGCCCCTAATCTCCCAGCACCTTGGTGGTAATGTCATTCCCAGTTCCCTTAACCCCTTAGCGACCGCCGATACGCCTATTAACGGCGGCCGCTAAGGGTACTTAAACCACAGCGCCGTTAATTAACGGCGCTGTGGAAAAAGTGAATAGTGCCCCCAGAGTTGGATTTTCTCCGGGGTCTCGGCTGCCGGGGGTAGCCGAGACCCCAGAGAACATGATTCGGGGTTTTTTTTTACCCACCCCGCATTTGCGATCGCCGGTAATTAACCGTTTACCGGCGATCGCAAAAAAAAACAAAAAACGAGATCTCTTTTTAATTTCTCTGTCCTCCCATGTGATCGCACACCGGAGGACAGAGAAAAGGGGTCCCAGATAGCCCCCCGATACTCACCTATCTCCCCCGGTGCTCCCCGTGGCTCCCGGTGGGTGCCGCCATCTTCAAAATGGCAGGCGCATGCGCAGTGCGCCCGCCGGCCGGCACCTGGGGAATCTTTGGGGTCTCGGCTGCCGGGGGTAGCCGAGACCCCAAAGAACATGATCGGGGTCGGTTTTACCGACCCCTGTTTTGCGATCGCCGGTAATTAACTGTTTACTGGCGACCGCAAAAAAAAAAAAAAAGTAAAGTGTAATTCTCTGTCCTCTGATGTGATCGCACATCAGAGGACAGAGAAATAGGGGGATTCGGGGACCCTAGCATACTCACCTAGGTCCCTGGGTCCTCCTGCTGCTCCTCCTGGCTGCCGGGGAAAAGAAAATGGCGGGCGCATGCGCAGTGCGCCCACCATCTGTCTCCATCTGCTGGCCGGCAGGAGAACAGCAGTTGGGGCTAAAATTAGGGTTAGGGGTAGGGTTAGGGGTAGGGTTAGGGCTAGGGGTAGGGTTAGGGGTAGGGTTAGGGCTAGGGGTAGGGTTAGGGGTAGGGTTAGGGTTATGGCTAGGGTTAGGGCTAGGGTTAGGGGTAGGGTTAGGGGTAGGGTTAGGGCTAGGGTTAGGGCTAGGGGTAGGGTTAGGGGTAGGGTTAGGGCTAGGGGTAGGGTTAGGGGTAGAGTTAGGGCTAGGGTTAGGGCTAGGGCTAAATTTAGGATTAGGGTTGGGGCTAAATTTAGGGTTAGGGTTCTTTCACACTTACGTCGGTAGGGGGCCGTCGCAATGTGTCGGCCCGACATACCGACGCACGTTGTGAAAATTGTGCACAACGTGGGCAGCGGATGTAGTTTTTCAACGCATCCGCTGCCCAATCTATGTCCTGGGGAGGAGGGGGCGGAGTTACGGCCACACATGCGCGGTCAGAAATGGCGGATGCGACGTACAAAAAAACATTTCATTGGACTTTTTTTGTGCCGACGGTACGCCAAAACACAACTGATCCAGTGCACGACGGACGCGACGTGTGGCCATCTGTCACGATCCGTCGGCAATACAAGTCTATGGGCAAAAAACGCATCCTGCGGGCACATTTGCAGGATCCGTTTCTTGTCCAAAACTACGGATTGCGACGGATGCCAAACAACGCAAGTGTGAAAGTAGCCTTAGGGCTAGGGTTAGGGTTGGGGCTAAAGTTAGGGCTAGGGTTGGGGCTAAAGTTAGAGTTAGAGTTGGGATTAGGGTTAGGGTTTGGATTAGGGTTGGTATTAGGGTTAGGGTTGGCATTAGGGTTACGCTTGGGATTAGGGTTAGGTTTGGGATTAGGGTTAAGGTTAGGGTTGTGATTAGGGGTGTATTGGGATTAGGGTTAGGTTTGAGGTTAGGGTTGAGATTAGGATTAGGGGTGTGTTGGATTTAGGGTTTTGATTAGGGTTATGGTTAGGGTTGACATTAGGGTTGTTTTGGGGTAAGGGTTGTGATTATGGTTAGGGTTAGTGATTAGGATTATGGATCAGGTTGGGATTAGGGTTAGGGGTGTGTTGGAGTTGGGTTGGAGCTAGAATTGGGGGGTTTCCACTGTTTAGGTACATCAGGGGGTCTCCAAACACGACAGCCAATTTTGCGCTCAAAAAGTCAAATGGTGCTCCCTCCCTTCTGAGCTCTGCCGTGCGCCCAAACAGTGGGTTACCCCCACATATGGGGCATCAGCGTATTCAGGATAAATTGGACAACAACTTCTGGGGTCCAATTTCTCTTGTTACCCTTGTGAAAATAAAAACTTGGGGGCTACAAAATCTTTTTTGTGGAATTTTTTTTTTTTTTTGTGACTCTGCATTATAAACTTCTGTGAAGCACTTGAGCATTCAAAGTTCTCACCACACATCTAGATAAGTTCCTTTAGGGGTATAGTTTCCAAAATGGGGTCACTTGTGGAGGCTTTCTACTGGCTAGGCTCATCAGGGGCTCTGCAAACGCAACATAATGCTCGCAGACCATTCTATCAAAGTCTGCATTCCAAAACGGCGCTCCTTCCTTCCGAGCTCTGCCGTGCGCCTAAACAGTGGTTTACCCCCACATATGGGGTACCAGCATACTCAGGACAAATTGGACAACAACTTTTGGAGTCCAATTTTTCTTGTTACCCTTGTGAAAATAAAAACTTGGGGGCTAAAAAATCTTTTTTGTGGAAAAAAAAAATTTTTTTATTTTCACGACTCTGCATTATAAACTTCTGTGAAGCACTTGGGCATTCAAAGTTCTCACCACACATCTAGATAAGTTCCATGGGGGGTCTAGTTTCCAAAATGGGGTCACTTGTGGGGGATTTCTACTGTTTAGGCACATCAGGGGCTCTCCAAACGCGACATGACGTCCGATCTTAATTCCAGCCAATTCTACATTGAAAAAGTAAAACGGCACTCTTTCTCTTCCAAGCTCTGCGGTGCGCCCAAACAGTGGTTTACCCCCACATATTGGGTACCGACGTACTCAGGAGAAATTGCACAACAACTTTAGTGGTCTAATATCTCCTGTTACCCTTGTGAAAATAAAAATTTGTGGGCAAAAAGATCATATTTGTAGAAAAAATGCGATTTTTTTTTTTCACGGCTCTACGTTATAAACTTCTGTGAAGCACTTGGGGGTTCAAAGTGCTCACCACACATCTAGATAAGTTCCTTAAGGGGTCTAGTTTCCAAAATGGTGTCACTTGTGGGGAGTTTCCACTGTTTAGGTACATCAGGGGCTCTCTAAACGTGACATGGCGTCCGATCTCAATTCCAGCCAATTCTGCATTGAAAAAGTCAAACGGCGCTCCTTCACTTCTAAGTTCTGCGGTGCGCCCAAAAAGTGGTTTACCCCCACATATGGGGTATTGGCGTATTCAGGAGAAATTGCGTAACAAAATTTATGGTTACATTTCTGTTTTTACACATGTGAAAATAAAAAAAATGGTTCTGAATTAAGATGTTTGCAAAAAAAAGTTAAATGTTCATTTTTTCCTTCCACATTGTTTCAGTTCCTGTGAAGCACGTAAAGGGTTAATAAACTTCTTGAATGTGGTTTTGAGAACCTTGAGGGGTGTAGTTTTTAGAATGGTGTCACACTTCGTTATTTTCTATCATATGGACCCCTCAAAATGACTTCAAATGTGATGTGGTCCCTAAAAAAAAATGGTGTTGTAAAAATGAGAAATTGCTGGTCAACTTTTAACCCTTATAACTCCCTAACAAAAAAAAATGTTGTTTCCAAAATTGTGCTGATGTAAAGTAGACATATGGGAAATGTTATTTATTAACTATTTTTCGTAACATATCTCTCTGATTTAAGGGCATAAAAATACAAAGTTTGAAAATTGCAAAATTTTAAAAATTTTCGCCATATTTCCGTTTTTTTCATAAATAATCGCAAGTAATATCGAAGAAATGTTACCACTACCATGAAGTAAAATATGTCACAAAAAAACAATCTCAGAATCAGCGGGATCCGTTGAAGCGTTCCAGAGTTATAACCTCATAAAGTGGCAGTGGTCAGAATTGTAAAAATTGGCTCGGTCATTAAGTACCAAATTGGCTCTGTCACTAAGGGGTTAAAGGGGTTACTTGGGACATGAATTGATGACTTATCTGTAAGATAGTTTGTCAGTATGATATCAGTGGGGTCCGACACCTGGCACCCCCACGATCAGCTAAAATCTACTGCAGCAGTTGCAGATGCATGATAAGCATACATGATTGGCCGCTGCCTCTGGTCTATAAGCTGACACAATATTTTGCAAGATTTTTGTTGTTAAAAAGTGCGTCATATAGTCTAGAAAATACAGTTAGTGACAGTCACGTTTTATCTAAGAAATGCATCTCACCCCCTAACATCTTATGCTGGACTCTGTCCTCCATAATCAGATAATTGCAGGTTCAAGTCCCCTAAGGGGACTAACAAATACAGTGAAAAGTGAAAAATGTTTTAGAAAATATGACAAAAATAACAGTTCAAATCACCTGTTTTCCCCCCATTAAAGATTTAGAAATACTGTATAAAAAATAAAAAAAATACACATATGTGATAGTGCTGCGTTCGTAAAATCATATCTATCAAAATATAAAATAAATTAGTCCGATCAGTAAATGGCCTAACTAGAAAACGCCAGAACTACAGTCTTTCAGTCATTGCAAAAAGAGAAAAAAAATATAATAACAGGTGATTAAAGCACCTGATACATCCCAAAATAATATGAATATAAACATCGGTTCTGGTGCAAAAAACAAGATCTCACACAGCCCCATTCCTGAAAATGTAAAGTGTTACACCTCTTGGGAAGGAAAAAAACGGAAGCGCAAAAATGAAAAAAATCGCCCGGTCCTTAAGGGGTTAAAGGGATTTTACCGCAATGTGTGATAATAGCACATGATGCTTTACTACCTCCTGCCGCTCCAGTTCTGGTTCTTCACTGCTGCCTCTGATCTTTAGTCACTGGCTTCAGGGGTGACGTCATGACTGCAGTTTTGCAGCCAATCACTTGGCTCAGTAGCCCAAGCCGGCAGAGCTTCTAAGCTCAGTGATTGGCTGCAGCAGTGATTTGCGCTGTAGTTGAGCCATCACCGCTGCAGCCTGTGAAACTAGACCCCAGGAAGTGCTGAAGATCCAGAGCTGGAGCAGCAGGGAGAAAGTAAAGCTCTGGGTTGTTTTTCTCACCAATGGTAACCTCCTATATCGTTAAACAAACCCTTCCTCTACAGACAGATAATGAATTATTACCTACCAGCCTCGCCAGCTCTTAGACACATTTGGCTGATTTCACCTCTTCCTTGGAAGCCCTATTAGGAGCCTCCATCGCAGATTTTATCATATCGGGCGAATCCTCAGCCAACAGCTAGTTGGCCGTTGCTCACATGACGTAACCCAATGGTATATACAGCAATATGCAGCAGGACACGAGATCCAGGGAAATATCCGATCGCAAGCAATGGGGTCAGGAAGGAATTTTTTTTCCCCCTGAAGCAGAACTCTCCGGGGGTTTTCTTTGCCTTCCGCTGGATCTTTGGGTCCCAGTGGCTCTCAGGTGGTCTCCAATGACCGCAGCTCGTTCTGTGGTCTCCATAGGGGCCAAGTTGAGAGTCACTATGACCATAGTTTAATTTCTTAAAGGGCCAGTAATATTTTCATTACAATGTTGCATATTGCTATTCCAATAAAAAGAATTATATATAAATATACCGTGTTGTGTGTTTTTTCCTGGATTTCATTTTACACTGTGACATGATGGGAGTGATCACTACTACCCTGAATATTCCACAACTAGACTTGGAAGTATAGGGGGCTCCATACACAGAGAGCAGATGTCATAATGTCAGCTCCGGTACCAAAATACATTACAATTCCTATAGGGCTCAGTCTGTGATGGAGGCACTAACATTATATACAGTACTTCTTCCACAACATACTACAGAGAGAAGACTGAAGACCGGGACACAGAGCCGCAGAATACAGAAGACATAGGGTCTCATGTAAAAGTAAAAAAACAGAGGAAAGATGTTCAACAAGTAGCCGGGGGGCTCCAGGACCAAATCAGGAGGGAGGCCTCAGTCATCAGTGGCCACTATTCCCATGGAGTGGCACACATTGACCAACCGTCCTGCAGCCACTTTACCTTTGTCCAACACCTCCGTCTGTCCTTGCAGTTATTAAGTCCCAAGCATAAACAGTCGCACTCAAAGTTCCTTCAAAATTTTGCCAAGCAGGTGGTTTTTTTATTTTCAAAACACCAAAATTAAACAATTCACCGCAGTGGTATAAGGTAACGTTTCGACCCGCTGGGTCTTTATCAAACCTTACTGGAAAAAACGAAAAAATACATAGTGTCAATCTTATGTGAAGAGATAAATTACATACACAATACAGAAATACAACAGCTCAATAAATAGAGGAAAGACATGTCTATACAATAGTGGATGAGACAGCAACACTCAGGGTCCCATGAGTTCCATGACGGTACTATCCCGGAGAAGATAATAGGTATTTTAAATACCCTAAGTTACAGTGATATAATACAAATAATTTCATAAGCAATACAAAAGAGATCAAGGACAATGCTATAAACTAGCACACTTATGTGTGTATATACGTACTAAAGTATGTTCACAGAGATTACAACGAGAAATGTCCACAAAATCATAGTAATGCACTGATATCACAATGATGAACCACAGAGATCATAATGAGAGTAATATGCAATGAAACCGGGTGGTGGATATAAAATGCAGTTGTAAGGCAATTGGTACTGACCTTATAGAAAAGAAACAGGTAGAGGGCATGTTCCCAAGTGAAGTACTGGAGTCCCTTCAGGGGCTGTAGGGAGGAAAGCCACAGGGATAAGTATAAGGTAGAGGCAAGCTGGAGAGGAGGAATAGGTAGCGGTGGGCATACAGACCTACTTGTATGCTGCATCTGGCGTCTGTGGTGGTGTGTGGGAGCATGTTAATAGGCGCCATAAATATGCAGGGCGACCGGAAATGTAGAAGCCAGGAGCGCCGTTTGCGCATGCGCAGTAGCGTGCGGTGAATAAGAGGCTTGGAACGCGTATGAGAAGGGAGGATCTATGTGCAGGCGCAGTGTGAGCGCTGATATGGGGATGCAGTATGAGGGAAAGGAGCGCATGTAAAGCTTGGAGCGCATATGAGAAGAAAAGCTCTATGCGCAGGCGCAGTGTGAGCACTGGTATGGGGATTCAGCGGGGAAAAGTGTGCATGTGGTGAATTATGCTAGAGCGCTAAGTAGTAGATGGGGGAAGGCTATCTGAAAGGGAGATAGAGGCAGGTGACTAATGGAATGAGGGATGTCAGCTGAAAGATGAAATGGTTAGGAATTGGGTATGGAAAAATCTTTAGTATGGAAAATGAAATAAAGGAAATGAAAAAAAAATAAGAATAAAATGGAGAAAATAATGATAAAATAAAATTTAATAAAATTTATTTGTGGAGAAATGATGAGGAAATGGAATGTAACGGCACAAAGATAGGGGTTGAAAAGAAATAAATATAAACTGAGGAATGTTGTAAAAAATAAAAAAAACATAGACAAATACTTGAAAAAAATGGAGAAATAATTGAAAAGGAGAGGAAAAAAATGAAAAAAAATGCTGAAGAAAAGCGTATGATATAAAATAAGATAGATAAAATGAAAAAAAATGAAAAAAGTGGAAATGAAAAAAGAAAATGAAAATAAATGGAAATGAAAAAAATGATGAAAAAAAATTTGAAAAAAAATTGAAATTTTTTTTAGAAAAAATGAAAAACATGAAGAAATGAAGAATAAATATAATAAAAAAATAAAAGTAAAAATAAAAAATAAAAAACTGAAAAGGCAAGATTATATACAGTACTCAGAAGGAAGACGGAAGACTAGCATTAGCATTGATTAAGTGATGAGGTATTGGGAGCCACAATTTTTTACAGCGTATTGTAGACTTATGACTAGCGATCCTGTCGCGTACGTGCTATGTAGTTTCGCCAACATAAAGTAGACCGCAAGGGCATTTTATGAGATACACAACATAGTTAGTGTCACACGTGAAAAAACCTTTGATGTTATAACGTTTACCCATATGTGGGTGAGTGATTTCGCTCCCCTTAATCACATTGGAGCAACAGGCACAACTGAGGCAGGGGAATGTACCTTTGCGTTCTGTACCAAGGAACGTCTGGGTGGTCTGGAGAGACTACCTATGTCGGCTCTAACTCAACTATCCCTGATGTTTTTTGGACGTCGCTTGCACATAAGTGCTGGAGTATGGACGGCTTCAATATTGGGATAAGATTTTGTTAAGAGGGCCAATGTTTGTTGATGACATTGTATATTTTAGGCATTACGGGGTGATGTGTGTGGACAAACATGACTTGTTCCTTACTGGGGAGAGTGGGTAGTGTAGACCGGGGTTCCAAGGCTCTTGCACTCTCTCTTAGAAGGAGTTGTTGGGGGTATTGTCTATTTTTAAATTTATCAGCCATCTCGCCAAAGCAAGTAGGGATAAGGTCAGCGTCAGATACTATCCTAGTAATGCGTGTAAATTGGGAGAGTGGTAGACTGTTTTTGGTGGATGAAGGGTGGCAGCTGGTATAATGGAGAAGATTGTTGGAATCAGTTGGTTTGGTGAAGATGTCAGTAGATAATGTACCCCTCTCATTCTTGATCACCAAGGTGTCCAAGAAGGAGATTTGAGACATATGCCATTTCAGTGTGAATTGTAGTTCTGGTCTAATCGAATTGAGGTATTCCGTGAAAGAAAGTAAGTCCTCAGGGGTGCCGATCCAAAGGCAGAAAATGTCATCAATAAATTGAAACCAACATTTACTGTATTGTCTAAAGAGGATGTTTCTGTAGACATGGGATTGCTCAAAATCATCCATGTACGCGTTAGCGTATGCAGGCGCCAGATTAGCGCACATGGCGGTCCCACGTATCTGAAAGTAGAACTGGTCTCCAAACAGAAAATAGTTTTCCCTTAGTACTATGGATAAAAGGTCCAAGCACAGTTGGGTGGAGTTGTCATTAAAATCTGAGGAAAGAAGAAGCTTCCTGACTGCAGTGATGCCCAAATCATGATCAATAGAAGTGTACAAACTTTGTACGTCAAGGGTAACCAAAATACAATCAGAGGGTATGTTAGTGAACTGACTAATAGAATGAAGGAAGTGGCTAGTGTCCAGGATGAATGATTGGGTTTTTTGGGTTAAAGGTGTGAGAATCTTTTCAAGAAAGATAGAAATTGGGGCTAAAATGGAATCCGTAGAAGCCACTATTAGGCGGCCAGGGGGATTCATAAGGGATTTGTGAACCTTAGGCAAGGTGTAGAAGACTGGGGTGACAGGGTTTTGGTTCACTAGAAATGTGGCTGTTTTGGAATCAATGGTGTTCAGGGCTAGATGTTTTGTCAAAATCACTGGAGCTGGATCATGGGGAATTGGTTGGTATACTGCAGTATCTGAGAGTTGGTGAAGAATTTCATTAGTGTAGTCTGTGTAATTTTGAACAACAATTGCCCCACCTTTGTCGGCGGGTTTTATTCCAATTTGTTTGTTATTTTTAAGGGACTCAATCGCCTGTTTTTCAATAGAGGTAATATTGCGATGTGTAGGTAGTAAACCTTTGTGGTGTTGGTCTAGAATTTGACTAATATCCCTATGTACGAGGTCAATGAAGGCTTCAGTAGCATTAAAGGAACGTGGAGGGTGGAAATTGCTAGGATTACGCAAGCCCAGTCTGGATATAGACATTTCAGGAGCAGGGCTCCCCCCTGGTGGAGGGGCTCTGTTCCTTGTTGTTTCATGTTCAAGTCCAAAGTATGTCTTCAGACGAATGTTTCTGTAAAAGTGTTGAAGGTCTTGGGACAATTGAAATTTGTCTCATG